>NC_069499.1:1477837392-1478177392 GCF_027579735.1 Bombina bombina | reverse complement strand
AGAGGAGGAGTGGTGCATACAGGTGCACGTGTGAGAGGAGGAGTGGTGCATACAGGTGCATGTGTGAGAGGAGGAGTGGTGCATACAGGTGCACGTGTGAGAGGAGGAGTGGTGCATACAGGTGCATGTGTGAGAGGAGGAGTGGTGCATACAGGTGCACATGTGAGAGGAGGAGTGGTGCATACAGGTGCATGTGTGAGAGGAGGAGTGGTGCATACAGGTGCACGTGTGAGAGGAGTGGTGTATACAGGTGCACGTGTGAGAGGAGGAGTGGTGCATACAGGTGCATGTGTGAGAGGAGGAGTGGTGCATACAGGTGCACGTGTGAGAGGAGGAGTGGTTCATACAGGTGCATGTGTGAGAGGAGGAGTGGTGCATACAGGTGCACGTGTGAGAGGAGGAGTGGTGCATACAGGTGCATGTGTGAGAGGAGGAGTGGTGCATACAGGTGCACGTGTGAGAGGAGTGGTGTATACAGGTGCACGTGTGAGAGGAGGAGTGGTGCATACAGGTGCATGTGTGAGAGGAGGAGTGGTGCATACAGGTGCACGTGTGAGAGGAGGAGTGGTGCATACAGGTGCACGTGTGAGAGGAGGAGTGGTGCATACAGGTGCACGTGTGAGAGGAGGAGTATTTGCATTTTTGTTTTAAAAGTTTATAATAAAAGACTGGTTTTGTTTATTTGACTTGTGGAGTGCAAAAGGCCTTTTTGCTTTACCTTGGACTGGGGCTGTCTCATCAGTATCTAGATCACAAATAAAAAGAATAACTGCTAGCTGTTTATCAGTCTGTTTACCTATGGTTTCTCACGTTATCAGGCACCAAGCACTTCAGCTGCACTGTACGAGCTTAGGGTTAATGAAAACAAGCTTATTCCCACATCCTATTTCAAAGATCCAAGCTCCTGCTTGTTTCAAGTTCTGTGTGATATGATTGTGAGAATTCTGTCATATAATTATCTTCTGTTCTGCCAAATATAACAGGAGAGTGCTTACAATAGGGAAGAATTATTCTGCAATTAACCACTAGAGGGAGGCAGTGCAGCATTTTCATTTTACATATGTGTATCTTTCCTCACACACATTCTGTGTGATATTGCATTGAGCTAGTGGGTTTTTTTTACTAACAGATGAACAATGAAGAAAAAAAAAAAAAAACTTTATTAACTGTCTACACAAATTTTAAGACCGGCTTTTAACCAATCAGAGTACGTAGTTTTCATCTTGTTTTGTTGTTTTACATATATGCAGATACTACTACCCTTGTTTGGCTCCTAAATATTTGAGTGCATCTGGCTACTCAATAGCTTCTAAGTTTGAAACACTTCTCAAGACCTATAGCTAAACTATAGAATGACAAGTTTATGCCAATACACACATTTGTATTGATCCTGGAGCAAAGCAATATAATTAGTTGACAACGTTTTACACAACTGTTTTTTCAGCTGCCAGTAAGCAATAAATACAGAAACAAGAAGAGGGGTAAAGGGATTAGGGCGACAATTATCACACAGGCTGTTATGTATAAATTGTCATTATCTGTGTTTCATATGGTACAGGGACAGGTAGAGAAGTGGGGTCACAGGCAGATGCTTTTCTGTGTCACTTAAAATGATGACCATAAGAACAATATGTGGTGCCAGGAAATCCCCATAAAACAGTGGATAAATAAATACGTACATGGTTTGGACACAAGCATTACACATTTTGAGCAAGTGGAGAGCTATAAAAAAAAAAAGTGAGAACATTGCGACCACAATGTCTTGGGAAAAGATCCTGCCACCCAATACAAAAGTGATCTATTTAAAAAAAATATCCTCTCCCATAACTTAAAGGGACACTAAACCCAAAGATTTTTCATGATTCAGATAAAGCATGCAATTTTAAGCAACTTTATAATTTACTTCTATTATCAATTTTTTCTTCTTCGTTCTCTTGCTATCTTTGATTAAAAAGCAGGAATGTGATGCAAAGGAGCCGGCCCATTCTTGGTTGAGAACCTGGGTTATGCTTGCTTATTGGTGGGTAAATGTAAGCCTCCGATAAGCAAGCACTATCCATTGTGCTCAACCTAAAATGGTCTGACTGCTAAGATTTACATTCCTGCTTTTAAAATAAAGATAACAAGAGAACGAAGAAAAATTGATAATAGAAGTAAATTAGAAAGTTGCTTAAAATGTCATGCTCTATCTGAATCCTAAAATAAAAAATTTGGGTTCAGTGTCCCTTTAAGTCCCTGTGTTGGTGAAGTGGATTATCAATGCATTGTAGCCCTACGTGGCATTGAAGTGGGTTCACACGAGTCTGCACCCTAAGTGGTGTAATATTGCTGTGACTATACTATGTCACTGGTGACACTGTGATCACAGTGATGCCCCTGCTACAATACTGTGGCAGCTGCATCAATACCAGTCCAGAGCTGCAGAAGTATAGTATGGTAACCACTAATCCTGGTGATATAATCTATAGGTATATTTAGTGCAGGGCTTGGCATATTTATTTCCCACTTGAGAGCCTCCATTAATATCAAGGAACCAGTCATACATTTTTAAGGAGCCAGAGAAGAGTGTTGATCTATAGATACTTGTAGAATAATCTAAAAAGGAGACCCAACTTCCAACTAACATTCTTAAAGCCGAGGTTCCCATGCCTAGAGATGTTACCATCTTATGATCAACTTAAGCTCTAGTGGTACCAGATCAATCAGGTATAGCTAGTGGTACCAGTTTGATCAGGTATAACTAGTAGTAGCAGAACTATCAGGTATAACTAGAGGTACCAGTTTCATCAGGTATAACTAGTAGTAGCAGAACTATCAGGTATAACTAGTGGTACCAGTTTCATCAGGTATAACTAGTAGTAGCAGAACTATCAGGTATAACTAGTGGTACCAGTTTCATCAGGTATAACTAGTAGTAGCAGAACTATCAGGTATAACTAGAGGTACCAGTTTCATCAGGTATAACTAGTAGTAGCAGAACTATCAGGTATAACTAGTGGTACCAGTTTGATCAGGTATAACTAGTAGTAGCAGAACTATCAGGTATAACTAGAGGTACCAGTTTGATCAGGTATAACTAGTAGTAGCAGAACTATCAGGTATAACTAGAGGTACCAGTTTCATCAGGTATAACTAGTAGTAGCAGAACTATCAGGTATAACTAGTGGTACCAGTTTCATCAGGTATAACTAGTAGTAGCAGAACTATCAGGTGTAACTAGAGGTACCAGTTTCATCAGGTATAACTAGTAGTAGCAGAACTATCAGGTATAACTAGTGGTACCAGTCTGATCAGGTATAACTAGTAGTAGCAGAACTATCAGGTATAACTAGTGGTACCAGTTTGATCAGGTATAACTAGTAGTAGCAGAACTATCAGGTATAACTAGTGGTACCAGATCGATCAGGTATAATTAGAGTTATCAGGACCAATGGGTAAAACTAGTGGTACCAGGTCTATCAGGTTTAACTATAGGTACCACTACAACAGGTAAAACTGATGGTACCAGATCTTTGAGGTATAACCAATGGTACCAGGGCTAGCAGGTATAATAGTTGTACCAAGACCAGTAGGTATAACTAGTGGTACCAGGACCATCAGGCATAGCTAATGGTACCAGAATCAAAAGGTATAATTAGCGATACAACTATCAGCAGAAATAACTAGTGGTACCACAACCTGCAGGTTTAACAAGAGGTAGTAGGACCAACAGGTATAACTAATGCTACCAGGAAGAATAGTTATAACAAATAGTGCCAGGACCATCAACTATAACTACTAGTACCAGTGTTCCCTCTAAGACCAGTTTTGTGAATGGCCCAGCGGTAAAGCAGTTAGAAAGGGAACTGCAACTTGCAGTCTGTATTGTGTAGTGTTTGCTAATTCCTCTAATTAACTGTTTCACTGCTGGGCCGCTCACAAAACTGGTCTTAGAGGGACTAGTACCAGGACCAGCAGGTATAAATAGTAGTATAACTAACGGTGCTAGGACCAGCAACTATAACTAGTGGTACAATAACTAGCAGAAATAACTACCAATACCAGACCAGTGCCACCATGACTAGTATGAATAGCTTATGGTATAAGTAGTGGCAGCAGAAATGGCAGGATACCAGCCGGAATAACTAGCAGAGCCAAGACCAGCAGGTATGACTAGCAGTGCCAAGACCAGCCGGTATAACTAGTGTTACCAAGACCAGCAGGTATAACTAGCAGTGCCAAGACCAGCCGGTATAACTAGTGGTACCAAGACCAGCAGGTATAACTAGCAGTGCCAAGACCAGCCGGTATAACTAGTGGTACCAAGACCAGCAGGTATGACTAGCAGTGTCAAGACCAGCCGGTATAACTAGTGGTACCAAGACCAGCAGGTATAACTAGCAGTCCAAAGACCAGTCGGTATAACTATCAGCATCAAGACCAGCAGGTATAACTAGCAGTGCCAAGATCAGCAGGTAAAACTAGCAGCACCAAGATCAGCAGGTATAACTAGCAGGGCCAAGACCAGCAGGTATAACTAGTAGGACCAAGACCAGCATATATAACTAGCATCAAGACCAGCAGGTATAACTAGTGGAACCAAGACCAGCCGGTATAACTAGCAGCACCAAGACCAGCAGATATAACCAGCAGCATCAAGACCAGCAGGTATAACTAGTAGGACCAAGACCAGCATATATAACTAGCAGCATCAAGACCAGCAGGTATAACTAGTGGAACCCAGATCAGCAGGTATAACTAGCAGCACCAAGACCAGCAGATATAACTAGCAGCACCAAGACCAGCAGGTATAACTAGTAGGACCAAGACCAGCAGGTATAACTAGCAGTGCCAAGACCAGCAGATATAACTAGCAGCACCAAGACCAGCAGGTATAACTAGTGGAACCCACATCAGCAGGTATAACTAGCAGCACCAAGACCAGCAGATATAACTAGCAGCACCAAGACCAACAGGTATAACTAGCAGGACCAAGACCAGCAGGTATAACTAGCAGCACCAAGACCAGCAGATATAACTAGCAGCACCAAGACCAGCAGGTATAACGAGTGGAACCAAGACCAGCAGGTATAACTAGCAGTGCCAAGACCAGCAGGTAAAACTAGCAGCACCAAGACCAGCAGGTATAACAAGCAGTGCCAAGACCAGAAGGTGTAATTATTGGTATCAGAAACGGCAGATATAACTAATGTTGCCAGGAATGAAGGACCAAGACCAGCATATATAACTAGCAGCATCAAGACCAGCAGGTATAACTAGTGGAACCCAGGCCAGCAGGTATAACTATAAGCACCAAGACCAGCAGATATAACTAGCAGCACCAAGACCAGCAGGTATAACGAGTGGAACGAAGACCAGCAGATATAACTAGCAGCACCAAGACCAGCAGGTATAACGAGTGGAACGAAGACCAGCAGGTATAACTAGCAGTGCCAAGACCAGCAGGTATAACTAGCAGCACCAAGACCAGCAGGTATAACTAGCAGTGCCAAGACCAGCAGGTATAACTAGCAGCACCAAGACCAGCAGGTATAACAAGTGGAATGAAGACCAGCAGGTATAACTAGCAGTGCCAAGACTAGCAGGTATAACTAGCAGCACCAAGACCAGCAGGTATAACTAGCAGTGCCAAGACCAGCAGGTATAACTAGCAGCACCAAGACCAGCAGATATAACTAGCAGCACCAAGTGGAATCAAGACCAGCAGGTATAACTAGCAGTGCCAAGACTAGCAGGTAAAACTAGCAGCATCAAGACCAGCAGGTATAATTAGTGGAACCCAGGCCAGCAGGTATAACTAGCAGCACCAAGACCAGCAGGTATAACGAGTGGAAAGAAGACCAGCAGGTATAACTAGCAGTGCCAAGACCAGCAGGTATAACTAGCAGTGCCAAGACTAGCAGGTAAAACTAGCAGCACCAAGACCAGCAGGTATAACTAGCAGTGCCAAGACCAGCAGATATAACTAGCAGCATTGAGTGGAACCAAGACCAGCAGGTATAACTAGCAGTGCCAAGACCAGCAGGTATAACTAGCAGTGCCAAGACTAGCAGGTAAAAAGAGCAGCACCAAGACCAGCAGGTATAACTAGCAGTGCCAAGACCGGAAGGTGTAATTATTGGTATCAGAAACGGCAGGTATAACTAATGTTGCCAGGAATTAAGTAATTGATTTTAAATACAAATTAAAAAGGATCAGGAAAAAAATATTTCCATATATGAATAATACAAACCATAGACTAGAAAATAGTAGTAAAATGTTCTGTTTTATATAAGACCTTAAAAATGTAAGTACCAGTGAAAAGAGCACCATAATTAGTGCTACTAAACTGCATCACCATAGCAACCTGTAATGTGGCTTATTTGTAATCACACATAATATTATCATATGATATACCACAGTAAAACCTAAGTGCAAATCTGTTATTAGCAGAACAATGATGATCAATGACAACCATCCATGAATCTACAGCCCTAATATTAGTAACACAAGATTAAGAGCTTGTCTCGAAACGTTGCATGCATATTGTGCCAAATTAATACCAATAAAGTCAAGATATTTTTCTTTATACTAGTGCTGTGGACTCTGATGCTTGGATATATTTAGGGTATTGGCAGATGCCCTGTCTTCACTGGCACTACAGTTCCAAAGGAGAAGCTGTTTTATATAACTTTTCAATTTGCTTTTGTCCTTTGTTGAAGGAGGAACACTGCAGCACTGGGAGCTAGATGAACACATTAGGTGAGCCAATGACAAGAGGCATATACTGTATGTGTAGCCACCAAAATCAGCTGCTAGCTCCTAGTAGTGCATTGCTGCTCCAGAGCCGACCTAGGTATTATATAAACGCTATACCAACTAAATACAGAATATGACCCCAAATCAGACCATAGGTCCTACACCTCCTTTATACCAGCTAAATACAGAAGGAGACCACAAATCAGACTATAGATCCTACACCTCCTTTATACCAGCTATATACAGAATGAGACCCTCAAATCAAACCATAGCTCCTACACCTCCTTTATACCAACTATATACAGAATGGGACCCCAAATCAGACCATAGCTCCTACATCTCCTTTATACCAGCTACAAACAGAATAAGACCCCAAATCAGACCATAGCTCCTACACCTCCTTTATACCAGCTATATACAGAGTGAGACCCCAAATCAGACCATAGCTCCTACACCTCCTTTATACCAGCTATATACAGAATGAGACCACAAATCACACCATAGCTCCTACACCTCCTTTATACCAGCTATATACAGAATGATCCCCCAAATCAGACCATAGCTCCTACACCTCCTTTATACCAGCTATATACAGAATGAGACCCCAAATCAGACCATAGCTCCTACACCTCCTTTATACCAGCTATATACAGAATTAGACCACAAATCAGACCATAGCTCCTACACCTCCTTTATACCAGCTATAAACAGAATAAGACCCCCAATCAGACCATAGCTCCTACACCTCCTTTATACCAGCTATAAACAGAATAAGACCCCAAATCAGACCATAGCTCCTACACCTCCTTTATACCAGCTATATACAGAATGATACCCCAAATCAGACCATAGCTCCCTACACCTCCTTTATACCAGCTATATACAGAATGAGACCCCAAATCAGACCATAGCTCCTACACCTCCTTTATACCAGCTATATACAGAATGAGACCACAATTCAGACCATAACTCCTACACCTCCTTTATACCAGCTATAAACAGAATAAGACCCCCAATCAGATCATAGCTCCTACACCTCCTTTATACCAGCTATAAACAGAATAAGACCCCAAATCAGACCATAGCTCCTACACCTCCTTTATACCAGCTATAAACAGAATAAGACCCCAAATAGACTATAGCTCCTACACCTCCTTTCTACAAACTATAAACAGAATAAGACCCCAAATCAGACTATAGCTCCTACACCTCCTTTATACCAGCTATATACAGAATGAGACCCCAAATCAGACTATAGCTCCTACACCTCCTTTATACCAGCTATATACAGAATGAGACCCCAAATCAGACCATAGCTCCTACACCTCCTTTATACCAGCTATATACAGAATACGAGCACAAATAGACTGTAGCTCCTACACCTCCTTTATACCAGCTATATACAGAATGAGACCGTAAATGAGACTATAGCTCCTACTCCTCCTTTATACCAGCTATATACAGAATAAGACCACAAATAGAGTGTAGCTCCTACACCTCCTTTATACCAGCTATATACAGAATGAGACCCCAAATCAGACCATAGCTCCTACACCTTCTTTATACCAGCTATATACAGAATGAGACCCCAAATCAGACCATAGCTCCTACACCTCCTTTATACCAGCTATATACAGAATAAGACCACAAATCAGACCATAGCTCCTACACCTACTTTATACCAGCTATATACAGAATGAGACCACAAATCAGACTATAGCTCCTACACCTCCTTTATACCAGCTATATACAGAATAAGACCACAAATATAGTGTAGCTCCTACACCTCCTTTATACCAGCTATATACAGAGTGAGACCACAAATCACACCATAGCTCCTACACCTCCTTTATACCAGCTATATACAGAATGAGACCCCAAATCAGACTATAGCTCCTACACCTCCTTTATACCAGCTATATACAGAATGATACCCCAAATCAGACCATAGCTCCTACACCTCCTTTATACCAGCTATATACAGAATGAGACCACAAATCAGACCATAGCTCCTACACCTCCTTTATACCAGCTATATACAGAATGAGACCCCAAATCAGACCATAGCTCCTACACCTCCTTTATACCAGCTATATACAGAATGAGACCACAAATCAGACCATAGCTCCTACACCTCCTTTATACCAGCTATAAACAGAATAAGACCCCCAATCAGACCATAGCTCCTACACCTCCTTTATACCAGCTATAAACAGAATAAGACCCCAAATCAGACCATAGTTCCTACACCTCCTTAATACCAGCTATAAACAGAATAAGACCCCAAATCAGAATATAGCTCCTACACCTCCTTTATACCAGCTATATACAGAATGAGACCCCAAATCAGACTATAGCTCCTACACCTCCTTTATACCAGCTATATACAGAATGAGACCACAAATCAGACCATAGCTCCTACACCTCCTTTATACCAGCTATATACAGAATGAGACCCCAAATCAGACCATAGCTCCTACACCTCCTTAATACCAGCTATATACAGAATGAGACCACAAATCAGACCATAGCTCCTACACCTCCTTTATACCAGCTATATACAGAATGAGACCCCAAATCAGACCATAGCTCCTACACCTCCTTTATACCAGCTATATACAGAATTAGACCACAAATCAGACCATAACTCCTACACCTCCTTTATACCAGCTATAAACAGAATAAGACCCCAAATCAGACCATAGCTCCTACACCTCCTTTATACCAGCTATAAACAGAATGATACCCCAATTCAGACCATAGCTCCTACACCTCCTTTATACCAGCTATAAACAGAATAAGACCCCAAATAGACTATAGCTCCTACACCTCCTTTCTACTAGCTATAAACAGAATAAGACCCCAAATCAGACTATAGCTCCTACACCTCCTTTATACCACCTATATACAGAATGAGACCCCAAATCAGACTATAGCTCCTACACCTCCTTTATACCAGCTATATACAGAATGAGACCCCAAATCAGACCATAGCTCCTACACCTCCTTTATACCAGCTATATACAGAATAAGAGCACAAATAGACTGTAGCACCTACACCTCCTTTATACCAGCTATATACAGAATGAGACCGTAAATGAGACTATAGCTCCTACTCCTCCTTTATACCAGCTATATACAGAATAAGACCACAAATAGAGTGTAGCTCCTACACCTCCTTTATACCAGCTATATACAGAATGAGACCACAAATCACACCATAGCTCCTACACCTTCTTTATACCAGCTATATACAGAATGAGACCCCAAATCAGACCATAGCTCCTACACCTTCTTTATACCAGCTATATACAGAATGAGACCCTAAATCAGACCATAGCTCCTACACCTCCTTTATACCAACTATATACAGAATGGGACCCCAAATCAGACCATAGCTCCTACATCTCCTTTATACCAGCTACAAACAGAATAAGACCCCAAATCAGACCATAGCTCCTACACCTCCTTTATACCAGCTATATACAGAGTGAGACCCCAAATCAGACCATAGCTCCTACACCTCCTTTATACCAGCTATATACAGAATGAGACCACAAATCACACCATAGCTCCTACACCTCCTTTATACCAGCTATATACAGAATGAGACCCCAAATCAGACCATAGCTCCTACACCTCCTTTATACCAGCTATATACAGAATGATCCCCCAAATCAGACCATAGCTCCTACACCTCCTTTATACCAGCTATATACAGAATGAGACCACAAATCAGACCATAGCTCCTACACCTCCTTTATACCAGCTATATACAGAATGAGACCCCAAATCAGACCATAGCTCCTACACCTCCTTTATACCAGCTATATACAGAATTAGACCACAAATCAGACCATAGCTCCTACACCTCCTTTATACCAGCTATAAACAGAATAAGACCCCCAATCAGACCATAGCTCCTACACCTCCTTTATACCAGCTATAAACAGAATAAGACCCCAAATCAGACCATAGCTCCTACACCTCCTTTATACCAGCTATATACAGAATGATACCCCAAATCAGACCATAGCTCCCTACACCTCCTTTATACCAGCTATATACAGAATGAGACCCCAAATCAGACCATAGCTCCTACACCTCCTTTATACCAGCTATATACAGAATGAGACCACAATTCAGAACATAACTCCTACACCTCCTTTATACCAGCTATAAACAGAATAAGACCCCCAATCAGATCATAGCTCCTACACCTCCTTTATACCAGCTATAAACAGAATAAGACCCCAAAATCAGACCATAGCTCCTACACCTCCTTTATACCAGCTATAAACAGAATAAGACCCCAAATAGACTATAGCTCCTACACCTCCTTTCTACAAACTATAAACAGAATAAGACCCCAAATCAGACTATAGCTCCTACACCTCCTTTATACCAGCTATATACAGAATGAGACCCCAAATCAGACTATAGCTCCTACACCTCCTTTATACCAGCTATATACAGAATGAGACCCCAAATCAGACCATAGCTCCTACACCTCCTTTATACCAGCTATATACAGAATACGAGCACAAATAGACTGTAGCTCCTACACCTCCTTTATACCAGCTATATACAGAATGAGACCGTAAATGAGACTATAGCTCCTACTCCTCCTTTATACCAGCTATATACAGAATAAGACCACAAATAGAGTGTAGCTCCTACACCTCCTTTATACCAGCTATATACAGAATGAGACCCCAAATCAGACCATAGCTCCTACACCTTCTTTATACCAGCTATATACAGAATGAGACCCTAAATCAGACCATAGCTCCTACACCTCCTTTATACCAGCTATATACAGAATAAGACCACAAATCAGACCATAGCTCCTACACCTACTTTATACCAGCTATATACAGAATGAGACCACAAATCAGACTATAGCTCCTACACCTCCTTTATACCAGCTATATACAGAATAAGACCACAAATATAGTGTAGCTCCTACACCTCCTTTATACCAGCTATATACAGAATGAGACCACAAATCACACCATAGCTCCTACACCTCCTTTATACCAGCTATATACAGAATGAGACCCCAAATCAGACTATAGCTCCTACACCTCCTTTATACCAGCTATATACAGAATGATACCCCAAATCAGACCATAGCTCCTACACCTCCTTTATACCAGCTATATACAGAATGAGACCACAAATCAGACCATAGCTCCTACACCTCCTTTATACCAGCTATATACAGAATGAGACCCCAAATCAGACCATAGCTCCTACACCTCCTTTATACCAGCTATATACAGAATGAGACCACAAATCAGACCATAGCTCCTACACCTCCTTTATACCAGCTATAAACAGAATAAGACCCCCAATCAGACCATAGCTCCTACACCTCCTTTATACCAGCTATAAACAGAATAAGACCCCAAATCAGACCATAGTTCCTACACCTCCTTTATACCAGCTATAAACAGAATAAGACCCCAAATCAGAATATAGCTCCTACACCTCCTTTATACCAGCTATATACAGAATGAGACCCCAAATCAGACTATAGCTCCTACACCTCCTTTATACCAGCTATATACAGAATGAGACCACAAATCAGACCATAGCTCCTACACCTCCTTTATACCAGCTATATACAGAATGATACCCCAAATCAGACCATAGCTCCTACACCTCCTTAATACCAGCTATATACAGAATGAGACCACAAATCAGACCATAGCTCCTACACCTCCTTTATACCAGCTATATACAGAATGAGACCCCAAATCAGACCATAGCTCCTACACCTCCTTTATACCAGCTATATACAGAATTAGACCACAAATCAGACCATAGCTCCTACACCTCCTTTATACCAGCTATAAACAGAATAAGACCCCAAATCAGACCATAGCTCCTACACCTCCTTTATACCAGCTATAAACAGAATGATACCCCAATTCAGACCATAGCTCCTACACCTCCTTTATACCAGCTATAAACAGAATAAGACCCCAAATAGACTATAGCTCCTACACCTCCTTTCTACTAGCTATAAACAGAATAAGACCCCAAATCAGACTATAGCTCCTACACCTCCTTTATACCACCTATATACAGAATGAGACCCCAAATCAGACTATAGCTCCTACACCTCCTTTATACCAGCTATATACAGAATGAGACCCCAAATCAGACCATAGCTCCTACACCTCCTTTATACCAGCTATATACAGAATAAGAGCACAAATAGACTGTAGCACCTACACCTCCTTTATACCAGCTATATACAGAATGAGACCGTAAATGAGACTATAGCTCCTACTCCTCCTTTATACCAGCTATATACAGAATAAGACCACAAATAGAGTGTAGCTCCTACACCTCCTTTATACCAGCTATATACAGAATGAGACCACAAATCACACCATAGCTCCTACACCTTCTTTATACCAGCTATATACAGAATGAGACCCCAAATCAGACCATAGCTCCTACACCTTCTTTATACCAGCTATATACAGAATGAGACCCTAAATCAGACCATAGCTCATACACCTCCTTTATACCAGCTATATACAGAATGAGACCACAAATCAGACCATAGCTCCTAAACCTCCTTTATACCAGCTATATACAGAATGAGACCACAAATCAGACTATAGCTCCTACACCTCCTTTATACCAGCTATATACAGAATAAGACCACAAATAGAGTGTAGCTCCTACACCTCCTTTATACCAGCTATATACAGAATGAGACCCCAAATCACACCATAGCTCCTACACCTCCTTTATACCAGCTATATACAGAATGAGACCCCAAATCAGACTATAGCTCCTACACCTCCTTTATACCAGCTATATACAGAATGAGACCACAAATCAGACTATAGCTCCTACACCTCCTTTACACCAGCTATATACAGAATGAGACCCCAAATCAGACCATAGCTCCTACACCTTTTTATACCAGCTATATACAGAATGTGATCCCAAATCAGACCATAGCTCCTACACCTCCTTTATACCAGCTATATACAGAATGAGACCACAAATCAGACTATAGCTCCTACATCTCCTTTATACCAGCTAAATACAGAATGAGACCACAAATCAGACCATAGCTCCAACACCTCCTTTATACCAGCTGTATACAAAATGAGACCACAAATCAGACCATAGCTCCTACAACTCCTTTATACCAGCTATATACATAAGACCCCAAATAAGACCATAGCTTCTACACCTCCCTTATACCAGCTATATACAGAATGAGACCCCAAATCAGACCATTGCTGAGCTCCTACACCTCCTTTACACCAGCTATATACAGAATGAAACCCCAAATCACACTAAAGCTCCTACACCTCCTTTATGCCAGCTATATGCAGAATGAGACCCCAAATCACACCATAGCTCCTATACCTCCTTTATACCAGCTAGATACAGAATGAGACCCTAAATCAGACCAAACCTCCTACACCTTCTTTAAACCAGCTATATAGAGAATAATACGCGGAAACAGATCATAGCTCCTACACTTCCTTTATACCAGCTATATACAGAATGAGACCCCAAATCAGACTATAGCTCCTACACCTCCTTTACACTAGCTATATACAGAATAAGACCCCAGATCAGACTATAGCTCCTATACCTCCTTTATACCAGCTATATACAGAATTAGATCCCAAATCAGACTACAGCTCCTACACCTCCTTTATACCAGCTATATACAGAATGAGACCCCAAAATCAGACAATAGCTCATACACCTCCTTTATACCAGCTATATACAGAATGAGACCCATAATCAGACCACAAATCATACTATCGCTCCTACACCTCCTTTATACCAGCTATATACAGAATGAGACCCCAAAATCAGGCCATAGCTCCTACATCTCCTTTATACCAGCTATATACAGAATGATACCCCAAAATAGACCATAGGTCTTACACCACCTTTATACCAGATATATAATAATGAGAACCAAATAAGACCATAGCTCATACATCTCCTTTATACCAGCTATATACAGAATGAGACCCCAAATCAGACCGTAGCTCCTACACCGCCTTTATACTGCCTATATACAGAGTGAGACCCCAAATCAAACCATAGCTCCTACACCTCATTTATACCAGCTATATACAGAATGAGACCCCAAATCAGACCATAGCTCCTACGCCTCCTTTATACCAGCTATATACAGAATAGACCCCAAATCAGACTATAGATCCTACACCTCCTTTATACCAGCTATATACAGAATGAGACCACAAATCAGACTATAGCTCCAACACCTCCTTTATACCAGCTATATACAGAATGAGACCACAAATCAGACCATAGCTCCTACACCTCCTTTACACCAGCTATATACAGAATGAGACCCCAAATCAGACCATAGATCCTACACCTCCTTTCTACCAGCTATATACAGAATGAGACCCCAAATCAGTCCATAGCTTCTACACCTCCTTTCTACCAGCTATATACAGAATGAGACCCCAAATCAGACCATAGCTCCTACACCTTCTTTATACCAGCTATATACAGAATAGACCCCAAATCAGACTATAGATCCTACACCTCCTTTATACCAGCTATATACAGAATGAGACCCCAAAATCAGACCATAGCTCCTACACCTTCTTTATACCAGCTATATACAGAATAGACCCCAAATCAGACTATAGATCCTACACCTCCTTTATACCAGCTATATACAGAATGAGACCACAAATCAGACTATAGCTCCAACAGCTCCTTTATAACAGCTATATACAGAATGAGACCACAAATCAGACTATAGCTCCTAAATCTCCTTTATACCAGATATAAACAGAATGAGACCCCAAATCAGACTATAGCTCCTACATATAGACCCCAAATCAGACTATAGCTCCTACACCTCCTTTATACCAGCTATATAAAGAATGATACCCCAAATCAGACTATAGATCCTACACCTCCTTTATACCAGCTATATACAGAATGAGACCCCAAAATCAGACCATAGCTCCTACACCTCCTTTATACCAGCTAAATACAGAATGAGACCACAAATCAGACTATAGATCCTACACCTCCTTTATACCAGCTATATACAGAATGAGACCACAAATCAGACCATAGCTCCTACACCTGCTTTACACCAGCTATATACAGAAT
Organism: Bombina bombina; assembly: GCF_027579735.1. NCBI lineage: Eukaryota > Metazoa > Chordata > Amphibia > Anura > Bombinatoridae > Bombina > Bombina bombina. Next base: position 1,478,161,498 of record NC_069499.1, on the reverse strand, counting down.
GAGACCTCAAATCAGACCATAGCTCCTACACCTCCTTTCTACCAGGTATATACAGAATGAGACCCCAAATCAGTCCATAGCTCCTACACCTCCTTTCTACCAGGTATATACAGAATGAGACCCCAAATCAGACCATATCTCCTACACCTCCTTTATACCAGCTATATACAGAATGAGACCACAAATCAGACTATAGCTCCAACAGCTCCTTTATACCAGCTATATACAGAATGAGACCCCAAATCAGAAGATTGTTGAGCTCCTACACCTCCTTTATACCAGCTATATAAAGAATGAGACTCCAAATCAGACCATAACCCTACACCTTCTTTATATCAGCTATATACCGAATGAGACCCCAAATCAGATCATAGCTCCTACACCTCCTTTATACCAGCTATATTCAGAATGAGATCCCCAATTCTGACAATAGCTCCTACACCTCCTTTATACCAGCTATTTACAGAATGAGACCCTAAATCAGACTATAGCTCCTAAATCTCCTTTATACCAGATATAAACAGAATGAGACCCCAAATCAGACTATAGCTCCTACATATAGACCCCAAATCAGACTATAGCTCCTAAACCTCCTTTATACCAGCTATATAAAGAATGATACCCCAAATCAGACTATAGCTCCTACACCTTCTTTATACCAGCTTTATACATAATGAGACCCCAAAATAGACCATAGATCTTACACCTCCTTTCTACCAGCTATATACAGAATGTGACCCAAATCAGACCATAGCTTCTACACCTTCTTTATACCAGCTATATACAGCATAGACCCCAAATCAGACTATAGCTCCTACATCTCCTTTATACCAGATATATACAGAATGAGACCCCAAATCAGACTACAGCTCCTACACCTCCTTTATATTAGGTATATACAGAATAGACCCACAAAACATAAATTATGCTTACCTGATAATTTCATTTTCTTCCGTGGGAAAGAGTCCACATCTGCATTCATTACTTGTGGGAAATAAGAACCTGGCCACCAGGAGGAGGCAAAGACACACCACCCAAAGGCTTAAATACTCCTCCCACTTTCCCTATCCCCCAGTCATTATGCCGAGGAACAAGGATCAGTGGAAGAAATATCAAGGTGAAAGGGTGCCATAAAACTATAATAGCAAAGAGTCCACAGCCGCATTCATTGCTTGGGAAAATTATACCCAAGCCAAAGAGGAGACTGAATGCCAAGAACGGGAGGGTAAGAGGCGGCCTAAACTGAGGGTACCAAAAGCAGGGAGCAAAAACATGAAGAATAAAATGGCTCCAAGGACACAAAAGACAGTCCCAAGCCTGGGCAAAAACCACATGCAATATCATCTAGCCAACAGGACTTGAAACACACTATCGCCCAAAGGAAGATCCCATACACACGCCCCCATAAGGGAACCCTGACCAAGAACTCCCTAAAGGAAGAAGCAAGGTAGAGGGATAACTGACTAGAACACTGTCCTTCAAAAAGACAGATCAAACTATCTCGGGAGACTTCCAGGAAGCCTCACGAATGCCAGAAAAAAGGGGATCATCGGTCAAACACGACCAAGTCAGAGACCGAAAGAGAACAAAAAGTATCTCAAGAACAGAAAACCGCACAGACGAATAAGTAGCACGTTATAGTGCAGCCACAGATAAAGGGGAAAAAAACCTTGTCCACGTCCCCAGCTGGAGGGAACCAAAGAGAAACAGAACCAGCAGAAACCAAGTTCCTAGACAAACACCCCTCCAAAGAGGGAAAAATCAGAGTTCCAAACCCCCTCGAAAGCTCAGAGAGCACCTCAACAGGGACCCACTGCATCCAAAAGAAACAGAGACAGCTGCAAAGTCAAAAGATGACCAGAACCACAGCCTAGGATCCTGAGATAAACAGGGATGTCCTCCACAACCGCAGAACTGCCGCAACGAGGACCGCCCACACACAAAACAAATCAAACCTGTCAAAGACAGTGAAAAGTCAAGGGACAGAGTCTCCCCCCCCCCTTGAACGAGAGAGAGGAACACCACCAGCCACTTTGAAAGAGTGTGAACAGAAACACGGGCAGAGTCCCACCAGAACCAGAGGATCACCGAACCCAGAAGTCCATTCCCAAGGGCATCTCCATCCCTGAACCAGGAACAAAAGGAACACACCCCCAGAGGAAGACGGAGGACAAGGGAAACCGTGCGCCACACAAAACTCGACACAGGAGTCAAAACATACCCAAAACGAGCCAGCCCCCAAAAGAAGCAGAGACTACCCGAGGTAGCAATCTCAGGGCCCCACAGCAGATACCGGTGGGGAAAATATGAGGACAAAGTGACCCCTACCAAGGCACTACACAGGAATGCTGATGCAAGGTCAGAGCACCAGAACAACGGACCCCAAAGGAAGTTCAGAACACAATCCCGCACAGAAAACAAAAGCCCAGAGCAGCCATAAGCAGAGGACCAGACTCTCTAAAGAGAGAAAAGGAAAAACCCATTCCAGACACAACCCGAACACCAGAGGGAAAAACCGGGACAAGCATAGACAGAACTATACCAACACCACCCGGAACCCCAGCACCTGAGATCCACAAATAGACCTGAAGCAGAGGATCCTGAACAAAATTCCGGTCAGACACTCCTCACCCGAATAAGGAACCAGAAAAAAAAAAAGGGAAATCTAGCAAAACCCTAGGAAAGGACCGCAAAAAAACGCAGAACCGATCTCAAGGCGATAGAACCCACGACACAGAGCTAAACTTCATGACATGCAGAAACTAAGGTCCCACATCGGCTCCCAACCCTAAGATGGTGGAGAAATGTCTGGAAAAAAACAGAACCAGAACCGAATCGAACAAGGCGACCCCAAGTAAACCGGGTTCCAGCTAGAAGAAGCCTCCAGCAGCGAAAAAGGTGAACCAGGCTTCCACGTGGCAAGCCACCCCACAGCAATGCTGCTGGATCATATAGAATGCAGGCATGAACCCGCTATGCGCTCCACCGCTGATCCACCAAGAGGATCCGTTAAAGGCGGAACGAAACGAGGTCCAGAGACCCTAGGAGTCTAAAACCACCCAAAGAGTAGCAAGAAGACCCAAGCCCAAAAACCACCCTATCGGAGAAGGCCCCACTCCCCTGAAAGGAGAACCAAAGCGACATGGTGGAAGCCACCGACCCAGCCCCGGGAGAGAGTGGCATGCCCAATCTTTCCCGGTATGCGGACCCGAAGGCCCGGATGTATATGTATAGAGTAGTTTGTGAAAACAAAACAATAAAATATAAAACAAAACACACAAGGTCCCGCCAGACCCGCCAGGTGCAACAGGCGTCACTGACAACACAATTAAGTGCACACAAATTCCGGACCCAACAGTCCGCAAACAACTTCCAAGGAAGCAACAAAAAGCAAGTCCATCCCAGAAATTCCCGAACGAACAATCAAATAAAAAGTATCCTAACCGGATGAAAGAAAAAAAAAGGCAGCCCGAAGGCATCCGCCAAACAAAACTCTGGGAAAGGACATGAGCGACCGACAGGAGACGATCAACATCCCACATAGTCTAGCTCGAAGCAACATTCAGTGACACATTCCACGACTGATAGACGAGGGAATCCCTCAATAGTAGAACGCGCAGCCCCGCAATCCGATAATGAAAGGTGCAACATGGAGGAATATTTACCCCCGAGGTAACTGAATAGACCCACCCGAAGTCTGGACACCCGGGATAATCGGGCAAGAACACAACCGCGCTGTTGGGAATCCACCTCTTGAGGAACAGAGCCCCCAAATGCTGATGGCTCAATAGGCCCTTGGTTTCCCAAGCCCGAGGAACCAGGTGCTCTAAGAAGGCACAAGAGACAGGACTGATAAACCTGCGTCAGTGGGGCCGAAGCATCTTCCTCACAAGAGAAAGAATCAGAATCAGAAACAACGACAGTTTCAGCTTCAGAATCCTCCATGGTTAAAACCAAGAGAAAATAAGGACAATATGAAAAAAATAACGGCATCTGAAACCCACAATGGCTGGGGCACTCACCACCTCCTATGACCAGATTCAAACAAAGCAGAAAATCTTTGTCGCCACACAGCCAGGAATGCGGAAGCGTAACAAACCCAGCGTAACAATGCCCGGTCAGAAGGTGAACCGTAAGTCCAAAAAAAACACGCCAGAAAATGCGGCAGCTAGGCCCCACTAAATTCTTCAAGCAATTCTTCTGTCTCAGCCACAGAGCCAATACTCAATACACAAGCAGGGAGATCACATAACAAACATGATTAAGGAAACCCACCCTGTTCACAAATCCCCCCAAAGGAAGGAATTATCCCATGATTCCCAGGTCCGTAAAGAGAAGTCTCACTGAGACCTATACCTATCTGTCACATACCAACATAATATTCATATTGATAAAATGAAACAATCTTACCGGAATATGGAACAGGAACATGGCTCTTCAAGTGTGACGGATAGTAGCATCGCCTCCGTCATGGACCTGAGAGAAGACAGCAGGTAGCGAAGAGTCGGCAACGCTAAGTGCAAAAGGAGATGTTAATTCTAATTGGGATGGTGTCGCAGAGAGAACTCCCACTGCATCTCCGGACTCTAACATTCGCCCAGGCCCTCACTGAGAGACTAACAGGACGACTTAAAACTCCTGTCCCATTGCGAAGAGTACTACCCTCCATGAGAGACACACTTTACGTAAACATAAATAAAAGTATTTTCTTTAAAAAATAAAACTTCTCACACTTCTCTGCCAACCTCCTGGGACGAACGGCAAAGAATGACTGGGGGACACGGGAAGTGGGAGGAGTATTTAAGCCTTTGGCTGGTGTGTCTTTGCCTCCTCTTATTTCCCACAAGTAATGAATGTGGCTGTGGACTATTTCCCATTAGGAAGAAAATAGACCATAGAGCTTACACCTCCTTTATATATCCTTTATATCAGATATATACAGAATCAGACCCCGAATCAGACTATAGCTCTTACACCTCCTTTATACCAGCTATATACAGAATGAGACCCCAAATCAGAATATAGCTCCTAAACCTCCTTTATACCAGCTATATACAGAATGAGACCCCAAATCAGACTATAGCTCCTACACCTCCTTTATACCGGCTATATACAGAATGAGACCCCAAATCAGATCATAGCTGAGCTCCTACACCTCCTTTATACCAGATATAAACAGAATGAGACCACAAATCAGACCATAGCTGAGCTCCTACACCTCCTTTATACCAGCTATATACAGAATGAGACCCCAAATCAGACTATAGCTCCTACACCTGCTTTATACCAGCTATATACATAATGAGACCCCAAATCAGACTATAGCTCCTACATCTCCTTTATACCAGATATATACAAAATGAGACCCTGAATCAGACTATAGCTTCTACATCATTCTCCTTTATACCAGATTTAAACAGAAAGAGACTCCAAATCAGACTATAGATCCTACACCTCCTTTATACCAGCTATATACAGAATGAGACCCCAAATCAGACTATAGCTCCTATATCTCCTTTATATCAGATATAAACAGAATGAGACCCCAAATCAGACTACAGCTCCTACACCTACTTTATTTTAGCTATATACAGAATAGACCCCAAAAACATAAATTATGCTTACCTGATCATTTCATTTTCTTCTGTGTGAAAGAGTCCACAGCTTCATTCATTACTTGTTTGAAATAAGAACCTGGCCACCAGGAGGATGCAAAGACACACCAGGAGGAGGCTTAAATACTCCTCCCACTTCCCATATCCCCCAGTCATTCTGCCGAGGAACAAGGATCAGTGGAAGAAATATCAAGGTGAAATGGTCCCAGAAGACTATACATGAAAGAACGCCTCAAACAACGGGCGGGGGGCTGTGGACTCTTTCCCACGGAAGAAAATGAAATTATCAGCTAAGCATAATTTAAGTTTTTCTTCCTAATGGGAAAGAGTCCACAGCCGCATTCATTACTTGTGGGAAAATTATACCCAAGCCAAAGAGGACACTGAATGCCAAGAACAAGAGGGTAAGAGGCGGCCCAAACTGAGGGCACCAGAACTGAACCACACCCATAAATAAAAGAGTCCTGCATCATCCAAAAGCAGGGAGCAAAAACATGAAGAAAAAATAGCCCCAAGGACACAAACGACAGTCCCAAACCTAGACAAAAATCACATGCAACATCATCGAGCCAACAGGACTCGAAACATACTCTGCGTGTGTATGGGATCTGAAAGGAGAACCAAAGCGACGCGGCAGAAGCCACCGACCCAGCCCCGGGAGAGAGTGGCATGCCCAATCTCGTCCGGTATGCGGACCCGAAGGCCTGGATGTATATGTATCTAGTAGTTTGTGAAAAAAAAAACAATAAAACATAAACCAAAACACACAAGGTCCTGCCGGACCCGCCAGGCGCAACAGGCGTCACTGACAACTCAACAAAGTGCTCACAACTTCCAAGGAAGCAACAAAAAAAAAGGAAGTCCATCCCAGTAATTCCCAAAGGAACAATTAAATAAAAAAGTATCCTAACCGGATGAAAGAAAAAAACTCTGGGAAAGGACACGAGTGACCGACTGGAGACGATCAACATCCCACATAGTCTAGCTCAAAGCACCATTCGATGACACATTCCCCGACTGATAGAGGAGGGCATCCCCCAATAAGTCGTAAAGACGATGGAGTGGAACGCGCAGCCGCGTGATCTGATAATGAAAGGTGCAACATGGAGGAATATTCACCCCCGGAGTCAACTGAATAGACCCACCCGAAGTCTGGACACCCGGGATAATTGGGCAAGAACACAACCGTGCAGAAACCTCCGGATCCTGCAGGCGAACCAGCGCCATCAATATATTGAAGCGGAAATGAACCGCCATCTCCAGGGGAAAAAAACACCCTGTGCGGAGGGAGAAATAACATTAGGGTTACCCACAAATGTAGAGGAAGGGTGCTGTTGGGAATCCGCCTCTTGAGGAACAGAGCCCCCAGAGGCTGATGGCTCAATAGGCCCTTGGTTCCCCAAGTCCGAGGAACAAGGCACTCTAAGAAGGCACAAGAGACAGGACTGATAAACCTGCGTCAGTGGGGCCGAAAAACCTTCCTCACAAGAGAAAGAATTAGAATCAGAAACAACGACAGTCTCATCTTCAGAATCCTCCATGGTTAAAACTAAGAGAAAATAAGGACAATATGAAAAAACAAACGGCACCTGACACCCACAATGGCTGGGGCACTCACCACCTCCTATGACCAGATCCAAACGAAGCAGAAAATCTTCGTCGCCACACGGTCAGGAATGCGGAAGCGTAACAAACCCAGCGTAACAACGCCCGACCAGAAGGTGAACCGTAAGTAAAAAAAAAAAAGCGTTGCCTCCATCATGGACTTGAGAGAAGACAGCAGGTAGCGAAGCAAAGGGTCGGCAACGGCAAGTGCTAAAGGAGCTGTTAATTCGAATCGGGATGTTGTCACATAGAACTCCCACTGCATCTCGGGACTCTAAAATCCGCCCAGTCCCTCACGGAGAGACTAACAGAACTACTTAAAACTCCTGTCCTATTGAGAAGAGTACTACCCTCCATGAGAAACACACTTTACATAAAAATAAATATTAAAAAGAAAAGTATTTTCTGTAAAAAAATAAAACTTCTGACATTTCTCTGCCAACCTCCTGGGACGAAAGTAAAAGAATGACTGGGGGATAGGGGAAGTGGGAGGAGTATTTAAGCCTTTGACTGGTGTGTCTTTGCCTCCTCCTGGTGGCCAGGTTTTTATTTCCCACAAGTAATGAATGCGGCTGTGGACTCTTTCCCATTAGGAAGAAATAGACCATAGAGCTTACACCTCCTTTATATCAGATATATACAGAATGAGACCACAAATCAGACCATAGCTGAGCTCCTACACCTCCTTTATACCAGCTATATACAGAATGAGACCCCAAATCAGACTATAGCTCCTACACCTGCTTTATACCAGCTATATACATAATGAGACCCCAAATCAGACTATAGCTCCTACATCTCCTTTATACCAGATATATACAAAATGAGACCCTGAATCAGACTATAGCTTCTACATCATTCTCCTTTATACCAGATTTAAACAGAAAGAGACTCCAAATCAGACTATAGATCCTACACCTCCTTTATACCAGCTATATACAGAATGAGACCCCAAATCAGACTATAGCTCCTATATCTCCTTTATATCAGATATAAACAGAATGAGACCCCAAATCAGACTACAGCTCCTACACCTACTTTATTTTAGCTATATACAGAATAGACCCCAAAAACATAAATTATGCTTACCTGATCATTTCATTTTCTTCTGTGTGAAAGAGTCCACAGCTTCATTCATTACTTGTTTGAAATAAGAACCTGGCCACCAGGAGGATGCAAAGACACACCAGGAGGAGGCTTAAATACTCCTCCCACTTCCCATATCCCCCAGTCATTCTGCCGAGGAACAAGGATCAGTGGAAGAAATATCAAGGTGAAATGGTCCCAGAAGACTATACATGAAAGAACGCCTCAAACAACGGGCGGGGGGCTGTGGACTCTTTCCCACGGAAGAAAATGAAATTATCAGCTAAGCATAATTTAAGTTTTTCTTCCTAATGGGAAAGAGTCCACAGCCGCATTCATTACTTGTGGGAAAATTATACCCAAGCCAAAGAGGACACTGAATGCCAAGAACAAGAGGGTAAGAGGCGGCCCAAACTGAGGGCACCAGAACTGAACCACACCCATAAATAAAAGAGTCCTGCATCATCCAAAAGCAGGGAGCAAAAACATGAAGAAAAAATAGCCCCAAGGACACAAACGACAGTCCCAAACCTAGACAAAAATCACATGCAACATCATCGAGCCAACAGGACTCGAAACATACTCTGCGTGTGTATGGGATCTGAAAGGAGAACCAAAGCGACGCGGCAGAAGCCACCGACCCAGCCCCGGGAGAGAGTGGCATGCCCAATCTCGTCCGGTATGCGGACCCGAAGGCCTGGATGTATATGTATCTAGTAGTTTGTGAAAAAAAAAACAATAAAGCATAAACCAAAACACACAAGGTCCTGCCGGACCCGCCAGGCGCAACAGGCGTCACTGACAACTCAACAAAGTGCTCACAACTTCCAAGGAAGCAACAAAAAAAAAGGAAGTCCATCCCAGTAATTCCCAAAGGAACAATTAAATAAAAAAGTATCCTAACCGGATGAAAGAAAAAAACTCTGGGAAAGGACACGAGTGACCGACTGGAGACGATCAACATCCCACATAGTCTAGCTCAAAGCACCATTCGATGACACATTCCCCGACTGATAGAGGAGGGCATCCCCCAATAAGTCGTAAAGACGATGGAGTGGAACGCGCAGCCGCGTGATCTGATAATGAAAGGTGCAACATGGAGGAATATTCACCCCCGGAGTCAACTGAATAGACCCACCCGAAGTCTGGACACCCGGGATAATTGGGCAAGAACACAACCGTGCAGAAACCTCCGGATCCTGCAGGCGAACCAGCGCCATCAATATATTGAAGCGGAAATGAACCGCCATCTCCAGGGGAAAAAAACACCCTGTGCGGAGGGAGAAATAACATTAGGGTTACCCACAAATGTAGAGGAAGGGTGCTGTTGGGAATCCGCCTCTTGAGGAACAGAGCCCCCAGAGGCTGATGGCTCAATAGGCCCTTGGTTCCCCAAGTCCGAGGAACAAGGCACTCTAAGAAGGCACAAGAGACAGGACTGATAAACCTGCGTCAGTGGGGCAGAAAAACCTTCCTCACAAGAGAAAGAATTAGAATCAGAAACAACGACAGTCTCATCTTCAGAATCCTCCATGGTTAAAACTAAGAGAAAATAAGGACAATATGAAAAAACAAACGGCACCTGACACCCACAATGGCTGGGGCACTCACCACCTCCTATGACCAGATCCAAACGAAGCAGAAAATCTTCGTCGCCACACGGTCAGGAATGCGGAAGCGTAACAAACCCAGCGTAACAACGCCCGACCAGAAGGTGAACCGTAAGTAAAAAAAAAAAAGCGTTGCCTCCATCATGGACTTGAGAGAAGACAGCAGGTAGCGAAGCAAAGGGTCGGCAACGGCAAGTGCTAAAGGAGCTGTTAATTCGAATCGGGATGTTGTCACATAGAACTCCCACTGCATCTCGGGACTCTAAAATCCGCCCAGTCCCTCACGGAGAGACTAACAGAACTACTTAAAACTCCTGTCCTATTGAGAAGAGTACTACCCTCCATGAGAAACACACTTTACATAAAAATAAATATTAAAAAGAAAAGTATTTTCTGTAAAAAAATAAAACTTCTGACATTTCTCTGCCAACCTCCTGGGACGAAAGTAAAAGAATGACTGGGGGATAGGGGAAGTGGGAGGAGTATTTAAGCCTTTGACTGGTGTGTCTTTGCCTCCTCCTGGTGGCCAGGTTTTTATTTCCCACAAGTAATGAATGCGGCTGTGGACTCTTTCCCATTAGGAAGAAATAGACCATAGAGCTTACACCTCCTTTATATCAGATATATACAGAATGAGACCCCGAATCAGACTATAGCTCTTACACCTCTTTTATACCAGCTATATACAGAATGTGACCCCAAATCGGACTATAGCTCCTATACGTCCTTTATACCAGCTATATACAGAATGTGACCCCAAATCAGACTATAGCTCCTACACCTCCTTTATACCAGCTATATACAGAATGTGACCCCAAATCAGACTATAGCTCCTACACCTCCTTTATACCAGCTATTTACAGAATGAGACCCCAGATCAGACCATAGCTCCTACACCTCCTTTATACCAGCTATATACAGAATGAGAACCCAAATCAGACCATAGCTGAGCTCCTAAACCTCCTTTATACCAGCTATATACAGAATGAGAACCCAAATCAGACCATAGCTGAGCTCCTAAACCTCCTTTATACCAGCTATATACAGAATGAGACCGCAAATCAGACAATAGCTGAGCTCCTACACCTCCTTTATACCAGTTATATACAGAATGAGACGGCAAATCAGACCATAGCTGAGCTCCTACACCTCCTTTATACCAGCTATATACAGAATGAGACCGCAAATCAGACCATAGCTGAGCTCCTACACCTCCTTTATACCAGCTACATACAGAATGAGACCCCAAATCAGACTATAGCTCCTACACCTCCTTTATACCAGCTATATACGGAATGAGACCCCAAATCAGACTATAGCTCCTACACCTCCTTTGTACCAGCTATATACAGAATGAGACCCCAAATCAGACTATAGCTCCTACATTCCTACATAGTTTCTAACACTCACACACAAAGACACTAACGCTTGCACACACACACACACACACACACAAATACACACTCTTTCACACACAGACTCACAAAGACACATACACACACACAAAGACTCTAACGGTCTCACGCACACACTCTCACACACACACACAAATACACTTACTCTTTCACACACAGACTCACAAAGACACATACACACACACACACACCCTCTCACACACTAACACACACATACACAAATACACTTACTCTTTCACACACAGACTCACAAATACACATACACACACACAAAGACTCTAACGGTCTCACACACACACACACACACCATCTCACACACTAACACACACACACAAATACACTTACTCTTTCAAACACAGACTGACTCACAAAGACACATACACACACACAAAGACTAACGGTCTCACGCACACACTCTCTCTCACACACACACACACTGCTCAGGGCAGTTCTACTTTTTGGCTTCCTGTTCCTGTTTTTACATCTGTCCCAGTTTGGTTCCTTCTGTGTTAATACTAATTTTGTGCAATGTTGTACTCCCACCACTGGAGGTGGCTATTGATGGTAGAAGGCAAGAGGTGAGGGAACAAGACATTTCAATAGTGTTGCACAATTTGGAACATGCTTAAAGGAGTACTACAGTCAAAATTAAACGTTCATGATTTAGATAGAGGATGCAATGTTAAGTAACTTTATAATATTTTTTTTGAGATTCACTTTAAGGAATACAATACTGAAATGTCAGTGCAGAGTATACAGAGAAGTCATTTCAAGACATTCAATCAAAAAACAAACTTAAACAAGAAAAACACAGTGTTGCAAGACATTTGTAGGATCAAAATATGTGGTTTATGCCTCATTGAGAGGCCTCTCTTCGACCTCTAGATGATATAGGAAGTATATAAGGCTATTAGAAACTGTAAGAGACCACTCTTGGGTCTCAATCAGTGAATCTTATTTTTCTTATTGAAAGGGAAGGGATTATCAATTACCACTATGGTTAAGTGTATATTTAAAAGTTTGGGGATATGGAACATTTGTGGAATATGTTTTCCCAAGTTTACTAAGGCCTAGATTTGGAGTTCGGCGGTAGCCGTCAAAACCAGCGTTAGAGGCTCCTAACGCTGGTTTTGGCCGCCCGCTGGTATTTGGAGTCAGTGATTAAAGGGTCTAACGCTCACTTTTCAGCCGCGACTTTTCCATACCGCAGATCCCCCTACGCCATTTGCGTAGCCTATCTTTTCAATGGGATCTTTCTAACGCCGGTATTTAGAGTCGTTTCTGAAGTGAGCGTTAGAGCTCTAACGACAAGATTCCAGCCACCTGAAAATAGCAGGAGTTAAGAGCTTTCTGGCTAACGCCGGTTCATAAAGCTCTTAACTACTGTACCCTAAAGTACACTAACACCCATAAACTACCTATGTACCCCTAAACCGAGGCCCCCCCACATCGCCGACACTCGATTAAAATTTTTAACCCCTAATCTGCCGACCGCCACCTACGTTATATTTATGTAACCCTAATCTGCTGCCCCTAACCCCGCCGACCCCTGTATTATATTTATTAACCCCTAACCTGCCCCCCACAACATCGCCGCCAGCTACTTAAAATAATTAACCCCTAATCTTCCGACCGCAAAGCGCCGCCACCTACGTTATCCCTATGTACCCCTAATCTGCTACCCCTAACACCGCCGACCCCTATATTATATTTATTAACCCCTAATCTGCCCCCCACAACGTCGCCGACACCTGCCTACACTTATTAACTCCTAATCTGCCGAGCGGACCTGAGCGCTACTATAATAAAGTTATTAACCCCTAATCCGCCTCACTAACCCTATCATAAATAGTATTAACCCCTAATCTGCCCTCCCTAACATCGCCGACACCTACCTTCAATTATTAACCCCTAATCTTCCGATCGGAGCTCACCGCTATTCTAATAAATGGATTAACCCCTAAAGCTAAGTCTAACCCTAACACTAACACCCCCCTAAGTTAAATATAATTTACATCTAACGAAATAAATTAACTCTTATTAAATAAATGATTCCTATTTAAAGCTAAATACTTACCTGTAAAATAAATCCTAATATAGCTACAGTATAAATTATAATTATATTATAGCTATTTTAGGATTAATATTTATTTTACAGGCAACTTTGTAATTATTTTAACCAGGTACAATAGCTATTAAATAGTTAAGAACTATTTAATAGTTACCTAGTTAAAATAATAACAAATTTACCTGTAAAATAAATCCTAACCTAAGATATAATTAAACCTAACACTACCCTATCAATAAAATAATTAAATAAACTACCTACAATTACCTACAATTAACCTAACACTACACTATCAATAAATAAATTAAATACAATTCCTACAAATAAATACAATTAAATAAACTAGCTAAAGTACAAAAAATAAAAAAGAACTAAGTTACAGAAAATAAAAAAATATTTACAAACATAAGAAAAATCTTACAACAATTTTAAACTAATTACACCTACTCTAAGCCCCCTAATAAAATAACAAAGACCCCCAAAATAAAAAATTCCCTACCCTATTCTAAATTAAAAAAGTTACAAGCTCTTTTACCTTACCAGCCCTGAACAGGGCCCTTTGCGGGGCATGCCCCAAGAAGTTCAGCTCTTTTGCCTGTAAAAAAAAACATACAATACCCCCCCCCCCCCAACATTACAACCCACCACCCACATACCCCTAATCTAACCCAAACCCCCCTTAAATAAACCTAACACTAATCCCCTGAAGATCTTCCTACCTTGTCTTCACCATCCAGGTATCACCGATCCGTCCTGGCTCCAAGATCTTCATCCAACCCAAGCGGGGGTTGGCGATCCATAATCCGGTGCTGAAGAGGTCCAGAAGAGGCTCCAAAGTCTTCCTCCTATCCGGCAAGAAGAGGACATCCGGACCGGCAAACATCTTCTCCAAGCGGCATCTTCGATCTTCTTCCATCCGGAGCGAAGCGGCAGGATCCTGAAGACCTCCAGCGCGGAACATCCATCCGGACCGACGACTGAACGACGAATGACTGTTCCTTTAAGGGACGTCATCCAAGATGGCGTCCCTCGAATTCCGATTGGCTGATAGGATTCTATCAGCCAATCGGAATTAAGGTAGGAATTTTCTGATTGGCTGATGGAATCAGCCAATCAGAATCTAGTTCAATCCGATTGGCTGATCCAATCAGCCAATCAGATTGAGCTCGCATTCTATTGGCTGATCGGAACAGCCAATAGAATGCGAGCTCAATCTGATTGGCTGATTGGATCAGCCAATCGGATTGAACTTGATTCTGATTGGCTGATTCCATCAGCCAATCAGAAAATTCCTACCTTAATTCCGATTGGCTGATAGAATCCTATCAGCCAATCGGAATTCGAGGGACGCCATCTTGGATGACGTCCCTTAAAGGAACAGTCATTCGTCGTTCAGTCGTCGGTCCAGATGGATGTTCCGCGCTGGAGGTCTTCAGGATCCTGCCGCTTCGCTCCGGATGGAAGAAGATCGAAGATGCCGCTTGGAGAAGATGTTTGCCGGTCCGGATGTCCTCTTCTTGCCGGATAGGAGGAAGACTTTGGAGCTTCTTCTGGACCTCTTCAGCACCGGATTATGGATCGCCAACCCCCGCTTGGGTTGGATGAAGATCTTGGAGCCAGGACGGATCGGTGATACCTGGATGGTGAAGACAAGGTAGGAAGATCTTCAGGGGATTAGTGTTAGGTTTATTTAAGGGGGGTTTGGGTTAGATTAGGGGTATGTGGGTGGTGGGTTGTAATGTTGGGGGGGGTATTGTATGTTTTTTTTTTACAGGCAAAAGAGCTGAACTTCTTGGGGCATGCCCCGCAAAGGGCCCTGTTCAGGGCTGGTAAGGTAAAAGAGCTTGTAACTTTTTTAATTTAGAATAGGGTAGGGAATTTTTTATTTTGGGGGTCTTTGTTATTTTATTAGGGGGCTTAGAGTAGGTGTAATTAGTTTAAAATTGTTGTAAGATTTTTCTTATGTTTGTAAATATTTTTTTATTTTCTGTAACTTAGTTCTTTTTTATTTTTTGTACTTTAGCTAGTTTATTTAATTGTATTTATTTGTAGGAATTGTATTTAATTTATTTATTGATAGTGTAGTGTTAGGTTAATTGTAGGTAATTGTAGGTAGTTTATTTAATTATTTTATTGATAGGGTAGTGTTAGGTTTAATTATATCTTAGGTTAGGATTTATTTTACAGGTAAATTTGTTATTATTTTAACTAGGTAACTATTAAATAGTTCTTAACTATTTAATAGCTATTGTACCTGGTTAAAATAATTACAAAGTTGCCTGTAAAATAAATATTAATCCTAAAATAGCTATAATATAATTATAATTTATACTGTAGCTATATTAGGATTTATTTTACAGGTAAGTATTTAGCTTTAAATAGGAATCATTTATTTAATAAGAGTTAATTTATTTCGTTAGATGTAAATTATATTTAACTTAGGGGGGTGTTAGTGTTAGGGTTAGACTTAGCTTTAGGGGTTAATCCATTTATTAGAATAGCGGTGAGCTCCGATCGGAAGATTAGGGGTTAATAATTGAAGTTAGGTGTCGGCGATGTTAGGGAGGGCAGATTAGGGGTTAATACTATTTATGATAGGGTTAGTGAGGCGGATTAGGGGTTAATAACTTTATTATAGTAGCGCTCAGGTCCGCTCGGCAGATTAGGGGTTAATAAGTGTAGGCAGGTGTCGGCAACGTTGTGGGGGGCAGATTAGGGGTTAATAAATATAATACAGGGGTCGGCGATGTTAGGGCAGCAGATTAGGGGTACATAGGGATAACGTAGGTTGCGGCGGTTTACGGAGCGGCAGATTAGGGGTTAAAAAAAATATGCAGGGGTCAGCGATAGCGGGGTCGGCAGATTAGGGGTTAATAAGTGTAAGGTTAGGGGTGTTTAGACTCGGGGTACATGTTAGAGTGTTAGGTGCAGACGTAGGAAGTGTTTCCCCATAGGAAACAATGGGGCTGCGTTAGGAGCTGAACGCTGCTTTTTTGCAGGTGTTAGGTTTTTTTTCAGCTCAAACAGCCCCATTGTTTCCTATGGGAGAATCGTGCACGAGCACGTTTTTGAGGCCGGCCGCGTCCGTAAGCAACTCTGGTATCGAGAGTTGCATTTGCGGTAAAAATGCTCTACACTCCTTTTTTGGAGCCTAACGCAGCATTTGATTAAACTCTCGATACCAGAGTTAATTTTATGGTGCGGCCAGAAAAAAGCCCGCGGAGCGTTAACAGCCCTTTTACCGCCGAACTCCAAATCTAGGCCTAAGAAAGCTATGGGGGGGAGGCGGAGCCAACATTAATACAGGAAGTTTGATGTTTGCTATAGACAACACAGTGTCTTAGTTATAGATATAGCATATATTATTCCTATGTTTACAAGGTAAACAATATTAGGGGGGCAGCGGAGTTAATGACAGAAAATTGTAGTTTGTAATTTAATATGGGTAATGAGGTAGATTAGGGTCCCAAGTGACTGATGATAGTTAATTAACTTATAGACCCTTTCTCAAGACTATAGTGTCAGAATCATATAATCCACCATATAGCTCTAAAGATACAAAAAGTAAAGCTTAAAGTGAATGTAAATTTTCTCTTAATTAGTACTCAATATCAATTCACAATCATTGCATTAGTTAAAACGCATTATTTTTTTTACAAAAAATTCAAAATATCTATTTATATTTTATATGTAAACTTAGCTGCGTTTTCGTTTCTAACTCCTCCCATCCATTTCTTCCGGTATTTCGGCCACATTACATATAGAGCGGCCCCTCCTGCTCTATTACGTATTTGAAAAGCTTGTTCAAGATTATTAGTTATTTTGCGCATGCGCTTAACACTAATGTGTCTAATATGCGCATGCGTTAGTACTGTTTACTAAATCTCTATCGGCACTGATGTATTATCATCTAAACAAGTGCTGGGAACGCATGCGCATAAAGAATTTCTGACGTCTCCGAAAAGGGGCTGGACGCCACGGGGTGTGAAATATTATTAGTAGAATAGAGTGTCAATCAACGTTGGATATGCGGTCCAAAATGGCGGGCGGAGGAAGCGAGTAAGACAATTCCGAATAAATAGGTTTATATATCGATTAAATGGTAGATTAAAAAAAAACGATGAATTAAAGTCCACTTAATTTTGATTGTTAAACAATATGTGATTGGGCGATAGCATTGACTTTACATCCACTTTAATCTTCATAACAATTGTGTGTGTATATATATATATATATATATATATATATATATATACAAAACACGGAAGGGAACTGCACTCTCATACCGGACCGGGTACACATCCCATGACCCTGCAACATGCTCAGCCCTGGGTGCCACTGGCACTCACAGGAAGCTGTGCTGTCCCCAGAGCCACAAGCAGTTAACCCCAGACAGGTCTGGGTGCAAGAACCATAGGGAAAATTACAAAACAAATAATACAACACAGAGAGAAAACCCAGCACTCGCTTACAAGCTCTCAGCTAAGATTTAAAAGCAAAAATGGAAAGGTTAGTTACCGCATCTGGCCAAATGGGACAAGCCCAGGTACCACGTCAAGGTCCTTTTCCAATACCCTAAAACAGCCACACAATGCAAGCTTTCAAATCGAAACAAACTGAAAACAAGGGAAGGGTGCACAGGAATATGTAATCATCCTAGACATATACAAAACACGGAAGGGAACTGCACTCTGCATACTGTTGTATTAATTTGTTTTGTAATTTTCCCTATGGTTCTTGCACCCAGACCTGTCTGGGGTTAACTGCTTGTGGCTCTGGGGACAGCACAGCTTCCTGTGAGTGCCAGTGGCACCCAGGGCTGAGAATGTTGCAGGGTCATGGGATGTGTACCCAGTCCGGTATGAGAGTGCAGTTCCCTTCCGTGTTTTGTATATGTCTAGGGTGATTACATATTCCTGTGCACCCATCCCTTGTTTTCAGTTTGTTTGGATTTGAAAGCTTGCATTGTGTGGCTGTTTTAGGGTCTCAGGTATTGGAAAGGACCTTGACGTGGTACCTGAGCTTGTCCCATTTGGCCAGATGCGGTAACTAACCTATCCATTTTTGCTTTTAAATCTTAGCTGAGAGCTTGTAAGTGAGTGCTGGGTTTTCTCTGTGTGGTATATATATATATATATATAAAAGAATACAATGGGAGGCATATAAATCTAAATTTACATAATTACCCCTATATGTAAGCTATGGTGGTAGTAGTTCAAAACAAAAAATCGTATCAATAAATATGCTATACCCCAAATCCAGAAATGACCTTAAGAAACAGCTAAACATGTCAACTTCTCAGATATATACAAGAAATCTGAAGACCTGATACATAGTTGCATGGACGTTAGGTAGAAAATGATTCTGCCACATGACCATGGGCCCTATGCCCTGCTACAGAAGACCTTAAGTTCCAGTACTTGGTTAATTATAATATATGGTCATCATATCAAAATATCTATTATCAGGTGTATTCATAACATCCTAATCTTCACTTTCTTCCCCCAATCTCATCTATATGGCTCACAAGAAAATTCAGACAGTATCTGTAGGAGTTAGGAATAGAGGTTTCCCATCAGTGTGAACCCCAGTTGCTAGGCCATCTTACTAACGCATAATAACATTAAACAGAGCTCGTCAGGCAAACAATACAAGAGAAAACAAACTAAATAAACTTTCTGATCTATTATAACTGCTACAGCTGAGGTCTAAAATAAAAACGTTCTTATAAAATGCTGTAACACTGTGAAAAGGCACTGTAATAAATATTAAGACTATATATAGGAGCTAGTCCCTACATTGTAATGGACAAAATAGCAGCCTCATAGTGAAATCACTGTACATAACATAGAGGATCAGACAGTCTTATGAGTATGAAGCAAGTATATTCTGGTGTATAGTTAGGATGCTATTAAGATCATACGGTTAAAGTGAATGTAAAGTTTCATCAAGTAGTGCCCGGTTTTTAAAAATACTATTAAAAACAGGGGCACTTTCATTGATGAAACATTACGTTGCACCATATTTGTAGAAATACTTACCTCTTCTTCTTGAAAGCCGCTCAAGCGCTTTCGCCAGCCCGTCACAAGCCTCTTCCTACGTCAGCAATGACGATTCTGGCATCCTCCAATCACGGCTTCCCCCCTGGGGGAAGCATTGCCTAAAGCAACGCCGTGATTAGAGGAAGGACGGAATCGTCATTTCTGACGTAGGAAGAGGCTTGCGACGGGCTGGCGAATCGCTGGAGTGTCTTTCAAGAAGAAGAGATAAATATTTCTACAAATATGGTGCAATGTAAAGTTTCATCAATGAAAGTGCCCCTGTTTTTAATAGTATTTTTAAAAACCGGGCACTACTTGATGAAACTTTACATTCACTTTAAAAGGAGTTGCTAAATTCGACTTTTCTACAAGAACATAGTAGATTTATCTCAATTCCTGGTTCAGCACTATCCAACTCTAATTCTATCTAAGACTGCTAATTTTATGAACTTACATTAGGGAGTCATGCGGTATACATAACTAACTCTAGGAAAAAACATTATTCAGAAATAATATAATATATTTCGGCTCTCCTAGGGCTCCTTAGAAAATAAATATGAGCATATAAAGAGTATATATATATATATATATATATATATATACATACATACATACATACATACATATATATATACTGTATATATATATACATACATACACAAATATGTTCCCCATACAGTAATATCAGGCATAATAATAAACAAGATCGATCCAACCAAGTGCATATTATCAGTCACTAATAAATAAAAAAAAAGTGGCAATAGCATTCACAAATAGATAATAAGTGGGAATGTAAAAAAAAAAGATGGAGTGTAATAAAACATTAACACTTAACTATGGCCTATAGCGCTCAGAGGTATATGTTTACTATTGGTGGACTATGTTCTAGCTGGGTAACATCTCATAAGCTACAGAGCAGACTGGATAAATAGAAGTATTATAGCCCAACATATTAAAGGGACATAATACTCATATGCTAAATCACTTGAAACTGATGCAGTATAACTGTAAAAAGCTGACAGGAAAATATCAGCTGAGCATCTCTATGTAAAAAAGGAAGATATTTTACCTCACAATCTCCTCAGCTCAGCAGAGTAAGTTCTGTGTAAAAACTTATACTCAGCTTCTCCCAGTTGCAGGTAAAAAATTTTAAAAAAATGAAGAAATGAACAGCAGCCAATCAGCATCAGCAGTGCTGAGGTCATGAACTCTTACTGTGATCTCACGAGATTTGACTTAACTCTCATGAGATTTCATAGTAAGCTTCCTTTACCTGATTGGTGAAATAATATGAGAGTGCACGAAGCTCATCCTTTCAGTTGTCCCGGGACAGACACACTGATATGCTGCTTAGAATTCCTTTACAATGGGAGGTGGCTACTGAGGAACTTGTGAGGTAAAATATCTTTCTTTTTTACATAGAGATGTTCAGGTGATATTTTCTAATCAGCTTTTTACAGCTATGCTGCATCACTTTCAAGTGTTTCAACATTTGGGTATTATGGTCCTTTAAGCACAATAGCAACAACGTAATGAACATAACAGTATAACCTTGGCTCTAAGAGGGGTACAGGGAAATATGTATTAGAGTCCACAGATATTATTAAAACCTCAAGTAATAACTGGGATTAAATGTATGAAAGCAACACAGATGGAGGTCTAGAGTCCCCTTATGAAGATCACACGCAGAATTAAACTCATTCTCAAAAAGCGTCATTCAAAATGTGAGCTGTAAACTCTCTTTCTTTTCAGCCCTTATTTAACCTATTCCAGCTTTATGAAATGTGGATGTCGGTTTGTCTCCTTGGCCAATGCTCCGAATTATATCCAAGTCTTTATTGGCTAGGGGACAACCTATCCGGTCTGTTGCTGTAGTCGGTGTCTCTGGTTGTATCATGAGGTCGGGGCTGGCCATGTTACTCCTACCTTTTGCAGCGGGTGGGTATTCGGATATGTGGGTTCCGTTTTGGGGAGTGAATCCAGTGGGTTCTATACTGTCTAGCTGTGTGAGCGGCTGATGTCTCTCAGGGAGGTATGACTGATGCGTTATGGAAGACTGTATATGCATTTTCTTTTTGTAATACTACAGGTCTTTACATCATCTTAGTGTTTGTAAAGTTAATGAGGGCATATGTCAAAAAATAACATGCTTTAATTTGTTAGAGCATGTCATTTTAAGACCATTGACCTTACATTACTGTGCGTTTAACTCCCACAAAGGGGTAAACACACAGTAGAAATACCGCTCAGGACTCACAGAGCACTGCTGACCCAGAGCAGAAACCGCTGCTGACTGCTTGTTTCACATCTAAGTCGTGCAACTAGCGCTGCTGATCATTTTTCCGTCGGTACCAACAGTGCTCTGCAAGTGCCGAGTAGAATTTCTACTGTGCGCTTAACCCTTTTTGCAGGGGTTAAACACACAGTAGTATAGGGTTGATAGTCTTAAAATGCGGATTAAAGCATCTACTATTATGGCCCTTTAATATGTAAGGGGGAGCAAAATACATATTTACTCAAAATCCATGCATTGGTCCAATATCTATCTTTGTATCTATCTATCTATCTATCTATCTATCTATCTATCATCTGCTTTACAACTTAGCTATCTATCTATCTATCAATAAATTAATATTAATTCTTTACTGCTTCTTAGAAAATTGTATTGTTGGCACCTGAAAATTCAGGTTTTTGATATGTTTTCCCTTAAATGCACTATACACACTTTCTGCAGAATATATACCCTACGGCTTTTCTCTGTAGGCCAGATTATACATTTTATATTAAATTGCTCATACAGCTCTGTATAGTTATTGCTTTGTTTTGTGTTTAACTTTAAACAAAACATGGTGGTAGTGTGTGTCTATAACAATGCAGATAAAGCATTCACCACATTTGTACAGTATTTTGTCATGCACAGCACAATTTGCAATTATTGAAGTCACCACTAGAGAGCGCCAAATGACCATTTTCTGTTCATATGATCATTTTATTTTATAAGGCGCGTTGATCAGTCACAATTTTTGTGGCTTATTTAACCCCTGTATCTCACCTGTAATAAGGGTCTTCCAAGGTTTTTAAAGTGTGAGTCTCCCTAACAGCTCTTTTTCTGCATGCCTCACTGCCTGAGCTCTATTAGCTAATAAAAACGGTTAATTTACAATTAAACTTTAAGCCCTTAATAAAATGGACATACCCTGTACATTGCGTGTCATTAAAGAGTTTTTGGCCCTGTAATAGTACGGGTCTTGGGCTATTACAACATGTCTCAGTCCTAGAGGCATCGGCTATAGTGTGGTCAAACTGCTATTTAACTCCTTCAATAGAATGTGACACCTGACGTAAGGGTATGTTGGCTCTCATTAAGGGGTTAATTATTCAGAGTATACGATTTTAAAGGGACAGTAAACACCAGAATTTTTGTTGTTTAAAAAGGTAGATAGTCCCTTTATTACCCATTCCCCAATTTTGCATAACCAACAAAATTATAATAATATACTTTTTACCTCTGTGATTACCTTTTATCTATGCCTCTGCAAACTGCCCCCTTATTTCAGTTCTTTTGACAGACTTGCAGTTTAGCCAATCAGTGCTGACTCCTAGGAGCTTCACGTGCCTGAGCTCAATGTTATCTATATGAAACACATGACCTAACGCCCTCTAGTGGTGAAAAACTGTCAATGCTTTCAGATTAGAGGCAGTCTTCAAGGTCTAAGAAATTAGCACATGAACCTCCTAGATTTAGCTTTCAACTAAGAACACCAAGAGAACAAAGCAAAATTGGTAATAAAAGTAAATTGGAAATTTGTTTAAAATTGCATGCCCTATTTAAATCATGAAAGATTTTTTTTTAGTTTACTGTCCCTTTAAGCACCTTTCCAATGTACTTCTATTGTCTAATTTGCTTTGCACTCTACTATCCTTTGTTGAAGATCAGACCTAGGTAGGCTCAGGGGCAGCAAAGCACTGCTGGAAGCTAGCTGCTTACTGGTGGATGCCTCTTGTTATTTATTGGCTCACCTGATGTGTTCATCTAGCTTCCTGAAGTGCATTGCCGCTCCTTGACCAAAGAATACCAAATGAATCAAGCAAGAAGAAGTAAACTGGAAAATAGTTTTAAAATGGTATTCTCTTCATCATGAAAGAAAAATGTTGAGTTTCATATCCCTTTAACCTCTTAAAAGGACATGAAACCCAACATTTTTCTTTTATGATACAAATAGAGAATACAATTTTAAACATCTTTGCAATACACTTCTTTTATCTAATTTGCTTCATTCTCTTGGTATCCTTTATTGAAGAAGCAGCAATGCATTACTGGGAGCTAGCTGGGAACCAATAACATGAGGCATATATGTGCAGCCATCAATCAGCTCCTGAGCCAACCTAGATATCCTTTTCAACAAAGGATATCAAGAGAACAAAGCAAATGAGATAAGAGAAGTAAACTGGAAAGTTGTTTAAAATCACTTGCTCTATCTGTATCATGAAAGAAAAACAATTTGCGTACGTTATTTTTGCGCTAGCGAGATAACTTTAGGTAGGATCACACTTTATCGCTTGATAATTATCAGCTGCCAATGAACCGTTTTTAATGCTAACAATCAGCTGTTTTCATCGCTTACTGGCAGCACTTTTATTTTATTGTTCCAGTTTAAAATTACCATTTGCTAAGTATGTGCATGTCCTGTTTTTTTTATCTCAATCCAAATTCTCACTTGTTAATGACACATTTTTCATTACAGTTAAAAAAAAATGTAAGAAACTCCGGACAACACTTTTCGACTTATTACCGACTACCCCAAACATTTGTGAATGTAACATTAGATTTGCATAAGGGTAGGAGGATACAGTGAAATTACCCATCACCATATTGGATGTCATTACAGATACTTATAATAAACACTTTTACTCAAATAAAAATGAACTAAATTGATACCACAACAAATACACATTATACTGAGACCCTGTTTAACCCCATAGAGACATACACACATATCTCTGGGTTTTAGAGCACACCAGGTTCACACGTAGGGCTGCCAGCTCAGCCATATTTTCCTGGACACTTATGAGTTATACATGCTGCAGGGTGGAATAATGTGTAGTCTAATGTGCTTATATCTACAATTTAATGTGCATTAAATAGTAGTAGTATATAATTACCACTAGAGTGCGCTGTTACCATGATGAAAAATATATTTCAATCGCCTACCTTCGTACATGTCTACATATTAATCCAACGAGGTTCTTTGCTTCCATTTTATACATTGCCATCATTTACTGACAAATTCCATACACTATGACACTGATTAATGCTAAACAGAAATACAGATTTTATAGTTTACAGTCTGCATTTGTATTAGACAAAAGTCTTAGACATTATTTGTAACCTAATATAGAGCACCAAAGAATAAACTGAACCCTTATGCATTCAATGGTAATGAAACACAGGATCTTTCCTTCTTGGTTCAGATGGTGTACAATTATAAGAAAGTTTCCAGTTTATTTGTATTACGACATGTAATTCTTTTACTATCCATTGTTGAAAAGCAGGTAGGCAGGCTTAGAATTGTGCTTTCTGGAGTACTCTATGGCAGCAGTTTTGCAAGGATGCTTTTACTAATCATATACATATGATAACTCTGCTGCCATTCTTGCAAATCAGCTGCCATATACTGATCCAGACACATGGACACCACCGCTACCTACCTAGGTATTCTCTTCAACAAAGAATGCCACGAGAGCGAAGTAACTGTTATCATAGGACTAAACTGGAAACTTACGTACAATGGTATGCTCTATCCAAACCATGAAACAAAACATTTTGGGTTTCGTGTCTCTTTTAAAAAAATTAATTGTGCAAAGAAAAACTTTGTGATATAAACATCTATAGTTTAGAGGAGAGAAGGGAACATGATAGAAACCTTCAAACATATTTAATGAAATGGAAGCAGAAAGCATTTTCAACACACACAAAAAAAAATACCAAAACAAGGGGTCACAAGTTAAGAGGGTAGCAGATTCAGGAGAAATGTGAAAAAGCTGTTTTTTTACAGAAAGGTTAGTGGATTCATGGAGTGAACTTCAAATAGAGGTGGTAAACACTGGGCAGTAAAAGAATTAAAAAGACCTGTGGCATATCCTAAGGAAACAGTACAATGCAATATGGTGGGCTTTTTGGTTCTAATCTACCGTCAAATTTATTTCTCTCTCTCTCAAGTGAACTTTGAACCCCCAGACGGAGGCAAAAAAAGATAGTGAAGATGGGGGAATTACAGTGCATTGTATATATGAGGAGATTTATGATCTTACATCGGGCTTTAACCACAGCCGTTTGGGTAATCCTGGCATTACCCGGGTGATGCTAGCATTACCCAATATCTGACTTTACCCGCAATATATAGATAGATAGATTTGCAGTGCTTAGGCAAGTACAGTCATTTAGGCATTTTCATTTATTTCAGTACAACAGTGATAACATATATATAACATTCAATATAATTACACCTATACAGGGAGTGCAGAATTATTAGGCAAATGAGTATTTTGACCACATCATCCTCTTTATGCATGTTGTCTTACTCCAAGCTGTATAGGCTCGAAAGCCTACTACCAATTAAGCATATTAGGTGATGTGCATCTCTGTAATGAGAAGGGGTGTGGTCTAATGACAACAACACCCTATATCAGGTGTGCATAATTATTAGGCAACTTCCTTTCCTTTGGCAAAATGGGTCAAAAGAAGGACTTGACAGGCTCAGAAAAGTCAAAAATAGTGAGATATCTTGCAGAGGGATGCAGCACTCTTAAAATTGCAAAGCTTCTGAAGCGTGATCATCGAACAATCAAGCGTTTCATTCAAAATAGTCAACAGGGTCGCAAGAAGCGTGTGGAAAAACCAAGGCGCAAAATAACTGCCCATGAACTGAGAAAAGTCAAGCGTGCAGCTGCCAAGATGCCACTTGCCACCAGTTTGGCCAAATTTCAGAGCTGCAACATCACTGGAGTGCCCAAAAGCACAAGGTGTGCAATACTCAGAGACATGGCCAAGGTAAGAAAGGCTGAAAGACGACCACCACTGAACAAGACAGAAAAGCTGAAACGTCAAGACTGGGCCAAGAAATATCTCAAGACTGATTTTTCTAAGGTTTTATGGACTGATGAAATGAGAGTGAGTCTTGATGGGCCAGATGGATGGGCTCGTGGCTGGATTGGTAAAGGGCAGAGAGCTCCAGTCCGACTCAGACGCCAGCAAGGTGGAGGTGGAGTACTGGTTTGGGCTGGTATCATCAAAGATGAGCTTGTGGGGCCTTTTCGGGTTGAGGATGGAGTCAAGCTCAACTCCCAGTCCTACTGCCAGTTTCTGGAAGACACCTTCTTCAAGCAGTGGTACAGGAAGAAGTCTGCATCCTTCAAGAAAAACATGATTTTCATGCAGGACAATGCTCCATCACACGCGTCCAAGTACTCCACAGCGTGGCTGGCAAGAAAGGGTATAAAAGAAGAAAATCTAATGACATGGCCTCCTTGTTCACCTGATCTGAACCCCATTGAGAACCTGTGATCCATCATCAAATGTGAGATTTACAAGGAGGGAAAACAGTACACCTCTCTGAACAGTGTCTGGGAGGCTGTGGTTGCTGCTGCACGCAATGTTGATGGTGAACAGATCAAAACACTGACAGAATCCATGGATGGCAGGCTTTTGAGTGTCCTTGCAAAGAAAGGTGGCTATATTGGTCACTGATTTGTTTTTGTTTTGTTTTTGAATGTCAGAAATGTATATTTGTGAATGTTGAGATGTTATATTGGTTTCACTGGTAAAAAGAAATAATTGAAATGGGTATATATTTGTTTTTTGTTAAGTTGCCTAATAATTATGCACAGTAATAGTCACCTGCACACACAGATATCCCCCTAAAATAGCTAAAACTAAAAACAAACTAAAAACTACTTCCAAAACTATTCAGCTTTGATATTAATGTGTTTTTTGGGTTCATTGAGAACATGGTTGTTGTTCAATAATAAAATTAATCCTCAAAAATACAACTTGCCTAATAATTCTGCACTCCCTGTAATGCTATACTCATACCAGCTAGTGACTATCTGCTTCCCTGCTTTTGCTGTTCAGTCTGGAAACCAGAGGGTTAAACATAGATCAGGGATCAGGTTATTTGGGATCTATAACACAATAAACTATCTGGGCTTCCACATGTAAATTTCTGCCAGGTGATAAGCATGACACCGATACTGATTAAATAAAAATGGTACCCTCTGAACTCATGGTCCAGCTGTGTCAATCTCTATTATTACATATAAAAACTGTAAAGCCCTTAACCCTTTTGTTACTGGCAAAATATTTCTTCCACACATTGACCCCCCAGACATTTCAGTAGTGTCCCCATCTGCTGAGCCTGGGGCTGCCTCTCTGTTATGTAGTTTTCCAGCTGTTTCTCTGGGCTCCAGCGCCCAGCTCTGGCCCCCTCACCCTGCCAGTCCTGTGCCCACAGGGCCTGCATGAGAGGAGGCCATTATTTATATCCCCTTCCTCCCCCCTCCTGTCCCTCTCAGACAAACGTGTTGTGTTAGTAGCTGTCTCTGTAGGACAAAGTGAGTGTTTGTCTCCCCTCAGGGGAAGAAATGAAAGAGGGGTCTGTGTCCTCCGTACCATGCTGGGACCTCGGCCCTTTATACCCTGAACTGTGTGGGACAATCTGAGGAGACACAGAGACCATCTCTAGAGCAGAATGGGGGTCTTGTTCTGATGGGCCTTTAATGGTGAGACGAGAGAACACTCGGACAGAGGGTTCTGTGTCCTGACATTACAAAGGGTTGAATTATTACCACATCAGACTGCAGGGGGTGGGGGAGCGCTGCATTCTTGTTTTAGGGGAGGGGGCTCTCTAACAAACACTGAAGGATTTCATTCTTCTCTTTGGAGTATTTGTAAGATGCTCTAGTCTGTAGGGTGAGGGTCACAGTCTGCATACAGGG
The DNA here is from genome assembly GCF_027579735.1 of Bombina bombina. Classification (NCBI taxonomy): domain Eukaryota; kingdom Metazoa; phylum Chordata; class Amphibia; order Anura; family Bombinatoridae; genus Bombina; species Bombina bombina. The sequence goes on along the minus strand of NC_069499.1, from coordinate 1,478,133,064 downwards.
GCATAAACACAAACCCTCTTATTGAGAGAAGCCATGGTAATAGATTGCAGGTTCTTTTATAAAGGGGTTAAAAGGTCATTGTACTCAACAGTTTTCTATCATACATATGAAACAGCACCTTTTAAATTAAGTAAAATCTATTTACATTTAAAACTGTCTGACAAAGACAAGTTTCACATATCTACTGGTGAAGAGAGATACTGATCTGCAAGACTGAGAAGAAATGACTGTTTATTCAGTAACATAGATTTAAAATAATTAAAACAAAGAAAAAAAATTACAATCTCCCTTATCCCCCCATGTTTTATATATATATATATATATATATATACACACACACACTATATCTATATCTCTATCTATCTATCTATCTATATATACATATATATATATACACACAATCTATATCTCTATCTATATATCTATCTATCTATATATATATATATATATATATATATATATATATATATATACATATATATACACACATACACACACTATATCTATATCTCTATCTATCTATCTATCTATATATATATATATATATATATACATATATATATACACACATACACACACTATATCTCTATCTATCTATCTATCTATCTATATATATATATATATATATATATATATATATATATATATATATACACACACATACACACACTATATCTATATCTCTATCTATCTATATATATATATATACATATATATACACACATACACACACTATATCTATATCTCTATCTATCTATCTATCTATCTATATATATATATATATATATATATATATATATATATATATACATATATATACACACATACACACACTATATCTATATCTCTATCTATCTATCTATCTATCTATCTATCTATCTATCTATATATATATATATATATATACATATATATACACACATACACACACTATATCTATATCTCTATCTATCTATCTATCTATCTATATATATATATACATATATATACACACACACAAACACACACATATATACATATATATACACACTAAATCTATATCTCTATCTATATATCTATAAATATATATATATATATACACACACAAACACACACATATATACATATACCGTATATATATATATATATATATATATATATATATATATATATATATATATACACACACACATACACACACGGGTGGAAAAATATCCCTATAGTTTACTTGTCAAGGGTTAAAAGTTGTTAGCACTAAAGAGAAAAAGGTTACAAGTCTGAATGCTAAAGATAGGAACATGTGAGCTATTTTACTTGTCTGCTGCAATTGTTTTTACTTGTCTGGGAGTAGTGTCTCAGTATTTAAATCTGACGAGGTTGTCTTTTTTAATTATTTCTTTTTAACTGTTTACAAGTTTTCTTTTGCGCGTATGTAAGAGGGGACTGTTTTATAGATTTTTTGTTTTAATGAATTTGTTCTGTAAGTTTTGAAGGGCTTTTTGTGACGTCTGTAACCGTCACAGAGGAAGTCATTCTATGTGCAAGAACTGATAGTTGCTGCTCTACTGATAATAATGACACGAGTACAAACTTGAATAAATTGCACAATTTTCAAGTTGTAAAGATGCGGCGAGTTTTTCTGTGAGATATAAAATTTACCAACTTGTTTTATTGAATCATTGAAAGGGACATAAGGCTACAATAAGAATGCATTTGATGCATTAGATTCTTATTTAACTATTGCTGGTCTATACCTATGGGGTCAATGACAATCCTATAGAAAAACGCATCTAATGATTCGCTACAGAAAATCACATTTAAAGTCGCTAGGGGTTTTTGTTGATAAATCAGTTGATCCCTTTTTGTAAAGGATCGTGATCAACTCCTGTGTGTTTAATTTTCTGTAAAGGGGTAAAACGCATAAATAAACTAAGCACCGGAACAACAATGCGCTATCGGCCTGGAACTGAACATGGCCGCTGAGGAAATCAGGTGCAGTATATGTTCATAGCTACCAATAACTGTCAGTGTTCTGCTCAGGGCTGCCAGTGTATTGGTGATCCGGAAGCTAACTTTAACTTTGTGTTTAACCCCATTGTATAGGCTAGCATTTAAAGGGATATGAAACCCAAAACATTTAGTTTGCGATTCAGATAGAACATGCAATTTTAAGCAACTTTCTAATTTACTTCTATTATTATTTTTTCTTCATTCTCTTGGTATCGTTTGTTGGAAAGCAGGTAGGTACGCTCAGGAGCATGCACGTCTGCAGCACTATATGGCAGCAGTTTTGCAAGAAGGTTATCCATTTGCAAGAGCATTAGATGGCAGCACTATTTGTTGCCATACACCTTCCTAGGTATCTCTTCAACAAAGAATGCCATGAGAACGAAGCAAATTTTATAATAGAAGTAAATAAACTTTTTTTTAAATTGTATGATCTGTCTGAATCACAAAAAAAAGTTTATTTTTTTATATCCCTTTAAAGGGAAACGAACCCCATTTTTTTGCTCTCATAAAACATATAGAACATACAATTTTAAACAACTTTCCAAATTACTATTATCGGATTTGCTTTATTCTCTTGATATCCTTTGTTGAAAAGTATACATAGGTAGGCTCAGGAGCTTGAAGCTAGCAGCTAGCTACACATATGCCTCTTGTCATTGGCTTACCAATGTGTTCAGCTAGCTCCCAGTAGTGCATTTCTGCTGCTTCAGTAAAGGATACTAAAAGAATAAAGCAAAATTGATATTAAAAGTAAATTGGAAAGTTGTTTAAAATGTTGTGTTCTTTCTGAATCATGAAAGAAAAATGTTGGATTTCATGTCTAGGTTCTTTGCTCCTCCTGAGCTTTCCTAGATAAACCTTTCACTAAAGGATAGCAAGAGTAGGAAGCAAATTAAATAATAGGAAGTAAATTGGAAAGTTGTTTAATATTGTTTGCTCTGTCTAAATAATGAATATCTAATTAGGGACTTTACTGTCCCTTTAATAATTTTAAAAGGAGATTAGTGACGTAGAGATTTATTGCAATGGTTGTAAATAAAGTAATTGGTGCACAGCTGTCCATAGCAACAAAGGTATTGGTCATATCTCCTTTTAGGGATATAAAAGTGGGTTTGGATATCCTATATATTATACAGTGACATAATAGTGACCCATGTACTTTTTATCATAATGTTTCAGGTTGTCAGCGGTGTACACTATGTATGTGTCAGTAGAAAACTATATGCTTTCAGGTTGTCAGTGGTGTACACTATGTATGTGTCAGTAGAAAACTATATGCTTTCAGGTTGTCAGTGGTGTACACTATGTATGTGTCAGTAGTAAACGATATGCTTTCAGGTTATCAGTGGTGTACACTATGTATGTGTCAGTAGTAAACTATATGCTTTCAGGTTATCAGTGGTGTACACTATGTATGTGTCAGTAGAAAACTATATGCTTTCAGGTTGTCAGTGGTGTACACTATGTATGTGTCAGTAGAAAACTATATGCTTTCAGGTTGTCAGTGGTGTACACTATGTATGTGTCAGTAGAAAACTATATGCTTTCAGGTTATCAGTGGTGTACACTATGTATGTGTCAGTAGAAAACTATATGCTTTCAGGTTATCAGTGGTGTACATTATGTATGTGTCAGTAGAAAACTATATGCTTTCAGGTTATCAGTGGTGTACACTATGTATGTGTCAGTAGAAAACTATATGCTTTCAGGTTATCAGTGGTGTGTACACTATGTATGTGTCAGTAGAAAACTATATGCTTTCAGGTTATCAGTGGTGTACACTATGTATGTGTCAGTAGTAAACTATATGCTTTCAGGTTATCAGTGGTGTACACTATGTATGTGTCAGTAGAAAACTATATGCTTTCAGGTTATCAGTGGTGTACACTATGTATGTGTCAGTAGAAAACTATATGCTTTCAGGTTATCAGTGGTGTACACTATGTATGTGTCAGTAGAAAACTATATGCTTTCAGGTTATCAGTGGTGTACACTATGTATGTGTCAGTAGAAAACTATATGCTTTCAGGTTATCAGTGGTGTACACTATGTATGTGTCAGTAGAAAACTATATGCTTTCAGGTTATCAGTGGTGTACACTATGTATGGGTCAGTAAAAATCTATATGCTTTCAGGTTATCGGTGGTGTACACTATGTATGTGTCAGTAGAAAACTATATGCTTTCAGGTTATCAGTGGTGTACACTATGTATGTGTCAGAAGAAAACTATATGCTTTCAGGTTGTCAGTGGTGTACACTATGTATGTGTCAGTAGAAAACTATATGCTTTCAGGTTATCAGTGGTGTACACTATGTATGTGTCAGTAGAAGACTATATGCTTTCAGGTTATCAGTGGTGTACACTATGTATGTGCCAGTAGAAAACTATATGCTTTCAGGTTATCAGTGGTGTACACTATGTATGTGTCAGTAGAAAACTATATGCTTTCAGGTTATCAGTGGTGTGTACACTATGTATGTGTCAGTAGAAAACTATATGCTTTCAGGTTATCAGTGGTGTACACTATGTATGTGTCAGTAGAAAACTATATGCTTTCAGGTTGTCAGTGGTGTACACTATGTATGTGTCAGTAGAAAACTATATGCTTTCATGTTATCAGTGGTGTACACTATGTATGTGTCAGTAGAAATCTATATGCTTTCAGGTTATCAGTAGTGTACACTATGTATGTGTCAGTAGAAAACTATATGCTTTCAGGTTATCAGTGGTGTACACTATGTATGTGTCAGTAGAAAACTATATGCTTTCAGGTTATCAGTGGTGTACACTATGTATGTGTCAGTAGAAAACTATATGCTTTCAGGTTATCAGTGGTGTACACTATGTATGTGTCAGTAGAAATATATATATGCTTTCAGGTTATCAGTGGTGTACACTATGTATGTGTCAGTAGAAAACTATATGCTTTCAGGTTATCAGTGGTGTACACTATGTATGTGTCAGTAGAAATCTATATGCTTTCATGTTATCAGTGGTGTACACTATGTATGTGTCAGTAGAAAATTATATGCTTTCAGGTTGTCAGTGGTGTACACTATGTATGTGTCAGTAGAAAACTATATGCTTTCAGGTTGTCAGTGGTGTACACTATGTATGTGTCAGTAGAAAACTATATGCTTTCAGGTTATCAGTGGTGTACACTATGTATGTGTCAGTAGAAAACTATATGCTTTCAGGTTATCAGTGGTGTACACTATGTATGTGTCAGTCAGGGCCGGACTGGGAATAAAAAGCAGCCCTGGAAAAATATAAAGACCAGCCCTATTTAAATGTCAGATTGATGTTATATAGGCATCCTACAACCCAGTTGCATCCATAATATAAGTCAGCCCTTTAAATTATAGCTTTCCAGCCCCAGCTGCTGCAGCCCACCAGGAAATCTCCTGGTATCCTGGTAGGCCAATCCAGCCCTGGTGTCAGTAGAAAACTATGCTTTCAGGTTGTCAGTGGTGTATACTATGTATGTGTCAGTAGAAAACTATATGCTTTCAGGTTATCAGTGGTGTACACTATGTATGTGTCAGTAGAAAATTATATGCTTTCAGGTTATCAGTGGTGTACACTATGTATGTGTCAGTAGAAAACTATATGCTTTCAGATTATCAGTGGTGTACACTATGTATGTGTCAGTAGAAATCTATATGCTTTCAGGTTATCAGTGGTGTACACTATGTATGTGTCAGTAGAAAACTATATGCTTTCAGGTTGTCAGTGGTGTACACTATGTATGTGTCAGTAGAAAACTATATGCTTTCAGGTTATCAGTGGTGTACACTATGTATGTGTCAGTAGAAAACTATATGCTTTCAGGTTATCAGTGGTGTACACTATGTATCTGTCAGTAGAAAACTATATGCTTTCGGGTTATCAGTGGTGTACACTATGTATGTGTCAGTAGAAAACTATATGCTTTCAGGTTATCAGTGGTGTACATTATGTATGTGTCAGTAGAAAACTATATACTTTCAGGCTATCAGTGGTGTACACTATGTATGTGTCAGTAGAAATCTATATGCTTTCAGGTTATCAGTGGTGTACACTATGTATGTGTCAGTAGAAAACTATATGCTTTCAGGTTATCAGTGGTGTACACTATGTATGTGTCAGTAGAAAAGTATATGCTTTCAGGTTGACAGTGGTGTACACTATGTATGTGTCAGTAGAAAACTATATGCTATCAGGTCATCAGTGGTGTACACTATGTATGTGTCAGTAGAAAACTATATGCTTTCAGGTTATCAGTGGTGTACAGTGTGTACACTATGTATGTGTCAGTAGAAAACTATATGCTTTCAGGTTATCAGTGGTGTACACTATGTATGTGTCAGTAGAAAACTATATGCTTTCAGGTTATCAGTGGTGTGTACACTATGTATGTGTCAGTAGAAAACTATATGCTTTCAGGTTATCAGTGGTGTACACTATGTATGTGTCAGTAGAAAACTATATGCTTTCGGGTTATCAGTGGTGTACACTATGCATGTGTCAGTAGAAAACTATATGCTTTCAGGTTATCAGTGGTGTACATTATGTATGTGTCAGTAGAAAACTATATACTTTCAGGTTATCAGTGGTGTACACTATGTATGTGTCAGTAGAAAACTATATACTTTCAGGTTATCAGTGGTGTACACTATGTATGTGTCAGTAGAAAACTATATGCTTTCAGGTTATCAGTGGTGTACACTATGTATGTGTCAGTAGAAAACTATATGCTTTCAGGTTGACAGTGGTGTACACTATGTATGTGTCAGTAGAAAACTATATGCTATCAGGTCATCAGTGGTGTACACTATGTATGTGTCAGTAGAAAACTATATGCTTTCAGGTTATCAGTGGTGTACAGTGTGTACACTATGTATGTGTCAGTAGAAAACTATATGCTTTCAGGTTATCAGTGGTGTACACTATGTATGTGTCAGTAGAAAACTGTATGCTTTCAGGTTATCAGTGGTGTGTACACTATGTATGTGTCAGTAGAAAACTATATGCTTTCAGGTTATCAGTGGTGTACACTATGTATGTGTCAGTAGTAAACTATATGCTTTCAGGTTATCAGTGGTGTACACTATGTATGTGTCAGTAGAAAACTATATGCTTTCAGGTTATCAGTGGTGTACACTATGTATGTGTCAGTAGAAAACTATATGCTTTCAGGTTATCAGTGGTGTACACTATGTATGTGTCAGTAGAAAACTATATGCTTTCAGGTTATCAGTGGTGTACACTATGTATGTGTCAGTAGAAAACTATATGCTTTCAGGTTATCAGTGGTGTACACTATGTATGGGTCAGTAAAAATCTATATGCTTTCAGGTTATCGGTGGTGTACACTATGTATGTGTCAGTAGAAAACTATATGCTTTCAGGTTATCAGTGGTGTACACTATGTATGTGTCAGAAGAAAACTATATGCTTTCAGGTTGTCAGTGGTGTACACTATGTATGTGTCAGTAGAAAACTATATGCTTTCAGGTTATCAGTGGTGTACACTATGTATGTGTCAGTAGAAGACTATATGCTTTCAGGTTATCAGTGGTGTACACTATGTATGTGCCAGTAGAAAACTATATGCTTTCAGGTTATCAGTGGTGTACACTATGTATGTGTCAGTAGTAAACTATATGCTTTCAGGTTATCAGTGGTGTGTACACTATGTATGTGTCAGTAGAAAACTATATGCTTTCAGGTTATAAGTGGTGTACACTATGTATGTGTCAGTAGAAAACGATATGCTTTCAGGTTGTCAGTGGTGTACACTATGTATGTGTCAGTAGAAAACTATATGCTTTCAGGTTATCAGTGGTGTACACTATGTATGTGTCAGTAGAAAACTATATGCTTTCATGTTATCAGTGGTGTACACTATGTATGTGTCAGTAGAAATCTATATGCTTTCAGGTTATCAGTAGTGTACACTATGTATGTGTCAGTAGAAAACTATATGCTTTCAGGTTATCAGTGGTGTACACTATGTATGTGTCAGTAGAAAACTATATGCTTTCAGGTTATCAGTGGTGTACACTATGTATGTGTCAGTAGAAAACTATATGCTTTCAGGTTATCAGTGGTGTACACTATGTATGTGTCAGTAGAAATCTATATGCTTTCAGGTTATCAGTGGTGTACACTATGTATGTGTCAGTAGAAAACTATATGCTTTCAGGTTATCAGTGGTGTACACTATGTATGTGTCAGTAGAAATCTATATGCTTTCATGTTATCAGTGGTGTACACTATGTATGTGTCAGTAGAAAACTATATGCTTTCAGGTTGTCAGTGGTGTACACTATGTATGTGTCAGTAGAAAACTATATGCTTTCAGGTTGTCAGTGGTGTACACTATGTATGTGTCAGTAGAAAACTATATGCTTTCAGGTTATCAGTGGTGTACACTATGTATGTGTCAGTAGAAAACTATATGCTTTCAGGTTATCAGTGGTGTACACTATGTATGTGTCAGTAGAAAACTATATGCTTTCAGGTTATCAGTGGTGTACACTATGTATGTGTCAGTAGAAAACTATATGCTTTCAGGTTATCAGTGGTGTACACTATGTATGGGTCAGTAAAAATCTATATGCTTTCAGGTTATCGGTGGTGTACACTATGTATGTGTCAGTAGAAAACTATATGCTTTCAGGTTATCAGTGGTGTACACTATGTATGTGTCAGAAGAAAACTATATGCTTTCAGGTTGTCAGTGGTGTACACTATGTATGTGTCAGTAGAAAACTATATGCTTTCAGGTTATCAGTGGTGTACACTATGTATGTGTCAGTAGAAGACTATATGCTTTCAGGTTATCAGTGGTGTGTACACTATGTATGTGTCAGTAGAAAACTATATGCTTTCAGGTTATCAGTGGTGTACACTATGTATGTGTCAGTAGAAAACTATATGCTTTCAGGTTGTCAGTGGTGTACACTATGTATGTGTCAGTAGAAAACTATATGCTTTCAGGTTATCAGTGGTGTACACTATGTATGTGTCAGTAGAAAACTATATGCTTTCATGTTATCAGTGGTGTACACTATGTATGTGTCAGTAGAAATCTATATGCTTTCAGGTTATCAGTAATGTACACTATGTATGTGTCAGTAGAAAACTATATGCTTTCAGGTTATCAGTGGTGTACACTATGTATGTGTCAGTAGAAAACTATATGCTTTCAGGTTATCAGTGGTGTACACTATGTATGTGTCAGTAGAAAACTATATGCTTTCAGGTTATCAGTGGTGTACACTATGTATGTGTCAGTAGAAATCTATATGCTTTCAGGTTATCAGTGGTGTACACTATGTATGTGTCAGTAGAAAACTATATGCTTTCAGGTTATCAGTGGTGTACACTATGTATGTGTCAGTAGAAAACTATAAGCTTTCAGGTTGACAGTGGTGTACACTATGTATGTGTCAGTAGAAAACTATATGCTATCAGGTCATCAGTGGCGTACACTATGTATGTGTCAGTAGAAAACTATATGCTTTCAGGTTATCAGTGGTGTACAGTGTGTACACTATGTATGTGTCAGTAGAAAACTATATGCTTTCAGGTTATCAGTGGTGTACACTATGTATGTGTCAGTAGAAAACTATATGCTTTCAGGTTATCAGTGGTGTGTACACTATGTATGTGTCAGTAGAAAACTATATGCTTTCAGGTTATCAGTGGTGTACACTATGTATGTGTCAGTAGAAAACTATATGCTTTCGGGTTATCAGTGGTGTACACTATGCATGTGTCAGTAGAAAACTATATGCTTTCAGGTTATCAGTGGTGTACATTATGTATGTGTCAGTAGAAAACTATATACTTTCAGGTTATCAGTGGTGTACACTATGTATGTGTCAGTAGAAATCTATATGCTTTCAGGTTATCAGTGGTGTACACTATGTATGTGTCAGTAGAAAACTATATGTTTTCAGGTTGTCAGTGGTGTACACTATGTATGTGTCAGAAGAAAACTATATGCTTTCAGGTTATCAATGGTGTACACTATGTATGTGTCAGTAGAAAACTATATACTTTCAGGTTATCAGTGGTGTACACTATGTATGTGTCAGTAGAAAACTATATGCTTTCAGGTTATCAGTGGTGTACACTATGTATGTGTCAGTAGAAAACTATATGCTTTCAGGTTGACAGTGGTGTACACTATGTATGTGTCAGTAGAAAACTATATGCTATCAGGTCATCAGTGGTGTACACTATGTATGTGTCAGTAGAAAACTATATGCTTTCAGGTTATCAGTGGTGTACAGTGTGTACACTATGTATGTGTCAGTAGAAAACTATATGCTTTCAGGTTATCAGTGGTGTACACTATATATGTGTCAGTAGAAAACTATATGCTTTCAGGTTATCAGTGGTGTACACTATGTATGTGTCAGTAGAAAACTATATGCTTTCAGGTTATCAGTGGTGTACACTATATATGTGTCAGTAGAAAACTATATGCTTTCAGGTTATCAGTGGTGTACACTATGTATGTGTCAGTAGAAAACTATATGCTTTCAGGTTGTCAGTGGTGTACACTATGTATGTGTCAGTAGAAAACTATATGCTTTCAGGTTATCAGTGGTGTGTACACTATTTATGTGTCAGTAGAAAATTATAGGCTTTCAGGTTATCAGTGGTGTACACTATGTACAGTGGGGCAAAAAAGTATTTAGTCAGCCACCAATTGTGCAAGTTCTCCCACTTAAGAAAATGAGAGAGGCCTGTAATTTTCATCATAGGTATACCTCAACTATGAGAGACAAAATGTGGAAAAAAAATCCAGACAATCACATTGTCTGATTTGGAAAGAATTTATTTGCATATTATGGTGGAAAATAAGTATTTGGTCACCTACAAACAAGCAAGATTTCTGGCTCTCACAGACCTGTATCTTCTTCTTTAAGAGGCTCCTCTGTCCTCCACTCATTACCTGTATTAATGGCACCTGTTTGAACTTGTTATCAGTATAAAAGACACCTGTCCACAACCTCAAACAGTCACACTCCAAACTCCACTATGGTGAAGACCAAAGAGCTGTCGAAGGACACCAGAAACAAAATTGTAGACCTGCACCAGGCTGGGAAGACTGAATCTGCAATAGGCAAGCAGCTTGGTGTGAAGAAATCAACTATGGGAGCAATAATTAGAAAATGGAAGACATACAAGACCATTGATAATCTCCCTCGATCTGGGGCTCCACGCAAGATCTCACCCCGTGGGGTCAAAATGATCACAAGAACGGTGAGCAAACTTCCCAGAACCACACGGGGGGACCTAGTGAATGACCTGCAGAGAGCTGGGACCAACGTAACAAAGGCTACCATCAGTAACACACTACGCCGCCAGCGACTCAGATCCTGCAGTGCCAGACGTGCCCCCCTGCTTAAGCCAGTACATGTCTGGGCCCATCTGAAGTATGCTAGAGAGCATTTGGATGATCCAGAAGCGGATTGGGAGAATGTCATATGGTCAGACGAGACCAAAGTAGAACTGTTTGGTAGAAACACAACTCATCGTGTTTGGAGGAGAGAGAATGCTGAGTTGCAACCAAAGAACACCATACCTACTGTGAAGCATGGGGTGGCAACATCATGCTTTGGGGCTGTTTCTCTGCAAAGGGAACAGGACGACTGATCCGTGTACATGAAAGAATGAATGGGGCCATGTATCGTGATATTTTGAGTGCAAACCTCCTTCCATCAGCAAGGGCATTAAAGATGAAACGTGGCTGGGTCTTTCAGCCTGACAATGATCCCAAACACACAGCCCGGGCAACGAAGGAGTGGCTTTGTAAGAAGCATTTTAAGGTCCTGGAGTGGCCTAGCCAGTCTCCAGATCTCAACCCTATAGAAAACCTTTGGAGGGAGTTGAAAGTCTGTGTTGTCCAGCGACAGCCCCAAAACATCACTGCTCTAGAGGAGATCTGCATGCATGAATGGGCCAACATACCAGCAACAGTGTGACAACCTTGTAAAGACTTACAGAAAACATTTGACCTCTGTCATTGCCAACAAAGGATATATAACAAAATATTGAGATGAACTTTTGATATTGACCAAATACTTATTTTCCACCATAATTTGCAAATAAATTCTTTTGAAATCAGATAATGTGATTGTCTGGATTTGTTTCCACATTTTGTCTCTCATAGTTGAGGTATACCTATGATGAAAATTACAGGCCTCTCTCATCTTCTTAAGTGGCACAATTGGTGGCTGACTAAATACTTTTTTGCCCCACTGTATGTGTCAGTAGTAAACTATATGCTTTCAGGTTATCAGTGGTGTGTACACTATGTATGTGTCAGTTGTAAACTATATGCTTTCAGGTTATCAGTGGTGTACACTATGTATGTGTCAGTAGAAAACTATATGCTTTCAGGTTGTCAGTGGTGTATACTATGCATGTGTCAGTAGTAAACTATATGCTTTCAGGTTATCAGTGGTGTACACTATGTATGTGTCAGAAGAAAACTATATGCTTTCAGGTTATCAGTGGTGTACATTATGTATGTGTCAATAGTAAACTATATGCTTTCAGGTCATCAGAGGTGTGTGTACACTATGTATGTGTCAGTAGAAAACTATATGCTATCAGGTTATCAGTGGTGTACACTATGTATGTGTCAGTAGAAAACTATATGCTTTCAGGTTATCAGTGGTGTACACTATGTATGTGTCAGTAGAAAACTATATGCTTTCAGGTTATCAGTGGTGTACACTATGTATGTGTCAGTAGAAAACTATATGCTTTCAGGTTATCAGTGGTGTACACTATGTATGTGTCAGTAGAAAACTATATGCTTCCGGTTATCAGTGGTGTACACTATGTATCTGTCAGTAGAAAACTATATGCTTTCGGGTTATCAGTGGTGTACACTATGTATGTGTCAGTAGAAAACTATATGCTTTCAGGTTATCAGTGGTGTACACTATGTATGTGTCAGTAGTAAACTATATGCTTTCAGTTTGTCAGTGGTGTACACTATGTATGTAACATAACATAGTAACATAGTAACATAGTAGATAAGGTTGAAAAAAGACTGAAGTCCATCGAGTTCAACCTATACAAATCTAAAATACTTACAAAAAGCTCCAGTTAAGCTTAAATAACCCCATTAAAATGTGACCCATTTAATACTAGCAATCATATCCATGAATTTTGTTTATATACAGAAATTTATCCAGACTATTTTTAAATGTATCTATGGTATTGGCATTCACTACCTCCTTTGGTAATGAGTTCCACAATTTTATTGCTCTTACAGTGAAAAAACGTTTCCGTTGCAGGAGATTAAATCTCCTTTCCTCCAACCTTATATTATGACCTCTTGTCAGAACCAATTTTCTTGGAATAAAAAGAGCTTCTGCCATCTCTGTATATGGGCCTTGAATATATTTATATAAAGTAATCATGTCACCTCTCAAGCGCCTTTTTTCTAAAGAGAACAGACCCAGTTTGGCTAGCCTCTCCTCATAGGTTAATTTCTCCAATCCCCTTATTAGCTTTGTGGCCCTTCTCTGAACTTTTTCTAGTTCTGCAATATCTTTTTTAGCAATCGGTCCCCAGAACTGCACTCCAAACTCAAGGTGAGGTCTTACCAGGGCTTTATATAATGACAGAATTATGCTTTCCTCCCTTGAATCAATGCCTCTTTTAATACATGCTAGTATCATTAGCCTTTGAAGCCGCTGCCCTGCATTGTGCACTCATCTTTAGCTTGTTATCTATTACTACTCCCAAATCCCTTTCCTCCTGTGTTTGGCTAAGTCTTGTCCCATTTAAAAAATACATAGCCTGCTTATTTTTACTTCCAAAATGTAGAACCTTACATTTTTCCGTATTAAATCTCATTTTCCATTCACTTGCCCATAGTTCTAATTTTAGCAAATCCCTTTGCAAAGAGAGTTCATCCTGCTCTGACCTAATGACCTTACTTAACTTAGTATCATCTGCAAAAATAGAGATGTCGCTATTTAATCCTTGCTCCAAGTCATTTATAAAAATATTAAAAAGAACAGGGCCCAGTACTGATCCCTGGGGGACGCCACTGATTACCTTCGTCCAATCTGAGTATGATCCATTTACTGCTACTCGTTGCTCCCTATCTTTTATCCAGTTATTTATCCATGAGCTAACATTTTCAGCTATTCCCAGTCCCTTAATTTTGTGCATTAATCTCTCATGTGGCACTGTATCAAATGCCTTTGCAAAATCTAAGTATATCACATCAACTGATTCCCCTTTATCTATATTTTTACTTACTTCCTCGTAGAATCTAATTAGATTAGTTTGACATGATCTATTTCTCCTAAAGCCATGCTGATTAGAACTCATAATCTTGTTTACACGAATATGCTCATCAATATAATCCCTTATAATCCCTTCAAATATCTTCCCCACTATTGATGTCAGACTAACTGGTCTATAGCTTCCTGGATCATCCCTGCTTCCCTTTTTGAAGAGTGGCACCACATCAGCTTTACGCCAATCCTGGGGTACCATGCCTGAGGATAATGAGTCTTGAAAAATTAAGAGTAAAGGTTTGTCTATAACAGTGCTAAGTTCACTTAACACCCTTGGGTGTATTCCATCTGGGCCTGGAGTTTTATTTACCTTAATATTTTTTAGTTTTTTCCTGATATCCTCTAAACAAAACCCAGTTAGTGGTATGGACTGGCATGTTCTATTCTGTTCCAAAGTATCATTCAATGGTTCCTCTCTTGTGTATACTGATGAAAAAAACTGGTTTAGTACCTCAGCCTTCTCCCTGTCATTATTTATCATGCTACCCTCCACACATTTTAATGTACCTATATTATCCTTCTTAGACTTTTTGCTATTTATGTACTTAAAGAACCTTTTAGGGTTAGACTTAGAATCCTTGGCAATTAATTTTTCATTTTCAATTTTGGCTAATTTGATTGCTTTTTTGCATGCTTTGTTACATTCCTTATAAATATTGTATGCTGAGTCTGTACTATTTTCTTTTAATAATTTAAATGCCCTACGTTTTTTCCTAATTTCTTTTAACACATTTTTATTTAGCCATAACGGCTTAGTTTTTTTATTTTTATTTTTATAACCATATGGTATGTATTGATATGTATATTTATTTAACAAATTTTTAAATATTATCCATTTATCCTCTGTATTTTTATTAGAAAATACATTGTCCCAATTTATATTATTTAATGATTTCCTTAAATCGTTGAATTTTGCTTTCTTGAAATTAAAAGTCTTAGTTAAGCCTTTAAAACACTGCATATGAAAAGAGATTTCAAATGTGACCATGTTATGATCACTGTTACCCAAATGTTCTTTAACTTCTATGTTTGATATTATATCTGTATTGTTTGATAGCACTAAATCCAATATAGCTTTACTCCTAGTTGGCTCCTCTATTAATTGTGACAGTAGATATGGAGGACAGATAGATACTGTATAGATAGATATACAACCCGCACTAATAAAAGACCCCCCCTGTATTAGGGTTGTACACATTCTATGCCTATATAAAGTGTAAGCACTTGGGCCCTAGTGCCACTGCACCTGCTACACCAATGGTAGTTCTGCCCCTGCCCAGTAGAAAACTATATGCTTTCAGGTTATCAGTGGTGTACACTATGTATGTGTCAGTAGAAAACTATATGCTTTCAGGTTATCAGTGGTGTACACTATGTATGTGTCAGTAGAAAACTATATGCTTTCAGGTTATCAGTGGTGTACACTATGTATGTGTCAGTAGAAAACTATATGCTTTCAGGTTATCAGTGGTGTACACTATGTATGTGTCAGTAGAAATCTATATGCTTTCAGGTTATCAGTGGTGTACACTATGTATGTGTCAGTAGAAAACTATATGCTTTCAGGTTATCAGTGGTGTACACTATGTATGTGTCAGTAGAAATCTATATGCTTTCATGTTATCAGTGGTGTGTACACAATGTATGTGTCAGTAGAAAACTATATGCTTTCATGTTATCAGTGGTGTACACTATGTATGTGTCAGTAGAAAACAATATGCTTTCATGTTATCAGTGGTGTACACTATGTATGTGTCAGTAGAAAACTATATGCTTTCAGGTTATCAGTGGTGTACACTATGTATGTGTCAGTAGAAATATATATGCTTTCAGGTTATCAGTGGTGTACAGTATGTGTCAGTAGAAATCTATATGCTTTCATGTTATCAGTGGTGGGTACACTATGTATGTGTCAGTAGAAAACTATATGCTTTCAGGTTATCAGTGGTGTACATTATGTATGTGTCAGTAGAAAACTATATGCTTTCAGGTTATCAGTGGTGTACACTATGTATGTGTCAGTAGAAAACTATATGCTATCAGGTTATCAGTGGTGTACATTATGTATGTGTCAGTAGAAAACTATATGCTTTCAGGTTATCAATGGTGTACACTATGTATGTGTCAGTAGAAAACTATATGCTATCAGGTTGTCAGTGGTGTATACTATGTATGTGTCAGTAGAAAACTATATGCTCTCAGGTTGTCAGTGGTGTACACTATGTATGGGTCAGTAAAAATCTATTTGCTTTCAGGTTTTGATAATGCACTCTTGTGTGTAGGTAAGAATAAAAAGTCAATATGTCCCTGCAGCCAATCAGTTTGTCATGTAAGACATAAACATATTTTTGGCAAATGAGAAAATGTTGCATATGAGCAATCTGGGCGCAATATATAGAGAACCACAACTTGTAATTTATCATCCCTTGAAGTGCATAAATATAGTGCCCATAAAGGTCCTCATTTAACTCTGTGATTGCCAGATAGTACTGTAACTCATTGCAGACAAGAGGCAATTCTGTGGGATTTGTTATTGGTTCAAAGATACCAACATTCCTATTATTCGCAGATAGACCTTTTTTTATCATCAGCTGACTGCTGAGGGGCTTTATCAACTTAGGGAATAAAGCAGGAAAAGGAAGGATAAGGTGGGCAGCTATACAAAGGATGGAGATATATAGGGATTGGCCGCGTGCACCCTCGCATCTATTAATGGAGTAGTTCACAGGAGCGAGCACTTGGAGGACAGTGAACAGTACCAGACGCATCGTTGACTAAGGGACTTTAAAGAAGCAACAGGGGCAGAACTACCATTGGTGTAGCAGGTGCAGTGGCACTAGGGCCCAAGTGCTTACACTTTATATAGGCATAGAATGTGTACAACCCTAATACAGGGGGGGTCTTTTATTAGTGCGGGTTGTATATCTATCTATACAGTATCTATCTGTCCTCCATATCAACATGTATAGCATTACTAGTGCTTACTGCTGAGTTAACTTTGGGGGCCCCAAAAAAAGTTTTGCACCAGGCCCCTCTGTTGAGTAGGTTCCGCTACTGCAAAGCAAAGAACACACTTTGAACAAGATAACTATTTTGTATGCATTTTTACAGGATGTTTAATAGTATATGGACTATAAAAATAAAACATGTATGTAATAAATGACCCCCAGAAGTTCCACCCATAACTCTTGAAACTGAATTTAAGGGTTGATGCATTAGTCTGATAAGACACTCAGGATACTGATGTAGATTACTAAGCTGGTCGTGCAGTTCTAATGAAGCAGTAAATGATTTTATAAACAGTAAATATCTAAAACACTTGGAAAGCAGAAAGATGGAATTTTAGGAGAAAATTACATTACTGTTCCACAAAATCACTACTGCTCTGTAAAGTAGCATTTGTGCCCTATATAAGGATGACAGAGCTGCAGTTGTAACGGGGGGAGAAGAGAGAAACGCAGCCAGGACAGGATGGAGAGTAAAATGTAATGACAAATTGCTGTCATTTATATAATGTCCCATATCATGGAGGCTCAAGATTATATCGTAAACCAACTATAACCTTTGGAAATTAAATTTGATACAGTTTTCTAAAGGATTGTGATGAACCACATAGTTTTAGCCAAGCAGTAGTGTAATAATAAAATTTTATTTTTGCCCATTTTATGTCCCTTTAACCAAACCATTTTCCTTCTAGATCCCTGCAGGAGTACAGTTGTGCTCATAAGTGTACATACCCTGGCAGAATTTATGATTTCTTGGCCATTTTTTAGAGAATATGAATGATAACACAAAAACTTTTCTTTCACTCATGGTTAGTGTTTGGCTGAAGTCATTTATTATCAATCAACTGTGTTTACTCTTTTTAAATCATAATGACAACAAAAACTACCCAAATTACCCCAATCAAAAGTTTACATACCCTGGTGATCTTGGCCTGATAACATGCACTGATGTTTCTAGATTCTGAGTCATGAGGAAAGCAAAAGAATTGTCAAAGGATCTGCGGGAAAAGGTAGTTGAACTGTATAAAACAAGAAAGGGATATACAAAGATATCCAAGGAATTGAGAATGCCAATCAGCAGTGTTCAAACTCTAAAAAAGAGGGGTTCTGTTGAAACCAAACCACGGTCAGGTAGACCAACTAAAATTTCAGCCACAACTGCCAGGAAAATTGTTCGGGATGCATAGAAAATCCCACAAATAACTTCAGGTGAAATACAGGACTCTCTGAAAACATGTGGTGTGGCTGTTTCAAGATGCACAATAAGGAGGCACTTGAAGAAAGATGGACTGTATGGTCGAGTTGCCAGAAGAAAGCCATTACTACGCAAATGCCACAAAGTATCCCACTTACAATACGCCAAACAGCACAGAGACGAGCCTCAAACCTTCTGGCACAAAGTCATTTGTAGTGATGAGACCAAAATTGAGCTTTTTGGCCACAACCATAAACACTACATTTGGAGAGGAGTCAACAAGGCCTATGATGAAAGGTACACCATTCCTACTGTGAAACACGGAGGTGGGTCGCTGATGTTTTAGGGATGTGTGAGCTACAAAGGCACAGGAAATTTGGTCAGAATTGATGGCAAGATGAATGCAGTATGTTATCAAAAAATACTGGAGGAAAATTTGCATTCATCAGCCTGGAAGCTGCTCATGGGACGTACTTGGACATTCCAACATGACAATGATCCTAAACACAAGGCAAAATCGACCTGTCATTGGCTACAGCAGAATAAAGTGAAGGTTCTGGAGTGGCCATCTCAGTCTCCTGACCTCAATAACATTGAGCCACTCTGGGGAGATCTCAAATGTGCAGTTCATGCAAGACAGCCCAAGAATTTACAGGAACTGGAGGCTTTTTGCCAGGAAGAATGGGCAGCTTTACCATCTGAGAAGATAAAGAGCCTCATCCACAAATACCACAAAAGACTTCAAGCTGTCATTGATGTTAAGGGGGCAATACACAGTAATAACTTGGGTATGTGTAAACTTTTGATCAGGGTCATTTGGGTAGTTTCTGTTGTCATTATGATTTAAAATTAGTAAACACAGTTGATTAATAATAAATGGCTTCAGCCAAACACTAACTATGAGTGAAATAAAAGTTTTTGTGTTATCATTCATATTCTCTGAAAAATGGCCAAGAAATCATAAATTCTGCCAGGGTATGTAAACTTATGAGCACAGCTGTATATTAAAGGGATAGTGATCATCTCTTGCTTTTGTGTAAAAAATTTGGTTGTCCCACGCTCCATAGTCTGGTCAATAAGCAAAAGCTATAACCTGTGTTTTCTACAAATATCAATTGCCTAAACTAGTTATTGATTTGCAGGTTACAAAATTATAATTTTTTTTATTTTGTTTTTACACAAAAGCAAGAGTTGTTTAATGTCCTTTTTCATATATGATTTGTTAAAGGCATATGCAATTTAATGGCCCTTTAAGTTATATGCACATTTGTGTGTTTATATATTAAAAGTATTTTTACATGCTTCTTGAAAGGGTCCACCCCCATGTCCAGTGAGTTTTTTTTTAACTCTAAACTGCGGTTGGGGTTCAGCCAACCAGGAGGCGCCCGATAGCGCTATTCACTTACTAAAACACTCACACTGATGCATTGCATGCCCACTAGCTTCCTTCGACCTGACAGCATACGTCTTGAAGGAAGTTTCCGCACATGAGCCCCAGCAGCAGTTTAGAATAAAAAAACTCGGTGGGCATTGGGGTAGCCGAAGAACCATTTCAAATAGTATGTAAAAAGTACAAAATATTGTATATGTTTTTGACTAATCACATATGTAAAAAAATTCACGTTTACAGTCCCTTTAAACGTGCAGGCCTGTAACTAACTTTTGTTTTCTCTGAAATATGCATTCAGATCATGGACAAAGGGAGCTACGCATGCGTGTCCTCTGGAAATGACAAGCTATTTAGTTATGTATTATTTGTAGTTATCTTGATGATCCTTCTGTTAAACTGATGGTAAACTCTCCCCTTTTTAAAATCAAATCTAAATGTTAGTGTTATTTTTTTTTAAAGTTTCTATCTGAGCACAGATGAATCAGTGGAAATGACTAAACCATGAACTAAACCTATTTGAAGGATATCATTCAAATATGCAACACTGGGACATTTAAAAAAAAATCAACTGAGTCTCTGGCTCATTTAGAGATTAATTCAGCTCTCAAAACTGCCCCACACAATTGCTGCAACTTCCCTTATCGTATGTGTTTTCCAACAGGCAAAACTGGGGACAATTGTAAACCCTCCCAGAAACACACAAAACCCCACCCCTGAGCTACTTGGCCACACCCATGCTCCCCATCCCACCTCCCAGGATCTGGATAAAAAAAGTCAAACTTGTGAGGTTTGTGATTTAGTAAAATGTAAGTGAAATGATCTCATAGGATTACATTGGAGAGATTTATCCATCTTACAGTTCTCTTAGCATTTGGGAATATGTCAGTCTGTTCATCAGTTTTTTGGACTTTCTCTACTTTAGGCCTCATTCTACCAGGCTCACATAGAAAAAGGATATATAAGTCTTTCTATCCCCTCTCTTTATTACATGGACATGTCACCATCTTTCTAACATGCATTCTCCTAGTTTTAATTTCACTTCTCACTTTTTTCTCCCCTGCCAAAATCCCTCTGTCTCTGATGTATTTACAATCACCCTGTGATAATTGTTAACCTATCTCTTCAGTCTACATCTCAGACAATTCTTTCCTTTTGCCTTTTCTAGTCTGTAGGTTTTTCTCCCGTGTATTTTACTTCTGCTCTCTCTGTCTCTTTCTGACACTCTCCCCTTCCTCTCCCTGCAGGTCTAGACAAGCCACCTACAAAACAGAGGATTTTTACAGGACACCGCCAGCCTGACAAAAAGCCTTTTGTGTCACAGTTCCCTATGACAAGCAGTTGCTTTACACCTAGGCCAGCAGACACTAACATTCTGTTGCCCAGGCACACCTACACAGTAATGACCTGCATTTATCTGTAGAAAGCAGACATTCAATGTTTGGTGCATTATTAAAGTGCAGCTCAATAACTCACTATTTAACCCCTCTCTACGAACCGGTGGGATAAAAAATCCAGACATTGGAGCCCAATGTAGGTTTCAGGCCTATGTAGTTGCTAAAGAGTTAAACGTAGAAACTGTGGTGCAGCAATACCAAGTTCATAGAGATCAGCAGCAATAAAATGTGCGCTGGGAAAAAAATCATACAATATCATTTTACACTGTAAAACACAAACCCAGGAAAGATCAGCTGAGGACTCAGGGAAATTCCAATGACTTGCTGGGATATCAGAACTGTGACTTATTTTCTGGAATGCTGAGGATAGAGCTTTGATAAATGTCCCCTCTTACAGTAAAATAACATAAATCATGATAGTACTTACAACTGCAGGACACATAAAACAAACCTACTTTACCCAAATCAGTAATTAATAAGTGCAGCACATAAAAATATTTGAAAAATGATTAAAACTGTTGTGCCGGTAACAATTTTGAACTATTTTGCATCCCAGGAACACACTCCTTGAAAAGCCTCTTGGTTATCCTTATTTAATATGTTTTTCTCTAGCCTAGTAGAGACAGATATAAATAATCTCCTGTGCTGATCAAGCGTACAATGTTGCAGGCAAAGCAGGTGAAATAAATAATGAAAGTACATTGTAGTTTTTTCTTACTAAGCATATTTGTATAGGGAATTACATTTTTAGCTTAATGTGGCTTTAAATTAAATACTTGATGATGTGCTCTAGAAACAATAAGGCTATTTGTGCCAGATATCACAGAATACTATTGAAAGGAATGCTGCCAAATGACATTGTTAGACCAACACAGAGTCTGATAAATAAGCAGTTCCTTTTATACAATTCTGCAGCCCTTGTAATTAGCCAATGTGTTGCTAAGCTTTATAAACCAATATAATTGTTGCAGTGACAGATGAAGTTGGTAATTTTATCTGCACCAACTTTGTTTCATTTATTGGTGGTTTGGTCGCTGTGTAAAAGAGATAGAACATTATAGCTTGATTGTGCACATCTGTTTGCTCTGGCTATGTTTAGATTTCCTGGCTAAATCTATGTAGCTAATGGACAGTTCAAATGACTGCAGCTACCTGCTAGAATTATGTGCAACAAACGGGAATTTACTGGTCACATAGGTATGTTTTAAATAAACAAATGTGCTAAAATCCCACTTTGGAAGTAATTTTACAATAAATGTAACATAAAATGGCATATTTTGTTATGATGTAATGACAGTGTTTCCTACAGATTAAATGATTTTAGCAGCATTTGTTACAGATATGCGACTGTGAAGCGTAGCTCTGTTAGTAGCTGATGGGGGATTTTTTGAAAGTTCAAACACAAGATCACAGTGTGCAGCTGTGAATGGGGCATTCTGCCTCTTGTGTCTCTGCAGACATCTGTTCACTACTCTATAAACCTTTATTCTCCTTGAGAGTCTGTAATACTGGCTGAATAACTAGTACTCTGGGCAGACTGGTGGCTTTTAACCCTTAACAGATCAATAAAAGGGAATTGAAAGTGATACTTCATTGTGTGCAGTTTGAGGGACCCATTATTCAGTTATCATTAAATAAAGGGGGCAGCTAACTAGCTTAAGCCCTTAACTGCCTCTATTGACAACCAAAGAAAAATTGACTTATTGACCTTGAACAGCCTATGAAGGGCTGTCCTTGGAAGAGAGGGGTCCTGAGTAATACAAAGGACTGGAAACACCCAATATATGTTATGATGCAACCATCAGTTCTGTAACAATAATAATGATTTTTTTCTATATAAATATTTTAAGACCATTTAGCTTATGGAAAGCAAAGGAGAATCCAAGATACTGATCATTTCTGTTACAGACTAGAAGGACCCATTGCTGTGTTTTGTCTCAGGCTGTGACCTTCGCAGTTTTGCAAAAAGTGAAATTTCTTTCATGCCTTTTTAATCTGGAATTTTGTACACAGAAAACCAAAGTGATTAATGGATAATGAATTAAAAGGTCCCATGTGCCCTAGAGTTATGATCCTACCATAGGGAGTCTGGTACAATGAGCTAATATACATACTGTATTCTACATAGACATAGTTTTTGCTAATAACTAATAAAACCAGGTTTTGCAATATAGATTCATTTTGCCATATAGATTTTTTTGTATTATTTTCTCATATCTATTTCTCTCTATCACATTTTCTCTCTGTCTTTATATTTCCTTATTACCCCATTCATTTTTTTTAAATAGTTTACTTGGGTTAAAGAGCTCACAATCTTGTATTGTGCAAAACATTAGTCATACTTCAACAGAATACCCCACATAAAAAGTGTGTGACTGCCTATGCAGGTGTGCTTATTGGAACCTGACATCATATTTCTATACTGTCTTATGCATCAACAATTAATCCTTGAACTGTCACCAGTCAGTGACTGAGTTTCCTCATACACAATCGCCCTTATCTAGAGACACGGATCACTTCAGCTATGTGTGCTAGAAAGCACGTTTTTGGGGCTCTGATGCATAAAAACACTGACCTATGTCCTGTGGGTATTTCATGATAAACGTTGAGTGAGACTGATTCACTTTAGTAATTGTTTATGATGGGAAATATCACCCTATGTAAATTAAAACATTTCATTGAGTGAAATTTCTCAAAGCAGTAACCATCCTGGATTCAACGCATATCCCACCCCTGACCCTCTACAAAGAAATGCAGTATGGGCAAGAAAGTATCATTTGTGCCAAACAACTCAACCCTCATGTGCTGATGAAATGAATCTATGTTCTTTGACTGCTGCAGTGGCAGGTGTCTTGACCAGCAAATCCAGAACTGTGCCCACAACATAGCCCTACCTAAACCATGTAGGTGGAGACACATAAAGGCAATGTAATCACCTGCAAATATTCTTTCCATGTGTCTGTAGGGTCTATAATCTAGACACTTGGCATTTTTTACTCCATATACAACCAGCTGTATAAAATCCATACAATCAATGAAAACCCATAGATGGCACATGAGAGTGGTGGGAAATTCCTGGAATGTTACAGTTATTGTATAGGTGCAATTCATAGTCTGGGTATGAAAAAGAAAATCATACAAAGTCTGTCACAAGATTTAGGATGTGTGCCTAGGTAGCTGGCATTGACACATGCCAGTTTGTGTGAGTGTATTGGTTTCAAGGGGCAGATTAATAAAGCTGGTTCCTTACACTCCCTCTTACCTCTCAATGCTTCCATCAGACAGGATGGTCCAAGTGATACATAATCCACATTTGTTTCTGAACTAGAAATCCACAAATCCAACGACAAAGCCACTCCAAAAAAATAACCATATATCCAAGATGAACAAAGAAAAAAGTGCAGGAAAAAATGTAAAGTGCATAACAAATATGTTTATATCTCAAATTATGCACTTGTTTCCGTTTTAGATGACATTCATATAAATATCCTACTTGTAATTATCCACATGGTGCCTGACGAGGGGAGTTTAATATTCCAGACATTAGGGGTATCGAGTATTTGTCCCATTGCAGGTTCATGAGCAGCCCAGGCTTAGAGCAGAGAGCGAACAGCTGGCCATGCTTAGGTCCTACTGCATACAGCCCTGACTAGGCTGGAGGTAAGCGCACAGCTTCACACAAACACACCCCCGCACGTAGGGAGCATCTGCCAATAACCGACCCCATGCTGCATAGCACACACTCTAGCTGCCGATTGTGTTTAAACTTGTTCCACCACCCCTAACTGTTTAACTCGTTATTTGCTACACCAAACTCGCCTGACAGCTACTTACAAAAGTCCAGGTATTTAGAAGAACTCTCCAGATCTGTCGCATTCATACGGAACAGATTCACTATGGTTTAGGGAGCTGCTTCATAATTAAGACAATAAAATCGGAACTGACAGATTCTTGGTGTATCCAGGGGAACGTGCAATATATATGTAAAGAACTAGTGCAAAATGACACATGATATTGTGTACATGGTAGTGGCTGGTTTTATTTGTATATGGTGTTTATTAAGAGTAAACTGTATACCTCATTGTGCTTACTTACTAACCTAGATTCACTACATTTACAAAGAACTCGCCAGTGACACAGTCTCTCTAATCCCTACGTTATCCTGTGAATCTGATCCTGTGCTGTGTGTATCATCTAATCGGAATAACGTTATTTCGGCCACTTTCTAATTTCCAAGAGAATTTAAAAACGAATTACAGGGATTAAATAAACCAAACTCTTTAAACAGTGAATAACTAATACCTAGGTATTGGTTGCACTTGTGCTAGTTTCCCTGTAAATTTAAATAGTTTTTAAGAAATCCTTTTTATGCAAAAAGATAATAATAAACAAAATGCTAATACTGTATGTTTAACTTAGATTTATAAAATAAGTATGAGCACTACTATGAATTACTTTCATATTGGCTCTCAGTTTGCTACATGCACTCTTAGCCAATCTAAAGATGATATATGCAAAGGAAATGGTCATTCCAGTTTCAAAAAGAAACCTTTAATTAGAGCATTTTATTTTAAAACAAAGTATTATTATTATTATTATTATTAATAATAATAATACATTCATTTACTTTACTATGGCCTAGATTTGGAGTTTGGCGGTAGCCGTGAAAACCAGCGTTAGAGGCTCCTAACGCTGGTTTTAGGCTACCGCCGGTATTTGGAGTCACTCAAAATAGGGTCTAACACTCACTTTTCAGCCGCGACTTTTCCATACCGCAGATCCCCTTATGTCAATTGCGTATCCTATCTTTTCAATGGGATTTTTCTAACTCCGGTATTTAGAGTCGTTTCTGAAGTGAGCGTTAGACATCTAACGACAAAACTCCAGCCGCAGGAAAAAAGTCAGTAGTTAAGAGCTTTCTGGGCTAACGCCGGTTTCTAAAGCTCTTAACTACTGTACTCTAAAGTACACTCATAAACTACCTATGTACCCCTAAACCGAGGTCCCCCCACATCGCCGACACTCGAATAAAATTTTTTAACCCCTAATCTGCCGACCGCCACCTACGTTATCCTTATGTACCCCTAATCTGCTCCCCCTAACACCGCCGACCCCTGTATTATATTTATTAACCCCTAATCTGCCCCCCTCAACGTCGCCTCCACCTGCCTACACTTATTAACCCCTAATCTGCCGACCGCAAAGCGCCGCCACCTACGTTATCCTTATGTACCCCTAATCTGCTGCCCCTAACACCGCCGACCCCTATATTATATTTATTAACCCCTAATCTGCCCCCCTCAACGTCGCCTCCACCTGCCTACACTTATTAACCCCTAATCTGCCGAGCGGACCTGAGCGCTACTATAATAAAGTTATTAACCCCTAATCCGCATCACTAACCCTATAATAAATAGTATTAACCCCTAATCTGCCCTCCCTAACATCGCCGACACCTAACTTCAATTATTAACCCCTAATCTGCCGACTGGAGCTCACCAATACTCTAATAAATGTATTAACCCCTAAAGCTAAGTCTAACCCTAACACCCCCCTAAGTTAAATATAATTTACATCTAACGAAATTAATTAACTCTTATTAAATAAATTATTCCTATTTAAAGCTAAATACTTACCTGTAAAATAAATCCTAATATAGCTACAATATAAATTATAATTATATTATAGCTATTTTAGGATTTATATTTATTTTACAGGTAACTTTGTATTTATTTTAACCAGGTACAATAGCTATTAAATAGTTAAGAACTATTTAATAGCTAAAATAGTTAAAATAATTACAAAATTACCTGTAAAATAAATACTAACCTAAGTTACAATTAAACTATCAATAAATTAATTAAATAAACTACCTACAATTACCTACAATTAACCTAACACTACACTATCAATAAATTAATTAAATACAATTCCTACAAATAAATACAATTAAATAAACTAGCTAAAGTACAAAAAATAAAAAAGAACTAAGTTACAAAAAATAAAAAAATATTTACAAACATAAGAAAAATATTACAACAATTTTAAACTAATTACACCTACTCTAAGCCCCCTAATAAAACAACAAAGCCCCCCAAAATAAAAAATGCCCTACCCTATTCTAAATTACTAAAGTTAAAAGCTCTTTTACCTTACCAGCCCTGAACAGGGCCCTTTGCGGGGCATGCCCCAAGAAATTCAGCTCTTTTGCCTGTAAAAAAAACCCATACAATACCCCCCCAACATTACAACCCACCACCCACATACCCCTAATCTAACCCAAAACCCCTTAAATAAACCTAACACTAAGCCCCTGAAGATCATCCTACTTTGTCTTCACCTCACCAGGTATCACTGATCCGTCCTGGCTCCAAAATCTTCATCCAACCCAAGCGGGGGTTGGCGATCCATCATCCGGTGGCTGAAGAGGTCCAGAAGAGGCTCCAAAGTCTTCATCCTATCCGGGAAGAAGAGGCGATCCGGACTGGCAACCATCTTGATCCAAGCGGCATCTTCTATCTTCATCCGATGACGACCGGCTCCATCCTGAAGACCTCCACCGCGGACCCATCTTCTTCCGGCGACGTCCAACTGAAGAATGACGGTTTCTTTAAGGGACGTCATCCAAGATGGCGTCCCTCGAATTCCGATTGGCTGATAGGATTCTATCAGCCAATCGGAAATAAGGTAGGAATATTCTGATTTTCTGATATTCAGATTGAGCTCGCATTCTATTGGCTGATCGGAACAGCCAATAGAATGAGAGCTCAATCTGATTGGCTGATTGGATCAGCCAATCGGATTGAACTTGATTCTGATTGGCTGATTCCATCAGCCAATCAGAATATTCCTACCTTAATTCCGATTGGCTGATAGAATCCTATCAGCCAATCTGAATTCGAGGGACGCCATCTTCTTCCCGGATAGGATGAAGACTTTGGACCCTCTTCTGGACCTCTTCAGCCACCGGATGATGGATCGCCAACCCCCGCTTGGGTTGGATGAAGATTTTGGAGCCAGGACGGATCAGTGATAACTGGTGAGGTGAAGACAAGGTTGGATGATCTTCAGGGGCTTAGTGTTAGGTTTATTTAAGGGGGGTTTGGGTTAGATTAGGGGTATGTGGGTGGTGGGTTGTAATGTTTGGGGGGGGGTATTGTATGTTTTTTTTTTACAGGCAAAAGAGCTGAATTTCTTGGGGCATGCCCCGCAAAGGGCCCTGTTCAGGGCTGGTAAGGTAAAAGAGCTTTTAACTTTAGTAATTTAGAATAGGGTAGGGCATTTTTTATTTTGGGGGGCTTTGTTGTTTTATTAGGGGGCTTAGAGTAGGTGTAATTAGTTTAAAATTGTTGTAATATTTTTCTTATGTTTGTAAAAAAAAATTATTTTTTGTAACTTAGTTCTTTTTTATTTTTTGTACTTTAGCTAGTTTATTTAATTGTATTTATTTGTAGGAATTGTATTTAATTAATTTATTGATAGTGTAGTGTTAGGTTAATTGTAGGTAATTGTAGGTAGTTTATTTAATTAATTTATTGATAGTTTAATTGTAACTTAGGTTAGTATTTATTTTACAGGTAATTTTGTAATTATTTTAACTATTTTAGCTATTAAATAGTTCTTAACTATTTAATAGCTATTGTACCTGGTTAAAATAATTACAAAGTTGCCTGTAAAATAGATATTAATCCTAAAATAGCTACAATGTAATTATAATTTATATTGTAGCTATATTAGGGTTTATTTTACAGGTAAGTATTTAGCTTTAAATAGGAATAATTTATTTAATAAGAGTTAATTAATTTCGTTAGATTAAAATTATATTTAATTTAGGGGGGTGTTAGTGTTAGGGTTAGACTTAGCTTTAGGGGTTAATCCATTTATTAGAATAGCGGTGAGCTCCGGTCGGCAGATTAGGGGTTAATAATTGAAGTTAGGTGTCGGCGATGTTAGGGAGGGCAGATTAGGGGTTAATACTATTTATTATAAGGTTAGTGAGGCGGATTAGGGGTTAATAACTTTATTATAATAGCGGTGCGGTCCGCTCGGCAGATTAGGGGTTAATAAGTGTAGGCAGGTGGAGGCGACGTTGAGGGGGGCAGATTAGGGGTTAATAAATATAATATAGGGGTCGGCGATGTTAGGGCAGCAGATTAGGGGTACATAGGGATAATGTAAGTAGCGGCGGTTTACGGAGCGGCAGATTAGGGGTTAAAAATAAAATGCAGGTGTCAGCGATAGCGGGGGTGGCAGAATAGGGGTTAATAAGTGTAAGGTTAGGGGTGTTTAGACTCGGGGTACATGTTAGAGTGTTAGGTGCAGACATAGGAAGTGTTTCCGCATAGCAAACAATGGGGCTGCGTTAAGAGCTGAACGCGGCTTTTTTGCAGGTGTTAGGTTTTTTTTCAGCTCAAACAGCCCCATTGTTTCCTATGGGGGAATCGTGCACGAGCACGTTTTTGAGGCTGGCCGCGTCCGTAAGCAACTCTGGTATTGAGAGTTGAAGCTGCGTTAAAAATGCTCTATGCTCCTTTTTTGGAGCCTAACGCAGCCTTTATGTGGACTCTCAATACCAGAGTTATTTTTATGGTGCGGCCAGAAAAAAGCCGGCGTTAGTTTTTCGGGTCGTTACCGACAAAACTCCAAATCTATCCGTATGTCTTTAAGCGGGCAAATGAGAAGCATCCATATATATGCTTCAATCACTGGCATATCCTCATCTGAAGCAGAATGGGGGTGTTCCAGGGGTGAAACCTTGTCTACTTGTTTAAAGTGCCATTATAGTGATACAATTACATGCTCTAACAAATTAAGGATGTAATCTTATCACTTTAATGGTATTTTAAACAAGTAAACACTTGTGCGCAAGCAATATCGGGTTTTTCTTGTAATTTGCGCACAAGTTAAATTACGCTCATATTACAAGTTGAAAGTAAATGCGATCACTTGAACGCAATTGAAGTTAATGCTTGTCGGGTTTGTGCATCCTCAGAGCTTAAGTTAACTGTTTTGCAAAACATACATTACACAATACAGTTACACTCATAATAACACTATCTAATAAAAATTATTTAAAAAAAAATATATTGCACAAAAAAGTTCTAAGGGTTCGAAGATCTCAGGTGTTAGAAGAAGAAAAAAGTCAGGCAAAGGGCTTTAACATAGACATACATTCATATAAATGTCTAAAGATGTGTATGTGTATATATATATATATATATATATATATATATATTCAACAAAGGAGAATACAGTTAAAAAAAAAAAATTAAAACCAAGAAACTATCTTAGACAGCACTGATTGTAATTAAAAATTATAAATAATTCACAGTGGAGAAACAAGAGTCACCCAGGAAAGACTCACAAGATGTAATTATAATAAACACAATATCATTACAGAAATCTAAATAAATGTATTAAAACAAAAAAAAAACGCAACAAAAAGCAATTGGTGTTTGGACTGGTCAATTAAAAAAAATCAAATTATGTGGAAAACCATCCCGGGAAGTCATTAAACAACAAAAACTGTCCTGAGATGTAGCCCAATAGACAGTCACTGCTTGTCTGGAGGTTGGATTATGGGATATTCAAAGAGCCAGGCATGCCATAATTTATTTCTCACAGTTGAAGAAGTGAGGGAGCTATTGTCTTACTGAGGCCCCTGTTTGTTATAATATCTCTCTCTCTCTCTCAAAAGTGGTGTGTCCCAGTGTATTGGAAGAGCAATTCATGGATCCCCGTATCAGATATTAACATCATACCTGACCCATCTTTAGACAGTCCGTGACGATCCTCTTAAAAGGTACACAGCTTCAACGGGAAAACACACTCACCGGAAAGATGAAGTTCCTTTAAGTAATAGGACAAACACAAGGGGCGAATAGCTACCACCTCAAGGTCGTTCCAAACGCCAAAAGCCAATAAACGTGGGGCTGCAGCTGCAACCCCCTCTTCAGTAGAACTCTGCTACGCGCGTTTAACCCGCACTGCAAACTTTTACTCGGGCTTTTATCTGGCCTGTATAATCCATAATGATTGGTCAAACCTATTATTCACGTCTTCCCTTATGATGCATATGGGTGAAATAAATTTATTTAAATACATTGTTGCAGCGTTTTTTTGTAACCAAATTGTCATCAATAATCAAAATGCAAATCTTTAATATTAATGACATTGTGTAATGTTTCTCTAATCAAATTTAAACAGTAACAATGAAATATTATTACCTATAGTATACATTAAATGATAATAATGGTAGGCTTCAATACATTTAAAGGTACAGTATTTGTATACATACATAAATGACTCATAGAGCTATACAATTAATCAGAGGGGGGTTATCTCAATGTACTCAAAACAGACTCATCAATTATATTAAAAATAAAATAAAAAAACATTTTTACTTTCTTCAATAGTGTTGCTTTACTTCTAATCAAAATATTTATGTAAGTTTAAAGGGTATTTTGTCCAATTAATATGTAACACTTTATAGTTTAGACACCGTAAACGTAGTTCCCGATAAGTAGTATACTGACTAGTCTACTAATGTACTTGTTACCAATTGGCTAATGTTTGAAGAAGAGGAGACTTTGTTCAATTTTTTTACTTTTCACAAAAAGGGTGCATAATTAATTTCTTCATTCAAACCACTAGGGGTTAGTGCTCTTAAGTTGAAAATCCATCTGCATTCCTTTTGCAACAACAACTTATCAAAGTCACCTTTTCTTCCCTTTAAATCAAGTTCTCCAAACCCATACATTTTAAATAGTTTCTATTACTGTCATGAAATATTTTAAAATGACGTGCCACACTACAATTTCAATGTCATTTTTAATATCTCTCTTATGTTCCTTAATACGTTATTTTATCTCCGTATAGTTTTTACCTATATAGTACATAGGACAGTTACAGAATACTATGTATATTATTTCTTCAGATTTGCAATTTATCTTACCAACAATGTTGTGAATTTTACCCCATTTATCAACAAAATAGGCTCCCTGTTGCATATTCCTACATACTGAACATTTTCTACACCTTGTGTTACCATCTTTCAAGGTTATTTCTCTTAACCAGTTTTGTCCTTCCTTTCTAGTAAAATGGCTAGATACCAGTTTTTCTTTTAAATTTGGTGCTTTCCTTGGTGTCATAAGTGGTCTGTCCCCTACTATTAATTTAATATCAGTATCCAAAGTTAAGACATCCCGATGCTTCTGCATAATTGCTCTGATCTCATTCCATTTCTTGTTATATTGACGAATGAATCTTATTACAGTTTCTGTGTTTTTTTATTTTTCTGTGTATAGCAACTCATCTCTTGTTTGTTGCCTAGCTGACCAATATGCTTTTTTAAGATTGGTTTGAGAATAGCCCCTATTGACAATGAATAGTTCAGAGCAATTACGCCTATGTCTTAGGTATTGCCCCTTTAATATATTCTTTATTAAAGATTGGGGATCATGGCTATCTGCCATCAGGAGGGCATTACCAGCTGTTGGTTTCCTATAGGTGCTAGTCACTAATTTGTTATTTCTAATATTAATGGATAAGTCCAACAATTCTATTGTATTTATACTACAAGTGTAAGTAAATTTTAAATTAAAAATAAAGATGTCATCGATGAATCTTAGCCAGAGATCCATCCTTTTACCATAAACGTCATCATTGTCAAATATATATTATTTCTTCCATTTTCCCAGGTACAACCATGCATAAGTGGGGGCACAACATGTCCCCATAGCCGTCCCTAATATCTGTTTGCAATATTTATTATCAAACATAAAGTAATTGTAAAAATAACAATAAAGTTTCCACAAATTCTGCGTGTTCATTGTATTTTGGTCCTCTCTGTTTAAGGAATTCAACTGATGCTTGTACTCCTTTGTGATGTGGAATCGAGGAGTAAAAGGCCTCTACATCGATGGCAACCAGTAGCATATTGTCATTTACTGATATTCCATCAATCTTTCTCAGAGTGTCTTGAGTATTTGTTAGTTAGGATCTCAATGTCACAAGGGAAGGTCTTAAACAATAATCAACATAAACTGAAATACTTTCTGTGAGGCTACTTTGACCAGAAATAATAGGTCTATCAGGTGGTGGAACCCTATTTGTATGAAGTTTAGGTATTGTATAAAATGTGGGTACTTAGTTGTTAAATAAGCAAATTCTTTTTTGTTTAAAATACCTTTTTCAAAAGCCTTTTTCAATATATCATTAATCTGATTCTTATATGTGTCTGTAGGGTCTGACTTTAATAATTTGTATTGTTTGGAATCAGCCAATTGTTTTTTGCATTCAAAGACATAATCACTTGTGTTAAGAATCACAACATCTCCACCCTTATCCGAGGGCTTGATGGTAATGGAACTATCATCTTTAAGGCATTTAATGGCTTTTCTTTGTTTTACATTTAAATTATCATTAAAGCATGTTCTAGAACAAGCCCTCTGAATTCATTGGAATGTGAAATATTCATATTTTCATATTGGGTTAGCGCACATGAGAATATTAGATCGGCTTTGCACGTGAGACGTAGGCGTGTTAGTTTTTTTCCCACTTTTTGTTCACCATTGACTTCTATTGGTAACAGGTTATAGCACACGTGATATTCTAAGTTCGGCTTTTTGCGCGCATTTGGTTAGCGCAACAGTGGTAACTTTTTTCTTTCAACTCATACTACGAGCGCAACCTGACGCACACAAAAAGTTTACTTCATGTGTATTTAGTGCTCTACCAAAAGTGCTAAATAGCGCTACACTCGTAATCTGGCCTGATGTGTTTAGTATCACTCAGGACCCGCAGAGCAATGTAGGTTCCATGCAGAAACTGTAGCTAATCCCAGCTCAGCAGGTCCCAATCTGCACTTTAACTATGTGTTTACTGCTGTTGTGAGGGGTTAAAAGCAAAGAGTTGCGGCATCACTAGTGATAAAATTACATGCTCTAAGGAATTACAGCATGTCATTTTAACACTATAAAAGCCCTTTAATACTTGTAAATGAGTTAACACATAGTAAAAGGGAATTTTTCCTAAAATAAAATGCTCTATTAAAATACTATATTTTATTTTTACAGTAGAATGTCCCTTTAAGACAGTACTGTCCAGCTGTTTGGAGTGATGGGCTTGCATATTAGGGGCTGGGTAGACTTAAAATCAATGTAATGATGTAAAGCAGAATGTCCTCTTTATATTCCCCAGCTGAACACAACACATCTAGACTATACACACCACTGAAGAATTTAAAGGGATATGGAACCAAATGTTTTTCTTTTATGATTCAGATAGGGCATCCAATTTTAAACAACTTTCCAATTTACTTCTATAATCAAATGTGCTTCATGCTTTTGGTATCTTATGTTGAAGAATCAGCAAGCTAGATGAGCACATCAGGTGACAGCCAATGACAAGAAGCATATATGTGTGGTCACCAATCAACAGCTAGCTCCTAGTAGTGCATTGCTGCTCCTATGAAACAAATGATACAAAAATAGTCAATTCAATAATAGAGTAAACTGGACAGTATGCATCTGACAGCCTGCAGTCTGATAGGCAGATACCAAGCTGGGATTAATGTTTGTGCATGGTGTATTACTTGTTTCCAAGAAGAGTTCCACTATTTCTAGGTCACGTGGGAGACGTGAATTAGGGTACTTTAAGGGACATTAAACACTAAATCAATGCTAGAAAAAATGAAGCATTCAAAGAAAAGATTAGCATGAGAATAACATGTAGATGTATTTTTTAAAGTTTTATTAGCTGTTTAAATATTGTGTTAAGTTTTGGTGTCTAAAACAATGGGAGCTGCCATGGTGTAACTTAGATTACCTTCTCTGCTGTGGCCAATTGGAAACAGTTATAAATAGGTCACTAGAGTGTGCAGCCAATGGCTGTGTGGAATATAACAGTGTTCTGCACTTCCATTCTAACATGAACTGAAAAGCTCCCAATTTCAGAATGGAAATCCAGGAAAAGGGGACAAAATAAATAATGAAAGTATATTTCAGAGGTTTATTTCTATATACGATTTATCATTTTTTATTATCATCTCAAAGTGTTTAATGTTCCTTTAAAGGGATATTTAAGTGCAAAAACAAAATGCTATAATGTGTTATAGCATTCTATTACTGAACTATTAGTTTCAAATGACTTTGGCCCAGATTACAAGCAGGGTGCATTATATCAATATCACTGGACCATGCTAGGATTGGTGTGCAAATTGGCAATACAAGTCTAAAACTGAATAACCAGAGGATGTTTAGCGTGACCAACATCCCTCTAGCCCACCCCATACGTTTAATGGATATCGCAACCGTGCTAAATATCACTTATATTACACGGTAAAAGTTCTATGTTGTGCTAGAAAAGTTAGCACAACATGAGACTTGAAGTAAAGTGTTAGGGCTAGAATAAAACATTTACAAAAAACACATGTAAAACATATTCCAATAAAGTACACGTACCTTTAAATCCAGAATTCCAAAATCCAAACTCATTCTGAAATCCAAACTTTTTAGTAAATATTTTTTAAAAATAAAAATGATCAAAAATTACTAATTTTTTGCTTGCATGTAAGTCACTATCTTGTCTGCCTGTGTCTTTGTTTTTGATTCGTTTTTTGTCATCTAAAATGCAAATAATAGTCTATATTTATTTAAAACAACTATTCCCTTTCTGATTACAGTACTGTGCTAGCTTTCTGATGGTACTATGTATACAAAAGTATTAAAAATGATATAAAACCACCTATAGGTACACATATAAGCTGTTTTATGTAAATATCACCTAAATGACATAAAATGTTGTTTACACTTGATCCAATCACCTCTCCAAACTGTCCCATTTTAAAGAAGCAAAATTCCATAATCCAAACTATTCCAAAATCCAAACCTTTTCCAGTCCCAATTAATTTGAATAAAGAATTTCCTACCTGTATTATACTCATATAAGCACGTTTCATATAAAATATGTTTATTAATGAAAAAAATATATAAAAAGGGTTTAAAAGAGATAATGTATATCAAGGTGTTTGACTGGGAAGGGCTCAAACGTATATATATATATATATTTGTATGTTTGACTGTGTATGTATACGTGTGTGTATATATATTTGTATTAGGGAAGCCAACTTTTCTTGAAAAAAATAAGGGAGACTTAGAAATCAACAACATTTCACGAAAGACATCAATAACAGTATACTATAAACATACACATTTATATATACACATAACACAGTTAGGATATACTGTACATATGTGTGTGTGTATATATATATATATATATATATATATATATATATATATATAGATATATACAGGGAGTGCAGAATTATTAGGCAGGGAGTGCAGAATTATTAGGCAAGTTGTATTTTTGAGGATTAATTTTATTATTGAACAACAACCATGTTCTCAATGAACCCAAAAAACTCATTAATATCAAAGCTGAATAGTTTTGGAAGTAGTTTTTAGTTTGTTTTTAGTTATAGCTATTTTAGGGGGATATCTGTGTGTGCAGGTGACTATTACTGTGCATAATTATTAGGCAACTTAACAAAAAACAAATATATACCCATTTCAATTATTTATTTTTACCAGTGAAACCAATATAACATCTCAACATTCACAAATATACATTTCTGACATTCAAAAACAAAACAAAAACAAATCATTGACCAATATAGCCACCTTTCTTTGCAAGGACACTCAAAAGCCTGCCTTCCATGGATTCTGTCAGTGTTTTGATCTGTTCACCATCAACATTGCATGCAGCAGCAACCACAGCCTCCCAGACACTGTTCAGAGAGGTGTACTGTTTTCCCTCCTTGTAAATCTCACATTTGATGATGGACCACAGGTTCTCAATGGGGTTCAGATCAGGTGAACATGGAGGCCATGTCATTAGATTTTCTTCTTTTATACCCTTTCTTGCCAGCCACGCTGTGGAGTACTTGGACGCGTGTGATGGAGCATTGTCCTGCATGAAAATCATGTTTTTCTTGAAGGACACAGACTTCTTCCTGTACCACTGCTTGAAGAAGGTGTCTTCCAGAAACTGGCAGTAGGACTGGGAGTTGAGCTTGACTCCATCCTCAACCCGAAAAGGCCCCACAAGCTCATCTTTGATGATACCAGCCCAAACCAGTACTCCACCTCCTCCTTGCTGGCATCTGAGTCGGACTGGAGCTCTCTGCCCTTTACCAATCCAGCCACGGGCCCATCCATCTGGCCCATCAAGACTCACTCTCATTTCATCAGTCCATAAAACCTTAGAAAAATCAGTCTTGAGATATTTCTTGGCCCAGTCTTGACGTTTCAGCTTGTGTGTCTTGTTCAGTGGTGGTCGTCTTTCAGCCTTTCTTACCTTGGCCATGTCTCTGAGTATTGCACACCTTGTGCTTTTGGGCACTCCAGTGATGTTGCAGCTCTGAAATATGGCCAAACTGGTGGCAAGTGGCATCTTGGCAGCTGCACGCTTGACTTTTCTCAGTTCATGGGCAGTTATTTTGCGCCTTGGTTTTTCCACACGCTTCTTGCGACCCTGTTGACTATTTTGAATGAAACGCTTGATTGTTCGATGATCACGCTTCAGAAGCTTTTTCAATTTTAAGAGTGCTGCATCCCTCTGCAAGATATCTCACTATTTTTGACTTTTCTGAGCCTGTCAAGTCCTTCTTTTGACCCATTTTGCCAAAGGAAAGGAAGTTGCCTAATAATTATGCACACCTGATATAGGGTGTTGATGTCATTAGACCACACCCCTTCTCATTACAGAGATGCACATCACCTAATATGCTTAATTGGTAGTAGGCTTTCAAGCCTATACAGCTTGGAGTAAGACAACATGCATAAAGAGGATGATGTGGTCAAAATACTCATTTGCCTAATAATTCTGCACTCCCTGTATATATATAATATATATATATATATATATATATATATATATATATATATATATATATATATATATATATATATATATATAATTCATCCATATGAAGAAGCACTTGCAAGATTTGATTTGAGTACAATTCCAAATTTAATTTCAGATAATTTCACACTTCAAGAGACAGGTCCACATTTCAGTCCCTCATATGGACATTTCTTAAGACCAATATTATTTTATCTTAATATACAGCATAATTGAGTAAAGTCCTATATATATATATATGTATTGCTTTAACTTAAATGTTCAAAATCCTGGAGCTGAGGGGTTATTTCTTGGCTCAGCTATGCATTGGGTGGGTTTCAAGGGTATATAGCTAGCAGGATCTGGTAGATGTGGCTAAGCCTTCTGACAACCATGAAATTATTCTCATATTCAGAAGTACTATGTTCTTGATGCTTGCATACGTTTGCTATCATAAACACGTTTGAGGACAAATATACTCAACATAAAATGTCACTTATTAATAAAATGTAACAGTTGTCATTATTTTGCCACATGTACAGTCACAGGTTTGCATATTCTACATCCAGATGCCCCGTGTTGCATGTACTTTTTGTTGTTGTTATTTCTACCTATCTTTTCCAATCTTCTTACTGCCCTTTCCTATTACGTCACCCCTGTGTTAATCTCTGGGAACTGATACTGCTGTTTACAGCATTTACGTTCTGAACTTCTTATGTCACCTGATCATAGCAACGATAGAAACGAGAAGTATAGGAAAAAACAACTAAGGAAGCAGATGAAAGTCAATATATGTTATTGGAACTGACTTGTTCTAAACAGTTTGTAGTATATGTACAGTATTTGAGTATGTGTCTTCATTAAATTAGACATATTGTATTTGTATGCAAGTAATATTTGACCAGTGCGTATCTTTTTGGTAAAAAGGTGTTATGTTACAAAGAGGATGGTATATTATTTGTGCTTTCACTATGTATGTTGTACTATTTTAGTAATGTTATTACCATCAGGATGCCTTGGGGAGGGGAACAATGCCCTAAACAAAATATTATCAGCACGTTAGTCTCCACTCTCCTGTGACTTATCAATTCCAATCGGCAACGCCGACTCAACCACACAGGCAGCAGCACTCACCAAATCAAACAGCTGTACATGCACGCTATCTGCCTCCGGTCTCCTGTGATCCTATCTGCCGCCACACTCTGAGCTAGTATTGGGCTACTCCAGCTTTTAAGTTCCGCATTCTGTATTTA
The DNA here is from genome assembly GCF_027579735.1 of Bombina bombina. Classification (NCBI taxonomy): domain Eukaryota; kingdom Metazoa; phylum Chordata; class Amphibia; order Anura; family Bombinatoridae; genus Bombina; species Bombina bombina. The sequence goes on along the minus strand of NC_069499.1, from coordinate 1,478,093,602 downwards.
GGCACTAAAAAAAAACGACATAATATATATATATATATATATATATATATATATATTTAAAACACGAAAGGGAGATCATTGGTCTGTCTTGGTCCAAATATGGGAGAGAGACACTGAACATTGGGGGCGTTTGCAATATTCTAAGTTCCTCTATTTGCAAGCGTCGGGTTAGCGCTCATGCACAAACTTTTTACTTTAAACTTGTAATATGAGCGCAACCATACACGTCCAAAAAGCCTCTGTGCAGCACTGTTTACACTTGAGCAGGAGCACTAACTAGCGCTGCACTCTTAATTAGACATGTGCAATTCGTTTCAGACAAATTTAGTTTTCGGCTGAATTTTGGCCGATTCGGAGATTCAAATGAATCTGAATTTCCGAATTGGCACCATAACTAAAATCCTGAAAAATTCAGAAAATGAATAAATTAGTTTCCAATTTTCTGATCCATTCTTTGTTGCCTGACATCACCGTCACTAATTAAACGTATTAACCTCTAAACCTCCATTCCCAAACATCGCCAACACTAACTAAACCTATTAACTCCTAAACCGCAGTTCCCCCGACATCGCTGACACTAACTGAAAATGAAATAAAGATATTAACCCCTAAACCGCCGTTCCCAAACATTGCAAACCCTAACTAAACCTGGTAAATAGAACAGAGGGAGTACTAGGCGCTGCCCTAAAACAATCCAACCAATAAATCACTTCCTACTCATATGACACTTATAAAATTATTATAGTGCTAATAATATGTAATTCAATTTATATGATACAGCAAGTTGCACAACAATACCATATGTAGCTCTTTTGGTATATTGATAATATAACATACAAGAGGAAGTCCGATTCCAGATTTTTTTTTTACACTGCTGCTCCTTTAGAAGAGTCCCATCACGAACTCTACGTTGCAAACTGAAACAAGAAAAAGAACAGAAGCGCACAAACGCATCTAAGTGCAGATCAATATTACCCTTTAATGTTGATCTTGAAAATAGAATCACACTCACACTATATAAAATATAAAACAGCACGATAAAAACAGCAATAGTAAAATTACGGCAAACCCGCTTCAGCGTCTTCTCTCAGCCGGACCAAGCATCCAGTCAGCACCTCCAGCAACAGATGATAAGGGTGTGTGTCCCAAATTCGGCCAATCGGATTGTCCTCAAACACTTTATAGTTCTTTTATTGGCTGACGGGTTGGGGGTGTGTATCAGCCAACACTGCTCGTGTTATACGTAACACGCTGAAGTTTTCACCCAGTCAATGCAACTGTCAATGTTCTTATAACAAATGGGTGAACAAGTCCGGATGCGGGTATCTTACTGAGACCTCCGATCCTCAGCCCACGTACTTGCCAGTTGATAGCAATACTATGGCCTCACTGGATCCAACAAATAAATAAATAAAAATATTTTTTCTCTCCACTCGACGTACGTTTCGTTCCTCAAATGGAACTTTTTCAAGAGTGATTTAAAAGCACTTCCTTCCTGTCTTTTATAGGCAGAGAGGGAAGTGCTCGTTAGCATTAACCCTTCAAATAAAACAGGGCTATACTTAAAACAGCAATAAAAACTGCAGTACATAAAATCCTATACTGTGTAAAATTGATGATAAACATTGTAAAAAACTAAAACAACCTACATAATGGCAATTATTAAAAATTAATTTGATAGTGATATAAGGAATGTATATACTAATAATCATATATATCTCCATTCAACCAAAAATTAATTTTAAATGGAGATGTTACAACCATCTGTGAACATAGAAACAAATAAATGAATACAAATATTACATTAGTAACTATACATATATATACATTTTATAGGAATAAATTGAATTGCCAAAGAGATTCAAATACTCTAAAGCTATACATATCCTAAGTCACTACAAATTGCCCTGCTTAGGGTTGTGTACACATATGAACATCCGTAAAAATCAAACAGCAGTGAATCATGTCAAAAAAGCCTGGATGTTCAAATCAACATTCATCCCATTGGGGTAGAGACAATCCAGTTTCTTGATCCAATAAATTTCACGCTGTCTGAGCTTTAGTAATCTATTGGTATCCCAAATGTCAGGAGGAATCCACTCTATGATTTTAATTTCTAAACCTTGGGGGTCTTTATTGTGGACTAGTTTAAAATGTTGGGAAACACTTTGGGTTTCCAAACCCTTTTCTATGTTCTTAAGATGTTCCCTAAATCAATACTTTATTTTTCTTTTCGTTCTACCTACGTAGATAAGATTACACTTACATTTCAGATGGTATACAACATATGTACTCATGCACATACATTTGCTGGTACTAACAAAACTCCTAGAGCCATCGTGATTTTCTATAGATGTATGATTAGGTGCTATATGCGGGCACATTACGCAATGCTTAGTTTTACATCTATGGGTTCCCGATGTATTCCCCCCAATCTGATATCTTTATAGGGGGTTTCTTTCTCAGTTTACTTGGTGCTAGAATTTTCTTCAAATCCCTATTTTTCGTAAATAGAATTTCGGGTCTGTCACCTATAGATTTTTTTCAGAATCGGATCAAGTTGTAGAACTTCCCAATGTCTATTAATTATACCCTTAATTGTATAATGCTGATTGCTATATTTAGTAATACATTTAGGGTTTGAGTTATCTGTTAAGGCTCTTTTCTTACTTCTAGGTTTTACTAATAGGGATTTCCTATCTATTAGATCTACTTTCTCCTTCATTTTAATTAGATGGTGTTTATTATATCTCTTGTCTTCAAATTTTCTAGTGAGTATTTCTGACTCCTGATTATAATCTTAATTATTCTTACAATTCCGTTTGATACGTTGATACTGGCCAAACGGAATGTTATTCTTCCATTGTTTCAGGTGGCCACTTCGTGCATCTAGTAATCCATTCCTGTCCTTTCTAAAGTTTTTAAATACCACTTCATTTGAATCAATAAATAAAGTGAGGTCACGAAATTTAATGTGTGTTTGAAAATGTGAATATGTGAATTTAAGGTTAAAATTATTTTTATTCATATGTCCCACCAAGTCCTGTATCATATTCGGTTCCCCTTGCCAAATTATGATAATATCATCTATATATCTAAAGTACATATGGATGTTGGCAGAGAATGGATTATTATTCCATATATATTTATCTTCATAATTAGACATATAAAGGTTCACATATGAAGGGGCAAACGTAGTCCCCATAGCAGTTCCCTGTACTTGTTTATAGAATCTATTTTCAAATAGAAAATAGTTGTGGGACAAAATAAACCTTATGGATTCCGTTAGAAATTTGATGTGTACCGGTGATAAATTTCTATTTGAACATTTCTCCTCTATTACTGATACCCCTTTATCGTGGGGGATACTAGTGTACAGGGCGGAAACATCACATGTGACCCAACAAAAATTGGGTTTCCACTTCTGTCCTTCAAATTTGTTAATAACATCTACTGTATCCATAAGGTATGATGGCATAGTCTTAACCATGGGTTGTAGATAGTAATCAATATACTTGGACATGTTATCACATAGTGACCCAATACCTGATACTATGGGTCTCCCCGGGGGTACCTTGGTATTTTTATGCTTTTGGGGAGGTGGTAAAAACATGCCACTTTGGGATATACTTCGTACAGAAAATTAAACTTATTTTGATTCAAAATACCCTCCTGTTTTGCTACATACAGGTGGTTAAACAATTCTTTCTTATAATTCGAAGTCGGATTGAAGGTTAAAGGGAAATATGTATGTTGGCCATCTATTAGTTTATAAGCTTCTTTTAGATAAACTTGTCTATTCTGCACGACAATACCCCCTCCCTTATCAGCACACCGGTACACCACCTCCATATCATTTGTTAGGGTTTTGAGAGACATTCTTTCTCCTTTTGTGAGATTGTCATTTTTACATCTATTATTGGAAAATAATTTGTTGATATCCTCACATACCAATTTATTAAAGGTCTTAATATATTCACTCTGCATGTTCTGGGGGTAAAAAAATTACTTTATTTTTAATGGACAATGTGATACTCTTTCTAATTCTTCCTCATGAATTTACATATTTAACAATTCTTCGTCTGTAACACTATTGGACAAAAATTGAGTTCCATTTTCATTATACAAATGTTCTAGATTTGCTAATGTGTATGCATCCTCTTCATTCAAAAGAGTATTAGTTGACACTTTGGTTTTATCCTAATACCTTTTTAAGGTTAATTTTCTAATGTAACTTTGAACATCTATAAATAAGTCAAACTGGTTAGATTGAGCAATAGGGTCAAAATTTAAACCTCTAGATAGTAGTTTTATCTCATCATCACTGAAGATTTTATCAGAAAGGTTAAAAATCAACTTATATCCCCAAACTAATTCCATTTTTTTCTGTCCCTTTTTCGTTGTTTGATGCCCCCTTTAGTGCCTCTGTATCGTGTAACATACGTTTTGGTTTTCTTGGGGTACCTAAGGCAGTTATTGGTGCTCCTCCCCATTCCAGTCTGTTTCCCTGTTGTCTCCATGGGGGAGTCCCTAAAAAATGACCTGTATTTTGGTTATCCTGTCTGTGTACATTTGGGGACCAAAATCTTACATTTGACTCATGCTCTCTATTATGCCTATTATTTTTAGGTTTTGCCCCCTGCTGGTGCCACCTAGGGCTATTCGATCCCTGTCCCCCTTGTATTGGATTACCTTTTGTGAAAAGGGTAATATTGATCTGCACTTAGATGCGTTTGTGCGCTCCTAACTAAACCTATTAACCCCTAAACCGCTGTTCCCAAAAATCACCAATACAAACTAAACCTATTAACCCCTAAAGTCCTTGACATCGCTGACACTAACTAAACCTATTAACCCATAAACCCCAGTTACCCCGACATCGCCGACACCAACTGAAAAATTAAATAAATCTATTAACCCATAAACTGCCGTTCCCAAACATCGCCAACACTAACTAAACCTATTAGCCCCTAAACCCCGTACACCCACATCGCCAACACTAACTAAACCTATTAACCCCTAAACCGCCGCCTCCAGATCTCAACAACCTAAATTAAACTATATTAGCCCGTAAACCTAACACCCCAAACTTTAACATAATTAAAATACAGTAGAACTAAATTAAAGTTACAATTATTAATAAATACAAACTTACCTGTGAAATAAAAATAAAACCTAAGCTTAAATTAATAAAACCTAACATTACTAAAAATAAAAAAAACAACATTACTAGGGTTGCACTAGAGGATATGAGGTGTATTAGGCATTGGGGTTGCACTGGAGAATATGGTGGCATATTGGGTGTTGGAGGGTTGAACTGGGGGATATGTGGGGTTGTCTTGGGTGTTGGGGTTGTACTGAAGGACATGGGTTGTATTGAGTGTTGGGGTTGCACTGGAGGATATGGGGGTGTATTGGGTGTTGGGAGTTGCACTGGAGGATAACAGAATTTATGTTTACCTGATAAATTACTTTCTCCAACGGTGTGTCCGGTCCACGGCGTCATCCTTACTTGTGGGATATTCTCTTCCCCAACAGGAAATGGCAAAGAGCCCAGCAAAGCTGGTCACATGATCCCTCCTAGGCTCCGCCTACCCCAGTCATTCGACCGACGTTAAGGAGGAATATTTGCATAGGAGAAACCATATGGTACCGTGGTGACTGTAGTTAAAGAAAATAAATTATCAGACCTGATTAAAAAAACCAGGGCGGGCCGTGGACCGGACACACCGTTGGAGAAAGTAATTTATCAGGTAAACATAAATTCTGTTTTCTCCAACATAGGTGTGTCCGGTCCACGGCGTCATCCTTACTTGTGGGAACCAATACCAAAGCTTTAGGACACGGATGAAGGGAGGGAGCAAATCAGGTCACCTAAATGGAAGGCACCACGGCTTGCAAAACCTTTCTCCCAAAAATAGCCTCAGAAGAAGCAAAAGTATCAAACTTGTAAAATTTGGTAAAAGTGTGCAGTGAAGACCAAGTCGCTGCCCTACATATCTGATCAACAGAAGCCTCGTTCTTGAAGGCCCATGTGGAAGCCACAGCCCTAGTGGAATGAGCCGTGATTCTTTCGGGAGGCTGCCGTCCGGCAGTCTCGTAAGCCAATCTGATGATGCTTTTAATCCAAAAAGAGAGAGAGGTAGAAGTTGCTTTTTGACCTCTCCTTTTACCGGAATAAACAACAAACAAGGAAGATGTTTGTCTAAAATCCTTTGTAGCATCTAAATAGAATTTTAGAGCGCGAACAACATCCAGATTGTGCAACAAACGTTCCTTCTTTGACACTGGTTTCGGACACAGAGAAGGTACGATAATCTCCTGGTTAATGTTTTTGTTAGAAACAACTTTTGGAAGAAAACCAGGTTTAGTACGTAAAACCACCTTATCTGCATGGAACACCAGATAAGGAGGAGAACACTGCAGAGCAGATAATTCTGAAACTCTTCTAGCAGAAGAAATCGCAACTAAAAACAAAACTTTCCAAGATAATAACTTAATATCAACGGAATGTAAGGGTTCAAACGGAACCCCCTGAAGAACTGAAAGAACTAAGTTGAGACTCCAAGGAGGAGTCAAAGGTTTGTAAACAGGCTTAATTCTAACCAGAGCCTGAACAAAGGCTTGAACATCTGGCACAGCTGCCAGCTTTTTGTGAAGTAACACAGACAAGGCAGAAATCTGTCCCTTCAGGGAACTAGCAGATAATCCTTTTTCCAATCCTTCTTGAAGGAAGGATAGAATCTTAGGAATCTTAACCTTGTCCCAAGGGAATCCTTTAGATTCACACCAACAGATATATTTTTTCCAAATTTTGTGGTAAATCTTTCTAGTTACAGGCTTTCTGGCCTGAACAAGAGTATCGATAACAGAATCTGAGAACCCTCGCTTCGATAAGATCAAGCGTTCAATCTCCAAGCAGTCAGCTGGAGTGAAACCAGATTCGGATGTTCGAACGGACCCTGAACAAGAAGGTCTCGTCTCAAAGGTAGCTTCCAAGGTGGAGCCGATGACATATTCACCAGATCTGCATACCAAGTCCTGCGTGGCCACGCAGGAGCTATCAAGATCACCGACGCCCTCTCCTGATTGATCCTGGCTACCAGCCTGGGGATGAGAGGAAACGGCGGGAACACATAAGCTAGTTTGAAGGTCCAAGGTGCTACTAGTGCATCCACTAGAGCCGCCTTGGGATCCCTGGATCTGGACCCGTAGCAAGGAACTTTGAAGTTCTGACGAGAGGCCATCAGATCCATGTCTGGAATGCCCCACAGCTGAGTGACTTGGGCAAAAATTTCCGGATGGAGTTCCCACTCCCCCGGATGCAATGTCTGACGACTCAGAAAATCCGCTTCCCAATTTTCCACTCCTGGGATGTGGATAGCAGACAGGTGGCAGGAGTGAGACTCCGCCCATAGAATGATTTTGGTCACTTCTTCCATCGCTAGGGAACTCCTTGTTCCCCCCTGATGGTTGATGTACGCAACAGTTGTCATGTTGTCTGATTGAAACCGTATGAACTTGGCCCTCGCTAGCTGAGGCCAAGCCTTGAGAGCATTGAATATCGCTCTCAGTTCCAGAATATTTATCGGTAGAAGAGATTCTTCCCGAGACCAAAGACCCTGAGCTTTCAGGGATCCCCAGACCGCGCCCCAGCCCATCAGACTGGCGTCGGTCGTGACGATGACCCACTCCGGTCTGCGGAATGTCATCCCTTGTGACAGGTTGTCCAGGGACAGCCACCAACGGAGTGAGTCTCTGGTCCTCTGATTTACTTGTATCTTCGGAGACAAGTCTGTATAGTCCCCATTCCACTGACTGAGCATGCACAGTTGTAATGGTCTTAGATGAATGCGCGCAAAAGGAACTATGTCCATTGCCGCTACCATCAAACCGATCACTTCCATGCACTGCGCTATGGAAGGAAGAGGAACGGAATGAAGTATCCGACAAGAGTCTAGAAGTTTTGTTTTTCTGGCCTCTGTCAGAAAAATCCTCATTTCTAAGGAGTCTATTATTGTTCCCAAGAAGGGAACCCTTGTTGACGGAGATAGAGAACTCTTTTCCACGTTCACTTTCCATCCGTGAGATCTGAGAAAGGCCAGGACAATGTCCGTGTGAGCCTTTGCTTGAGGAAGGGACGACGCTTGAATCAGAATGTCGTCCAAGTAAGGTACTACAGCAATGCCCCTTGGTCTTAGCACAGCTAGAAGGGACCCTAGTACCTTTGTGAAAATCCTTGGAGCAGTGGCTAATCCGAAAGGAAGCGCCACGAACTGGTAATGCTTGTCCAGGAATGCGAACCTTAGGAACCGATGATGTTCCTTGTGGATAGGAATATGTAGATACGCATCCTTTAAATCCACCGTGGTCATGAATTGACCTTCCTGGATGGAAGGAAGAATAGTTCGAATGGTTTCCATCTTGAACGATGGAACCTTGAGAAACTTGTTTAAGATCTTGAGATCTAAGATTGGTCTGAACGTTCCCTCTTTTTTGGGAACTATGAACAGATTGGAGTAGAACCCCATCCCTTGTTCTCTTAATGGAACAGGATGAATCACTCCCATTTTTAACAGGTCTTCTACACAATGTAAGAATGCCTGTCTTTTTATGTGGTCTGAAGACAACTGAGACCTGTGGAACCTCCCCCTTGGGGGAAGCCCCTTGAATTCCAGAAGATAACCTTGGGAGACTATTTCTAGCGCCCAAGGATCCAGAACATCTCTTGCCCAAGCCTGAGCGAAGAGAGAGAGTCTGCCCCCCACCAGATCCGGTCCCGGATCGGGGGCCAACATTTCATGCTGTCTTGGTAGCAGTGGCAGGTTTCTTGGCCTGCTTTCCCTTGTTCCAGCCTTGCATTGGTCTCCAAGCTGGCTTGAGAAGTATTACCCTCTTGCTTAGAGGACGTAGCACTTTGGGCTGGTCCGTTTCTACGAAAGGGACGAAAATTAGGTTTATTTTTTGCCTTGAAAGGCCGATCCTGAGGAAGGGCGTGGCCCTTACCCCCAGTGATATCAGAGATAATCTCTTTCAAGTCAGGGCCAAACAGCGTTTTCCCCTTGAAAGGAATGTTAAGTAGCTTGTTCTTGGAAGACGCATCAGCTGACCAAGATTTCAACCAAAGCGCTCTGCGCGCCACAATAGCAAACCCTGAATTCTTAGCCGCTAACCTAGCCAATTGCAAAGTGGCGTCTAGGGTGAAAGAATTAGCCAATTTGAGAGCATTGATTCTGTCCATAATCTCCTCATAAGGGGGAGAATCACTATCGACCGCCTTTATCAGCTCATCGAACCAGAAACATGCGGCTGTAGCTACAGGGACAATGCATGAAATAGGTTGTAGAAGGTAACCCTGCTGAACAAACATCTTTTTAAGTAAACCTTCTAATTTTTTATCCATAGGATCTTTGAAAGCACAACTATCCTCTATGGGTATAGTGGTGCGTTTGTTTAAAGTGGAAACCGCTCCCTCGACCTTGGGGACTGTCTGCCATAAGTCCTTTCTGGGGTCGACCATAGGATACAATTTTTTAAATATGGGGGGAGGGACGAAAGGAATACCGGGCCTTTCCCATTCTTTATTAACAATGTCCGCCACCCGCTTGGGTATAGGAAAAGCTTCTGGGAGTCCCGGGACCTCTAGGAACTTGTCCATTTTACATAGTTTCTCTGGGATGACCAACTTGTCACAATCATCCAGAGTGGATAATACCTCCTTGAGCAGAATGCGGAGATGTTCCAACTTAAATTTAAACGTAATCACATCAGGTTCAGCTTGTTGAGAAATGTTCCCTGAATCAGTAATTTCTCCCTCAGACAAAACCTCCCTGGCCCCATCAGACTGGGTTAGGGGCCCTTCAGAACCATTATTATCAGCGTCGTCATGCTCTTCAGTATCTAAAACAGAGCAGTCACGCTTACGCTGGTAAGTGTTCATTTTGGCTAAAATGTTTTTGACAGAATTATCCATTACAGCCGTTAATTGTTGCATAGTAAGGAGTATTGGCGCGCTAGATGTACTAGGGGCCTCCTGAGTGGGCAAGACTCGTGTAGACGAAGGAGGGAATGATGCAGTACCATGCTTACTCCCCTCACTTGAGGAATCATCTTGGGCATCATTGTCATTGTCACATAAATCACATTTATTTAAATGAATAGGAATTCTGGCTTCCCCACATTCAGAACACAGTCTATCTGGTAGTTCAGACATGTTAAACAGGCATAAACTTGATAACAAAGTACAAAAAACGTTTTAAAATAAAACCGTTACTGTCACTTTAAATTTTAAACTGAACACACTTTATTACTGCAATTGCGAAAAAACATGAAGGAATTGTTCAAAATTCACCAAATTTTCACCACAGTGTCTTAAAGCCTTAAAAGTATTGCACACCAAATTTGGAAGCTTTAACCCTTAAAATAACCGGAGCCGTTTTTAACTTTAACCCCTTTACAGTCCCTGGTATCTGCTTTGCTGAGACCCAACCAAGCCCAAAGGGGAATACGATACCAAATGACGCCTTCAGAAAGTCTTTTCTAAGTATCAGAGCTCCTCTCACATGCGACTGCATGTCATGCCTCTCAAAAACAAGTGCGCAACACCGGCGCGAAAATGAGGCTCTGCCTATGATTTGGGAAAGCCCCTAAATAATAAGGAGTCTAAAACAGTGCCTGCCGATATTATTATATCAAAATACCCAGATAAAATGATTCCTCAAGGCTAAATATGTGTTAATAATGAATCGATTTAGCCCAGAAAAAGTCTACAGTCTTAATAAGCCCTTGTGAAGCCCTTATTTACGATCTTTATAAACATGGCTTACCGGATCCCATAGGGAAAATGACAGCTTCCAGCATTACATCGTCTTGTTAGAATGTGTCATACCTCAAGCAGCAAGAGACTGCTCACTGTTCCCCCAACTGAAGTTAATTGCTCTCAACAGTCCTGTGTGGAACAGCCATGGATTTTAGTGACGGTTGCTAAAATCATTTTCCTCATACAAACAGAAATCTTCATCTCTTTTCTGTTTCTGAGTAAATAGTACATACCAGCACTATTTTAAAATAACAAACTCTTGATTGAATAATAAAAACTACAGTTAAACACTAAAAAACTCTAAGCCATCTCCGTGGAGATGTTGCCTGTACAACGGCAAAGAGAATGACTAGGGTAGGCGGAGCCTAGGAGGGATCATGTGACCAGCTTTGCTGGGCTCTTTGCTATTTCCTGTTGGGGAAGAGAATATCCCACAAGTAAGGATGACGCCGTGGACCGGACACACCTATGTTGGAGAAATGGGGGTGTATTGGGTGTTGGAGGGTTGAACTGGGGGATATGTGGGGTTGTCTTGGGTGTTGGGGTTGTACTGAAGGACATGGGTTGTATTGAGTGTTGGGGTTGCACTGGAGGATATGGGGGTGTATTGGGTGTTGGGAGTTGCACTGGAGGATATGGGGGTGTATTGGGTTTTGGAGGGATGAACTGGAGGATATGTGGGGTTGTCAGATGTTAGGATTGCACTGGAGGATATTGGGGTGTATTGGGTGTTGAAGGGTAAAACTGGTAAATATGTGGTGTTATCTTAGGTGTTGGGGCTGTACTGGAGGATATGGGGGTGAAGTGGGTGTTGGGGGGTTGTTCTGGATGTTGGGGCTGCACTGTAGGATATGGAGGTGTATTGGGTGATAGAGGGTTGCACTGTAGGATATGGGAGTGTATTGGATGTTGGGGGGTTGAACTGAGGGCATGTGTGGTGTTGTTCTGGGTGTTGGGGTTGCACTGGAGGATATGGGGGGTGAATTGGGTGTTGAATTTGAGGATGTGTGGGGTTCTTCTAGTTGTTGGGGTTGCAGTGAAGGATATGGATGTGTATTGGGTGTTGGAGGGATGCACCGGAGGATATGGGTGTGTTTTGGGTGTTGAGGCTTGAACTAAGGGGATGTATTGGGTTATGTTGGGTGTTAGTGTGGCACTTTGAGAGGCGTATACTGGGTGATTTTCAGTGGGAGCATGTACGAAGGGTGCCTTATTATTAGTGAGTTTGCCCTGGGGATGTCTGGGGTGTCTTGGGTGTATGGGGTTACACTGGGGATGTGTGGGGTTGCACTTGAAAGACATATAAGAGGAGTATATAAAGCATTGGAGGTTGGTACTGGGAGCATGTAGGAAGGGGCCTTGAGTATTAGCAGGTTTGCCCTGGGGGATGTGTGGGGAGTATCTGAGGAGTTGGGGGGTTTGTACTGGGGTGTATGTAAGCGGGTGTCTAAGGTCCTGCTGGATGTTGCACTGGGTAGTTTGTGGCTATTGTTGAGATTGGGAGCTGGGAATGCTATGGTACAGGGTAGTGTAGTGTTGCCAGGGTGGTAACATTTAATTTGATGTGTAAGGTGTATTAAGGTGGGGGCTGGTGTGTTTTGGCATAACTATAATAAGCCTTCATTTCAGTGGTTGAGGTCACAGTTAGGGTTTGTTACAGTTAGGGTTTGTTACTGTTTGCATTGAGCATTACCTGCCTTGCTGATTAAAGCAGATGAAATGTAAAAGCAGTGTTTGTAACAGCTTATTATTAAATTAAATGTAGATATAAATTACAAGCTGTGTGTTAACTGCTGACGTTATTTAATTGCGAGAAGATTTTCATCAGCCTCACAAGGTTCTCACTATGTAGTGATCCTGACACTGTCAAAAACAAGATGTTTAAGAATTTGTATTAAACAAGAATCGTTTTCTAATCATCCCAGTACTGTACTTCATGCCACTTTAGCAGCAGGAGGTGACACTTGACAATATAATACTTGTGTAGGAACCTAAAACACCAAGAAGCAGCGATACCACAAGAAAAAAAGATAATTGTTATAAATAAATAAAAAACAATATACATCATTCAAACAATATTGTTCAATAGAAATAGGTAACATATTGGGCTAAATTACAAGTGGTGCTCTAACATTAGCGCTCATGATATTGTGCCCGCACTAACTTATATAATGGATATATACATAGCTAAATATCACCTAGATTACAAGTTTTGCGTTCATGTTTTAACGCTGAAAAAATAGCCTGTAACGCAATGTCAGTCCTGCGCACGTAAAAATGCAGTTTTTTCATGGGACTTCTATAGTGCCGGTATTACAAGTTTTGCGGTGAGGCTAAAAAGCTTGCGTTGCAGCCTATACCGACAAGATTCGTTTCGCAATCTGAGAGCAGTAGTTATGAGTTTTACACTACAAAACTGTTACATAGAACTCATAACTAAACTGTCACAAAGTACACTAAACACCCATAAACTACCTATCAACCCCTAAACCAAGGCCCTCCCGCATCGCAAATACTATATTAAACTTATTAACCCCTAATCTGCCACTCACGACATCACTGCCACTAATAAAATGTATTAACCCCTATTCCGCCGCTCCCCGACAGCGTCGCCACTATAATAAAGTTATTAACCCCTAAACCGCCACCCTCCCACATCGCAGACACTATTTAAATATAATTAACCCCTAATCTGCCGCCCGCATCGCCCCACTATACTAACGTTATTAACCCCTAATTCAGCCGGCCCTATAATAAACCTATTAACCCCTAAACCGCAAGCCCCCCACATGAAATATACTAAATAAACCTATTAACCCCTAAAAGCCCCCTACATCGCAATAAACTAATTTAAACTAGTAACCCTTAAACCTAACGCCCCCCTAACTTTATATTAAAATTACAATTTCCCTATCTTAAATTAAATTAAAACTTACCTGTCAAATTAAAAAAACTAAGTTTAAACTAACAATTAAACTAATATCACTATTACTCTAAAATCAAACTAACTACCAATTAAATAAACTAAATTACACATTAAAAAAAATCCTAACACTACTATAAAAATGACAAAATATCTCATTACAAAAAATAAAAAACACTAAATTACAAAAAATAAATGAAATTATCAAAAATAAAAAAGAATTACACCTAATCTAATAGACCTATAAAAATATTCAAATCAGCCAATAGAATTTCAGTAGCTCTCATCCTATTGGCTGATTTGAATTTCCAAAATCAAATCAGCCAATAGGAATGCAAGGGCCGCCATTTTGAATCACATACCTTGCATTGAAGATTCAGTGTACGGCGACGACCGTGTGAAGAGGATGCTCCGCGCCGGATGTCTTCAGGATGGACCCGCTCCGTGCCGCCGGGATGAAGATAGAAAACGCCCCCGGGATGAATATAGAAGATGCCGCCTGGATGAAGATGGAGCCGCCTGCCGCCTGGATGAAGATGGAGCCGCCGGGATGAAGATCCTTCAAGCGGGACTTCAACAACTGTAAGTGGATCTTCGGAGGTTAGTGTTAGGATTTTTTAAGGTTTTTTGGGTGGTTTTTTTTTTTAGTTTAGGGTTTGAGCTATTTGTTAAAGAGCTAAATACCCTTTTCAGGGCAATGCAAAAGAGCTAAATGCCCTTTTAAGAGAAATGCCCATACAAATGCCCTTTTCAGGGTAATGGTTAGCTTAGTTTTTTTATTTTGTGGGTTGGGGGCGGTTTGTAATGTTAGTGGGACTTTGTATTTATTTTTTCAGGTAAAAGAGCTGTTCAACTTAGGGCAATTGGTAGTTTATTATAGATTAGGTTTTTTTTATTCTAGGGTGTTTTTTGTCATGTTTGCATCCGTTCATCGCCGTGTCGCCGCGGCTCCCGGAACTGCTCTGTGTGTCTGACGTCATGTTGCTTAGCAACATGACGCTTTCTCAACACACCCCTCTGATGACGGTTACGCTCCTGCCCTTTAAACAACGGCGGGAGATCTGAATCTGGGCCCGTTTGTTTGCTACCTTTGGATTGTGAGTACCGTATCTTTCTGATCTTTTGTGTACCGATTTTCTGCCTGCCTGACCAAGCCTCTTGCCTAATCCCTACTTGCTGATATTTGGACATAGACTTCTGCCTGCCTGACCTTGCCTGTAGCTTTTACCCTTTTGCTGATACTTGGATGCCGACTTCTGCTTGCCTGACCTTGCCTTTTGCCTATACCTTTTGCTGATATTTGGATGCCGACTTCTGCCTGCCTGACCTTGCTTTTGCCTTTACCTTTAAACCTTATCTTTGATAAACAAAACCTGCTTAAAGGGACATTCTACTTTTACAAGCTGCAAAAGAGAACTTTGCCTTTCTGTTTGTTATAAACCTGCTTAAAGGGACATTTTACTTTTACAAGCTGCACAAGAGAACTTTGCCTTTCTGTTTGTTATAAACCTGCTTAAAGGGACATTTTACTTTTACAAGCTGCAAAAGAGAACTTTGCCTTTCTGTTTGTTATACACCTGCTTAAAAGGGACATTTACTTTTACAAGCTGCAAAAGAGAACTTTACCTTTCTGTTTGTTATACACCTGCTTAAAAGGAACTTTTACTTTTACAAGCTGCAAAAGAGAACTTTTCCTTTGTTTTACAAGCCTGTTAAAGAGGACCTGTTTCAGAAGCTTCAAGTAAGAGCATTTCCTTTTTGTTCTTTTTACTACTTAAAGGGACGTTTTATCCTTTGTGGCTTTCCTGCATTCTGGAACAATATTCATTTTTGTTATCTTCTAATCTGCTTCCTGAGTGGGTCACGTCCTGGATATTTCTCAGTGTGCTAGCGTGTGCTTTTCAATTCACGCTAGCAGTTGGGTTACATCCCGGATTGATTCCAGAGCGGCTGACATTACAAACGGGCCACTAAAATGGACCCCACTGAATTATCTATGGCCGTGGCTCACCAGGGACAGCTCTTGGGTTCTCATGCCACTCACTTGCAGTCTCTGGACACTAAACTTGATCAAATTACTGCTCTATTACAAAATTTGGTTGCTACCGCACCTCCCAATCCAAATCCGATTGAGGCATTACCTCCTCCGATTCCTAACAATCAGTCTCAGGTACAACTAAGTCCCAGGATACCTCTTCCGGATAAATATGATGGGAATCCTGAAGAATGTAGAGGCTTTCTGAATCAATGCCGTCTTCATTTCCGAAATAGCCCTACTCTCTTTGCTACTGCCTCTTCTAGAATCACATTTCTTATTTCCTTAATGAAAGGAAAAGCCTTGGCTTGGGTATCACCTTTGCTAGAAAAGAATGATCCTATACTGTTGGATGTTGATACATTTTTATCTACATTCTCAAACGTATTCGATAAACCTGGAAGGTCATCCGCTGCTGAAGCTACTCTCCTGGATTTACGTCAAGGAAATCAACCAGTCTCTCAATATGCTATTGAGTTCCGCACCCTTGCCTCTGAAACCACTTGGAATCAGGGAGCACTCAGAGCCGCTTTCCGTAAAGGACTTTCTGAGCGTCTCAAGGATGAATTGGTGTATCGTGAACTTCCAGAGTCCTTAGAAGCCTTAATAAATCTCTGTATCTGTCTCGACGCCAGGTTTCGTGAACGCCAACAAGAAAAGGATAGAACACAGAGGACTTCAACTCGAACTCCTTTTCGTTTGGCTCCTCGTTTTTCTAATCCAGTCACTCCAGCCTCTCCTACTACTGATCAGGCTGAACCCATGGAAGTAGGAAGTATAAAATTAACTGAGACTGAACGCTTGAGAAGACGGACTCTTGGCTTATGTCTGTACTGTGGCCTTAAAGGGCATTTATTAAGGGATTGTCCTACTAGGCCAGTAAAAGCCAGGGCTTAACTCTAGTCCAGGGAACTGAGTTAAGCCAAAATAGTGGTCATTCCCTATACAAGAAACTCTTTGTTCCAGTAACTCTTCTAATTGGACATAAGAAGATCTATACCCAAGCTCTAATTGATTCTGGTGCTGGAGGTGTGTTCATTGACTCTACATTTGTTTCTACTCATTCTATACCCTTACTAAAGAAGGAGTATTCCATTTCAGTTTCTACGGTCAGTGGAGATCCTTTGGGTTCTGGATACATTCAGTTTTCTACTCAACCCTTACTCTTCACCGTAGGAATACTTCATTCCGAGACAATTTGTTTCGATGTCATTCCCACTCCACAATTTCCCATTATCTTGGGATTACCCTGGCTCCAGATTCACAATCCCATTTTTTCTTGGACTTTCGGTGAACTCACTTCCTGGGGATCTACATGCCAGACTAAATGTCTTCAAAAGATTACTAAGTTACCACTCACTATTGCTCTCACAGTTGAAACTCCGGAATCCTTACCTATGCATTACCATGACTTTGTGGATGTTTTCTCCAAAAAAGAAGCTGAACGTCTTCCTCCTCATCGCCCTTTTGATTGTCCCATTGATCTCCTTCCTGGGGCTGCCTATCCTCGTGGCAAGACATATCCACTTTCTAAACCAGAAAACATGGCTCTGGAAGAATATATAAAAGACAATCTGGCTAGAGGATTTATTCGACCCTCTTCTTCCCCCGTAGGGGCTGGTTTCTTTTTTGTGGGAAAAAAGGATGGCGGATTAAGACCCTGTATTGATTATCGTGGATTGAATCAGATTACCATCAAGAACAGTTATCCTCTGCCCCTTATTCCTGAACTTTTTACTTATCTTCAGGGAGCCACCATTTTCACCAAACTCGACCTACGTGGTGCATACAACTTGATCCGTATACGCGAAGGAGATGAGTGGAAGACTGCCTTTAACACTCGATTTGGGCATTATGAATATTTGGTCATGCCCTTCAGGCTATGCAATGCTCCGGCGGTTTTCCAGCATTTTGTAAACGAGATCTTTCGTGATTTTTTGAATATATTTGTTATCATATACCTGGACGACATCTTAATTTTTTCTCAGAACCTCCAAGATCATGTGCACCACGTCAAGAAAGTACTTCAACGTCTAAGAGAATTCCATCTGTTTGCTAAACTGGAGAAATGTTCCTTCCATCAAAAATCCATACCCTTTCTGGGTTATGTAATATCGGCATCTGGATTCGAAATGGACCCTACTAAACTTTCTGCCATATTGGATTGGCCTAGACCTGATTCTTTGAAGGCTTTACAACGTTTCCTAGGCTTCGCCAATTATTACAGAAAGTTCATCAAGAATTTTGCTACTATTACTTCTCCTCTTACTTCTCTCACTAGAAAAGGACAAAACTGTAAAGTATGGCCGTCTGAGGCTATAGAAGCTTTTGAATCTCTCAAAGAAGCTTTTTCCTCAGCTCCTATCCTTCGTCATCCAAATCCTGAGTTTCAATTTATTCTGGAGGTAGATGCTTCCTCTGTTGCTGCTGGAGCTGTTCTGTCTCAACGAATACCAGAGACTGGAAGGATTCATCCTGTTGCTTTTTTCTCTAAAAAATTCACTCCTTCCGAATTTAACTATGACGTAGGGAATAAAGAGCTGCTTGCCATCAAAATGGCATTGGATGAATGGAGACATTGGCTGGAAGGTACTTCTTTGCCATTTACTATACTTACTGATCATAAGAACCTTCTGTATCTCCAAACAGCCAAACGATTAAATTCCAGGCAAGCACGCTGGTCATTATTCTTCTCTCGGTTTCACTATAATTTGTCTTACATACCTGGTTCAAAAAATATTAAAGCAGACGCACTTTCCAGACAATTTCAAGATACCCCAGTTCCTGAGTCTGGTACCATTCTCCAACCTCATGAAGTCATTGCCCAGTTAACAACTTCTTGGTTACAAGAATTACAGTCCGCTCAAAAGCATCTTCCTTTGTCCTGTAAACCTCCCGATGGTTTACTCTTTGTTCCTGAACGCCTTCGTTCCAAGATTTTATTTTGGGCTCATGATAGTCCCCTTTCTGGACATCCTGGCATCAGTATTACCACTCGAAACCTCAAACAACATGTCTGGTGGCCTACACTCTCTCAAGATGTGAAGGATTACGTCTCAGTATGCACACAATGTGCCATGAACAAAACTCCACGCCAACTTCCTTCAGGATTACTCCAACCATTGCCTATACCTCACCAGCCTTGGACTCATGTATCCATGGACTTTATTACTGATCTTCCCTTGTCCACTGGGAACAATACTATCTGGGTGGTGGTCGACAGGTTCACTAAGACGGCTCATTTTGTACCCTTGCCAGGATTACCATCTGCCAAAAGACTCTCTGAACTTTTTATTCTACATATTGTAAGAATCCATGGATTTCCTCTAGATATTGTGTCAGATAGAGGGGTACAATTCGTTTCTCGATTTTGGAGGTCACTTTGTAAACATTTTGGTACTACTATATCTCTCTCTACTTCTCACCACCCACAATCGAATGGTCAGACTGAAAGAGTAAACCAGTGTCTTGAAACATATCTTAGACATTATGTGGATCATTATCACTCTAACTGGACTTCTTACCTTCCTTTGGCTGAACTGGCTCATAATGCCCGGTACAATTCCTCCCTTCAGACTTCTCCTTTTTATGCAGCTTACGGATATCAGCCTAGGACATTCCCTTTGCATACTTCCTCCACAGTGAATCCTGCTTCTGATCTTACAGCCCGAAGATTAACTCGACATTGGCAGAAGATACATCGTATTCTTTCTGTAACTTCTAGACGTTACAAGTTCTTTTCAGATCTTCGACGGAAGAAGGCTCCCAAATATCGCCCTGGTGATAAAGTTTGGATTTCCTCTCGATTTCTTCGCCTGAAACAACCTTCTAACAAATTGGGACCACGATATGTGGGTCCTTTCCGAATACTGGGTCAGGTGTGTTCCACTGCTTATCGGGTAGCTTTACCCAAGTCTCTCAAAGTCCATCCGGTATTCCATGTTTCTCTTTTAAAACCTGTGATGGTTAACAGGTATTCTAAGCCTTTTTCTAAACCTCCACCGTTATTGGTGCATGGACATCCTGAGTTTGAAATCAGCCATATTCTAGATTCCAAGTTGCGGGGCAAGAAATTGTATTATCTCATTCATTGGAAGGGTTATCCAGTCACGGAACGTTCTTGGGAACCTGCTCATCAAGTAAATGCTCCTGTTTTGGTCAAGACCTTCCACAAGACTCATCCTGATAGACCTGGTCCTGTCCCCCGGAGGGGTCCTTGAGGAGGGGGGTGCTGTCATGTTTGCATCCATTCATCGCCGTGGCTCCCGGGAACTGCTCTGTGTGTCTGACGTCATGTTGCTTAGCAACATGACGCTTTCTCAACACACCCCTCTGATGACGGTTACGCTCCTGCCCTTTAAACAACGGCGGGAGATCTGAATCTGGGCCCGTTTGTTTGCTACCTTTGGATTGTGAGTACCGTATCTTTCTGATCTTTTGTGTACCGATTTTCTGCCTGCCTGACCAAGCCTCTTGCCTAATCCCTACTTGCTGATATTTGGACATAGACTTCTGCCTGCCTGACCTTGCCTGTAGCTTTTACCCTTTTGCTGATACTTGGATGCCGACTTCTGCTTGCCTGACCTTGCCTTTTGCCTATACCTTTTGCTGATATTTGGATGCCGACTTCTGCCTGCCTGACCTTGCTTTTGCCTTTACCTTTAAACCTTATCTTTGATAAACAAAACCTGCTTAAAGGGACATTCTACTTTTACAAGCTGCAAAAGAGAACTTTGCCTTTCTGTTTGTTATAAACCTGCTTAAAGGGACATTTTACTTTTACAAGCTGCACAAGAGAACTTTGCCTTTCTGTTTGTTATAAACCTGCTTAAAGGGACATTTTACTTTTACAAGCTGCAAAAGAGAACTTTGCCTTTCTGTTTGTTATACACCTGCTTAAAAGGGACATTTACTTTTACAAGCTGCAAAAGAGAACTTTACCTTTCTGTTTGTTATACACCTGCTTAAAAGGAACTTTTACTTTTACAAGCTGCAAAAGAGAACTTTTCCTTTGTTTTACAAGCCTGTTAAAGAGGACCTGTTTCAGAAGCTTCAAGTAAGAGCATTTCCTTTTTGTTCTTTTTACTACTTAAAGGGACGTTTTATCCTTTGTGGCTTTCCTGCATTCTGGAACAATATTCATTTTTGTTATCTTCTAATCTGCTTCCTGAGTGGGTCACGTCCTGGATATTTCTCAGTGTGCTAGCGTGTGCTTTTCAATTCACGCTAGCAGTTGGGTTACATCCCGGATTGATTCCAGAGCGGCTGACATTTTTTTTTTTAAATGGGTATTAGAATAGGAATAATTTTTATTATTTTTGATAATTCGTTTGTTATTTTGTGTAATGTTTTGTTTTTTCGTTTTGGGGTGGGTTTTTATTTTTAGATTAGGTGTTGGTCCAAATATGGGAGACACTGAACATTTTGATCTACTTACGGCAGAACCCGGGAAAGAGGGTTGGCAACCCTAATGCATATTTATGTTTTTATATGTGTAAATATGGATGTGTATTGTCCAATTTTTATTATTTTTAATCATTCGTTTGTTATTTTGTGTAATGTTTGGGTTTTTTTTTTTCGTTTTGGGGTGGGTTTTTATAACAAAATTGCCTTTTTAAGGGCCCTTGGTAGTTTATTATAGATTAGGCTTTTTTTTTTTTATCTTTTTTTTTATTTTGGATACATTTTTTAATTTTTTTTTTGTAATGGTAGGTTTTTTTTATTTTTTCGTAATTTTAGTGTTTTTTATTTCTTGTAATGGTAGTTTTAATTTTTGTAATGTTAGGTTTTAGTGTAAGGCAGCTTAGGTTTTATTTGACAGGTAAGTTTGTATTTATTTTAACTAAGTAGTTATTAAATAGTTAATAACTATTTACCAACTAGTCTACCTAATTAAAATAAATACAAACTTACCTGTGAAATAAAAATAAAACCTAAGCTAGCTACAATATAACTATTAGTTATATTGTAGCTAGCTAGGTTTTATTTCAAAGGTAAGTATGTATTTAGTTTTAAATAGTTAGCTAGTAAATAATTGTAACTTTAATGTAGCTTTATTTTAATTATGTTAAAGTTAGGGGGTGTTAGGGTTAGGTTAGGGATAGGTTTAGGGGTTAATAGTTTAATTTAGGTTCTTGCGATGTGGGGGCTAGTGGTTTAGGGGTTAATAGATTTATTTAGTGGTAGTGATGTGGGAGGCCAGAGGTTTAGGGGTCAATAGCTTTATTTAGTTGTGGCGATCTCGGGGAGCGCGGAATAGGGGTTAATAGATTTACTATAGTGTGGGTGATGTTGGGGTGCAGGGGAATAGGGGTTAATAACTTTAGTATAGTGGCAGCGATATTGGGAGCGGCAGATTAGGGGTTAATACATTTATTTTGGTGGCAGCGATATTGGGAGCAGCAGATTAGGGGTTAATAACATTAAGTAGGTGTGGGCAATGTCGGGGGCGGAAGATTAGGGGTGTTTAGATGTGGGGTTTATTTTCGGGTGTTAGGTTTAAACGTATATGTTTTTTTTCCCATAGACATCAATGGGGCTGCGTTACGGAGCTTTTCATTCCGTGCATCAAGTGTTTTTTTCTGACACCTTTTCCCTATTGATGTCTATGGGGAAAGAGTGCACAAGCATGTCAAAACAGCACTTGAATTGTGTTCGGTATGGAGCTCAACGCAACCATATCACACGCACAAGGCAGCTGTTTGAAAACTTGTAATGGCTGCGCTATAGATGGTGAAGTAACGTTAAATTCCCGATAGCGAGCATAACTTGTAATCTAGCTGTATGTATGTGTGTATGTATATATATATATACCGTGTATATATATATATATATATATATATATACACACACACACATATGTATATATACTTTGGAGACCTTTCCACTCAAATACCTGAAAACATGAAAAAAAATGTATTCAATTGTAATATTTAATAATGTATATTACTGTGTATGTATTGTAAATATTTTACATTCCAATGTTCTTCACAAAGGGGAAATGTTATTTTTAAATATATATATCTTCTTTCACCAACTGCTACAGGTCTCTCAGATTGGAAGGGTTCCTTTTCCCAACTGCTGTTTTGAGATCTCCACAGGTGCTCTATAGGATTGAGATCTGGACTCATTGCTGGCCAGTTCAGTATTCTCCAGTGCTTTGTCTTAAACCATTTCTGGGTGCTTTTTGATGTGTGCTTTGGGTCATTGTCCTGCTGTAAGGCCCATGACCTCGGACAGAGACCAAACTTTCTGACACTGGGCCCTACATTGCACCACAGAATTCTTTGGTAGTCTTCAGATTTCACAATGCCATGCACACAGTCAAGACATCCAGTGCCTGAAGCAGCAAAGCAAACCCAAAATATCAGTGAACCTCCCCATGATCGACTGTAGGGACTGTTTTATTTTCTTTAAAAGCCTCATTTATTTTTTTGAAAACAATAGAATGATGGGCTATACCAAAAAGCTGTAATTTTGTTTTGTTTGTCCACAGCACATTCTCCCAAAAGGATTTTGGCTTCCTCAGGTAAGTTTTGGTAAACTCCAATCTGCCTTTTTTATGTTTCTGTGTCAGCAGTGGGATTCTCCTGGGTTTCCTACCATTGCGTCCCTTTTCATTCAGATGGCGACGTATAGTGCAAGCTGACATATTTGTAGCCTGTGCCTGAAGGTCAGCTTGAATTTGTCTGGAAGTTGATTGAGGTTCTTTATCCACCATTCGAACAATCCTTCGTTGCAATCTTTGATAATTTTTTTCTCTTTCGTCCACGTCAAGGAAAATTAGCTACAGTGCCATGGGCTGTAAACTTCTTGACAATGTTGTGCACAGTGGACACTGGAACATTAATATCTCTGAAGATGGACTTGTAATCTTGAGATTGTCCATGCTTTTCCACAATTTTTGTTCTCAAATTCTCAGACAATTCTTTGCTGCTCTTTCTCTTCTCCATGCTCAGTGTGGCACACAGAAACACACAACAGAAAGGTACCATTTTAACTGGCTGCGGTGTGATTTCTATATTGTCAGCCCCTGTTAATTGATACAGGTGAGTTTAATTACAAATTAAAGGAGCATCACAAACTTGGAATGCAATAATTTCTTACAATTTTGAGAAGGTGCCAATAATTTTGTCCAGTCCATTCTTGGAGTTTGGCGTGGAATTGCTTTATATATATACACACAGTTGTATGCAAAAGTTTAGGCACCCCTAACAATTTCTATGATTTTCATTTAAAAATAGTTGGGTGTTTGGATCAGCAATTTTATTTTGATATATCAAATAACTGAAGGACACAGTAATATAATGAGGTTTATTGGATTAACAGAAAATTTGCAATATGCATCAAAACGAAATTAGACAGGTGCATAAATTTGGGCACCCTTGTCATTTTGTTGATTTGAATACCTGTAACTACCTAGCACAGATTAATTGGAACACACAATTGGTTTGGTGAGTCCATTAAGCCTTGAACTTCATAGACAGGTGCATCCAATCATGAGAAAAGGTATTTAATGTGGCCAATTGCAAGTTGTTGTTCTCTTTGACTCTCCTCTGAACAGTGGCAACATGGGGGCCTCAAAACAACTCTCAAATTACCTGAAAACAAAGATTGTTCAACATTATGGTTTAGGGGAAGGCTGCAAAAAGCTATTGCAGAGATTTAAGCTGTCAGTGTCCACTGTGAGGAGCAGAGTGAGGAAATGGAAGACCACAGGCACAGTTCTTGTTAAGGCCAGAATTGGCAGGCCAAGTAAAATATCAGAGAGGCAAAGGATGGTATGAACGGTCAAAAACAGCCCACAGACCACCTCCAAAGACCTACAACATCATCTTGCTGCAGATGGTGTCACTGTGCGTGCATCGTTCAACAATTCAGCACACTTTGCACAAGGAGAAGCTGTATGGGAGAGTGATGCGGAAGAAACCTTTTCTGCACACACGCAACAAACAGAGTCACTTGAGGTATGCAAACGCACATTTGGACAAGCCAGCTTCATTTTGGAAGAAGGTGCTGTGGACTGATGAAACAAAGATTGAGTTATTTGGTCATAACAAGGGACATTATGCATGGTGGCAAAAGAACACACCGTTCCAAGACAAACACTTGCTACCCACAGACAACGACCCAAAACACTGCTCAAAATGTACTCTAGCATTCATGTAGAGGAACAAGTACAATGTTCTGGAATGGCCATCCCAGTCCCCAGACCTGAATATCATTGAAAATCTGTGTGGTGATTTGAAGCGGGCTGTCCATGCTTGGCAACTATCAAACCTAACTGAACTGGAGATGTTTTGCAAGGAGGAATGGCCCAAAATACCTTCATACAGAGTACAGACACTCATTACAGGCTATAGGAAGAGTCTAGAGGCTGTTATTTCTGCTAAAGGAGGCTCTACTAAATATTAATGCAATATTTCTGTTGGGGTGCCCTGTCTAATTTCGTTTTAATGCATATTGCACATTTTCTGTTAATCCAATAAACCTCATTTCACTACTGAAATATTACTGTGTCCTTCAGTTATTTGATAGATCAAAATGAAATTGCTGATCCAAACACCCAATTATTTATAAATGAAAATCATGGAAATTGTCAGGGGTGCCTAAACTTTTGCATACAACTGTGTGTGTGTGTATGTATATATATATATATATATATATATATATATATATATATATATATACCGTATATAAGTATTTTACAAAAAATACATTGGATATACAAAGAGCTATCTATTTAAAAAATAAACCATTTCTTCTATGTGAAGAACATTGGAATATAAAATATTAATAGCTATTAGCACTTAGCGCGCAATTGATAAGTGTTAGTTTATTTTTCAGTTTGTCTGCTTCATTAAAATAAATGGGGAGAAGTTAAAGCGGTCACGATATTTGAAGTCCTCAAGTTAACGTGTCGGCTTTCACTCGCACGCAAACATTTTAGTTTTAACTTGTAATATGCGCACTAACACGCACGCGTTAAAAGTTTACTTCTGGTGGTGTTTGTAATCTAGCCCATATTATGCATAAATAATGTTATAATAAAATACATGAAAACAAGGATAAATGTATAAAAATTGAGATCAGATCCACACTCGCAATTTGTCCACTCTCTTAAATTGATAGTAAATCCCAGCCTTTCAAAAACACTGGGATTTATCAGTACTATAAATAAAAGAGACCTTCAGTCAAAGTTTAAATAAATCTATAAAACAAGCACTTTCATTTTGTTGCACCATTATTCCTAAACTAAAAGCCTCTGGCTGCCATTGCAAAACTCCTGACTAAACGTCCCTTTTATTTTTAGCATTGATAAATCCTATCATATTTGAAACACTAGGATTTATCATCACTTTCTGGCCAGCATGTTTTGAGGTTCCACCTATTAATCAGGTCATCATGTTTACAGGTCATAGGAACTAGATTTGGAAACCCCTAATGTATATGTTCTAGTCTTCACATTAGTAGTGACCTTGAGGACATAGATCAGAGCTTTCCAAACTTTTCATGTTGGTGACACACTTTTTAGACCTGCATCATTTCGTGACACAGTAATTCAGTTGTACTATCAAACAGGAGGTTAAACTAACTTGTTTTAAGAGCTACGGACACGTATAAATTCTATAATAACAAAATGAATTAGAATTGAAAGAAAAATGTAATAACACCAATAGTTACTTACTATTTTAATGAGATGTATGAGGTTGATGGAATGAACACAGTTTCTGAATATTTGGTGGAATATTAGATAAAGACACTCGCATTTCATCATCAAGCAGCTGTCCCACTCACTGACTACACGTGCAGTCACAAGCCGATTGAGGAGACTACACGTGCAGTCAGGAGCCAATGTGCCATCAAAGCCGCCAATGGGTATAGTTTCAGTTCCCGCTGAGCGGCGCCAGTAGGTTAAGATAATCTGTGATATGCGTAGCAGGCAGGCGAAAAGTCAGAAAAAAAATGTTTTTAAAAATGTAAATCTAATTTTTTTTTTTGCTGAAGCAGGGACACACCTACCCACTGCCACCGACACACTATTGTGTCACGACACACAGTTTGGAAAGCACTGACATAGATGAACAATTAGCAGCCTTCAGAACAGGGGAAGACGCAAGAGCCTCTGTGAGCCCTTCTTGAAACCATTGTGGTAATTTATATCTGACAGTGAATGTCATGTCCCAGGGAATTAAATAATTTGTGATTAGATTAATTATGGGATTGAGAACAAACAATGAGGCATGCCAAAATGCGACTATCTGCAGCATGTTCTTGAGTGATTTTTTTTACTGAATAGCTGGCTCTGTGTATTGTGTTGCCTACTAATCTGTCTGCCTTGTGATGTAAGTATTGCATTGTGAGCATGTTGCACTGTACAGAACTGCATTTAAGGGACAGTATACAACAATTTTCTCAATAGACACTACTATAAAGAAGACTATGCACAGATATTGACATAAAAATCCAATATAAAACATTTTAAAAACTTACTTAGAAGCTCCCAATTTAGCACTGTTGATGAGGTTAGGCTGGGACACCCATTGAAAGAGGCCGAGCAGACCCTCCCCTGCATATAAAAAGACCAATTACACAAAAAGTATCAAGCAAGAGTCTGTGGACATCAGTATAAATCTAAATCTAAAAAAATATTTGGGGCTTGGTTAAGAGTCTGAAAATTAGCACAATGTTATTTAAAAATAAGCAAAACTATAAATTTTTACAAGATGGGCGATATAAATGGATCATCTACAAAACATTTATGCAAAGAAAAATCTAGTGTACAATGTCCCTTTAAGATGTGTATTGTATCGGCTGATTCCAAAAAGATATAACAGCAGGCACTGAAGATCCCCACTTGGAGTGATCTATTAATACACTTTTTACCTCTATGATTACCTTGTATCTGAAGGGCCGTGTTTCTGGCGAGTCTTCAGACTCGCCAGAAACACAACTTATGAAGCAGCGGTCTAAAGACCGCTGCTTCATAACCCTGTCCGTCTGCTCTGAGCAGGCAGACAGGAATCGCCGGAAATCAACCCGATCGAATACGATCGGGTTGATTGACACCTCCCTGCTGGCGGCCGCGAGTCAGCAGGGGGCGGCGTTACACCAGCAGCTCTTGTGAGCTGCTGGTGCAATGTTAAATGCGGAGAGCGTATTGCTCTCCGCATTTAGCGAGGTCTTGCGGACCTGATTCGCAGTGTCGGATCAGGTCCGCAAGCCCTTTGATAAATTGGGGCCTAAGCCTCTGCAGACTGCCCCATTAACTCAGTTCTTTTGAAAGACTTGCATTTTAGCTAATCAGTGCTGACTCATAAATATCTCCAAGGGATTACACACGGTTATCTATGACACACATGAACTAGCACTGTGTAGCTGTGAAAAACTATCAAAATGAACTGAGATAAGAGGCAGCCTTCAATGGCTTAGAAATTATCAGATGATACTACCTAGGTTTAGCTTTCAACAAAGAATACCAAACGAACAAAGCAAATTTGATGATAAAAGTATATTAGAAAGTTGTTTAAAATTGCATACCCTATCTGAATACTAAAAGTTTAATTTTGAATAGACTGTCCCTTTCAAGGGAGTTATTAGAACAGATTAATACTTTGTTGGCTGCAATTGTTTTTCATTGGTCAAACTTCATCCACTACTTTCCTTATTTGGAGGAGCTAATTTGCGTTTGAGTCTGGAGAAACCAGGGTTTGCACTCTCTTTTAATGAAAACTTCATGTCTGGCTTTGGCGGAGCACAATAGACTGCAAATTAGTGAGGCAGATATGTGGCATGGTTTAATTTTGATGCCTGGCGTGCTCTTTCAATATCAGGACTGGAAAATCCACAATTATTACATATAAATTACAGGAAAACTTGCAAAGTTGTTTTACTATGCATGATAATTCAGCATTTTATATTATAATCTCAAAGTGAACTAACCTAAATTTTACTAATTTAGTAGTACTGATTTAATGCATTTTTAATAACTAAAATGACTTTTGATTTTGCCACAAAAAAAAAATTGTTTCAGATTTGTATTTAAAATACAGGGTGCATTATATTGTAAGCAACATATTATGTGAAGCGAAGCCGAGATTCGTTTCTCTGTGTGAATCGTGACTTATTTAAGAGTGTTTTATTGGTACATTGCTCAGATCAGACTGTGGCCCCTATTTAACAAAGTCTGACGGACCTGATCCGACAGTGTGGATCAGGTCCTCCAGACCTCGCTGAATACGGAGAGCAATACGCTCTCCGTATTCAGCCTTGCACCAGCAGCTCACAAGGCTGGTGCAAGGCCGCCCCCTGCAGACTCGCGGCCAATGGGCCGCCAGCAGGGAGGTGTCAATCAACCCGATCGTACTTGATCGGGTTGAATTCCGGTGATGTCTGTCCGCCTGCTCAGACCATTCGGAGATTGATAGATAGGCCCCAAAGTGAGAGATCTCTGGAATGTTAGTCCAATAAAAAGGTGTCACTACATAATTGTAATACTTTTGTTATTTTTGCATCTTGATTACTGGACTAACTGAATATACATGCAGGGATATATGGATATGTACATATGTGTGTGTACTGTGTGATTTATCATTAGTGATTTAATAAAGTCAATAATAACCCTCTAGATCAGGTTGCTGCACTTTTTGTCTGAAATCCCCTGATTCCCCTTCTCATACTGACTCCTCTACATTGCTCAATCTGCAACGTAACCATACCTGTTCTTGCTGTGTGGATCCTGTGCAAATGTTTTTTAGTCTGTGCAAATGTTTTGTAGTCTGTATGTGTTAGTAGGTTTTGTTGCCATTATTTTTAGAAATTGTAGAATTGATGGTTATTTATTAGGATGAAAATAACGTATTCCAGATTAACAGATTTGTAAAACTAGAAGAAAATGCAGTTTGTATCCTTGTTTTAAAAGATTGGAAGCTTGGACACCCCTGTTCTATCTATCACGAATTCAACAAACGCTCTAACATGTCTCCAAATCCTATATTATCCTATGGATCATAAAAACTACATTCTGAAGATCTCTCTAATGCTTTAGTGAATCAACATAACAAATTGTGTATTTTCCTTTGCATAGTTCATCCAACGCAGTGTGCATGCTAGCAATCTTATAACACATGACTAGAACTATTGCTTCTTTCAATACACAACAAGGCATATTGATAGGTAGATAAACAGATACTCTTATTCTTGCTTTGCCAGAATACAGAGCATTATTGTTTAGAAGCCCCCTGGCCATGGTCAGTTCTGTCTGGCATCATATGACCCTTCATGTGTAAACGGGAACAGCAATGTCTGGACCACTGAGGCACAGTTAGGGGTAACCAGTGCTATGTGCTACCTTCTTTAGATAATAATTATATTATTATTATTATCATAATTTATTTGTATATTGCTGCAAAATTCCCTAGCCCTGGGTACAAAAATTGGGGTATACAATGACAAAGATTTGTAATAAAATGAAGAAAAAAAAATACAGATTAAACAAAACTAGACAGAAGGAGGAGATCTTACAGTTTACAGAATTATGTTTCTGGGCTCAGCACTAGAATCTGCCTTATAGGGACACTCAAGTCAAAATTAAACTTTTATTTTTCAGATAGAGCATCAATTTTAAACAACTTTCCAATTTACTTCCATTAAAAAAAGTGCACAGTATTTTTATATTAAAACTTGAGTCACCAGTTCCTACTGAGCATGTGCAAAAATTCACAGAATAAGCGTATATGCATTTGTGATTGGTTGATGGCTGTCACATGGTACGTGTATGCATTTGTGATTGGCTGATGGCTGTCACATGGAACAGGGGGAGTGGAAATAGACATAACTTTTAAAATTGTCAGGAAAAAAATCTACTATTCATTTGAAGTTCAGACTAAGTGCTATTTCATTGTCTTGTTATCTTGCATTTGTTGATTATGCAAATCTACTGTGCTGACTGGTCCTTTAACCAGAACAGAGTAAATAGTTGCTGTGTAAGCCTGATGTGACCTCTCTAGTCTCACCAAATCATCTGTAAGTCTATACAACCTTGGTTAATTGCACTAGAAGTAAAAAACTTACAATATCGCGCACAATAACTTATTCCATAGAAGTCAAAGGAGAAAAAAAAGGGGGGAAAAAACACCCTACTCTCCTGCTAACTCAAAACGCATAGTCTCAAAAGCGCTAACCCGACATAAAAATATAAATATTTTACATTCCAGTGTTTTTCACATAGAAGAATATGTTTTATTTATTTATTCATAAATACATAATTCTACATATATCTGATGTGTTTTTTTGGTACAATATATATATATATATGATTATATATAGGTATAGATATATACAGATGCAGTGAACAAGTGCCATGTGCACGAAACATGTCTGCTGAGGAGCACGGCTATACACTGTATACCCCTATTATCTACCTTCATTATTTTAACCACGTTTGGAAATAAAAGCCTTTTTTTATATTTTTTACTCACTTGTCTATGGCTGGTGCTTTGGACTTCTATGTACTATTATATATATATATATATATATATATATATATATATATATATATATATATATATATATATATATATATATCTAATTATAAATTAATAGAACCTATTCTGCTATGTGAAGAACATTGGAATGTGAATTATTTACAGTAAATACACAGTATAACACTTTATTAAATATGAATCTATATTTATAAAAGAAGTCCTGACTGACTCATCAACGCCCAGCTCAAACCGTTTAACCTAGGAATGTGAAAGAAGGTATGTTGTTTTTATGACGTAGGCACCCACTAACGAAATATTTTTCAAAATGATGTCCCTAAGGGGGTGAAAAGGGGGATTTTTTTATGAGGATACCTATATCTCAAAAATCAAAGATGTTACAGACGTAAAAATTGGTATTTAGATTCTCTTTTAAAAATAAAGAAAGACGTGTTTTTAAAATCCACTTAGGGGGGAGGGGTAAAAAGGGGAGGGGTTATTTATGAGGATCCCTATATCTCAAAAACCGAAGATGTTAGAAAGTAAAAGTTATAATTTAAAATTTTTGTTATAAAGCAAGTTTACATGCCAAATTTCTTGCTCTTAACATCAGGAGTTCTCAAGATATGGATATCACTAAAAAATTAATACTCTTTTTCACATCTGAAAGTTGAGTCTTCGTATATAATTAAAATGTAATATTAAAGTAATTGTAAACAGAATAATAATAACATATTTTGATGTGCCGGACGGACGCCCCGCCAAAAAAGTAGCTAATTGTTGCCCTGCCCATGTACGAGAAACACTGAGAATTAATGAAAACTGGGCACACGTCATTGCGAGTGGTCCTGTTTTTTGCTATTTTTTACAAATAACAAAAACCACGTGAGCGAAGCCGCGGGCAACAGCTAGTATTGCATAAATATGATTTTACATGTTTTTAGGGACAGTAAACCTAGCAAATAATGTTATATAATTCTGCACATAATGCAGAATTATATAATATTAGCTTACCGCCATGTTTCTAAAGCAAAGGGTTATATAGATATTTTGCAACGAAAACAGAACGCCGCTCCTGGCTCTACTGAGCGGGTCTGTTTTTTTCTCCTAAGTGCATCACTGTCTAATCACAGCTGGCCCGATCACGCTATTAAACTCAATGTAGCTCGCTCCCAATACCAGACGCAATGTGCTTAGGAGAATAAAACAGACCTGCTCAGTAGAGCCGTGTTTCTAAAGCAAAGGGTTATATAGATATTACCCAACGAAAACAGAATGCCACTCCTGGCTCTACTGAGCGGGTCTATTTTTTTCTCCTAAGTGCATCGCGGCACGCTGTCTAATCACAGCTGGCCCGATCGTGCTATTAAACTCAATATAGTTCGCTCCCACTTCCAGACGCAATACGCTTAGGAAAATAAAACAGACCTGCTCAGTAGAGCCAGGAGCAGCGTTCTGTTTTTGTTGCGAAATATCTATATAATATAACCCTTTGCTTTAGAAACATGGCGGTAAGCTAATGTTATACAATTCTGCACTATGTGCAAAATTATAGAACATTATTTGCTAGGTTTACTGCCCCTTTAACTGCAAAGGGCTCTAATGCACTTCTATATATTTTAAAAAAAGGAGATCTGTGTAAATAGCACAGAAAAGTGTGCACTTAGATAGCACTCATCAACATTATTTCACAACTTGTGTGTAGGTTATTATTGAAAATATCAAAATGTAGCAAAGATAGAAGTTAAAACTAAAAAGGACATTAAACCCCCAAAAAATCTTTCAATATTCAGATACAGAATACAATTTAAAAAAAGTTTATAATTTACGTCTATTTCCAAATTTTCTTCGTTCTCCTGTTATTCTAAAATAATAAAGGGAATTTCTAGGCTCAGAAATTACACTTAAATGGCTATTTAAAAGAAAAACCCATGATTCCGACTCCCTCTGACATGTTTTGCCCGAAGGCTTTATACATATTTATTTATATGTGTATATATGACTGTAATGTATACACATATATAGAAAAGTACAACTAACAAGTAATTGTAAATAGACTTAAAAGTTTGAATAGATAACTCAGATCTGTGAACGAATTAGCCAACTTAGCCCATTCATGATCAGGAATTTATAGTTATTTATAAAATGTATTTACCAACATTCATAAACTAAAGTTTATTAAATGGATAATATATTAACCACACATACATCAGCATACGGTGAAAAAATTAAAAACACTGCACCCTGATGTGACTGGCTTTCTAAATTATTTAGAATTGAATTGTTAAAGAAATCTAGGCAGCATAACTAAAAATATCAGGGGCAGAAGTCTTCATCCAGACGGCATCTTCTATCTTCATCCATCCGGCGCGGAGCGGGTCCATCTTCAAGACATCCGACGTGGAGCATCCGCTTCTTTCCACAGCTACAACTGAATGAAGGTTCCTTTAAATTATGTCATCCAAGATGGCGTCCCTTCAATTCCGATTGGCTGATAAAATCAGCCAATCTGAATTAAGGTAGAAAAAATCCTATTGGCTGATTGGATCAGCCAATAGGATTGAGCTGGCATTCTATTGGCTGTTCCAATCAGCCAATAGAATGCGAGCTCAATCCTATTGGCTGATTGCATCAGCCAATAGGATTTTTTCTACCTTAATTCCGATTGGCTGATAGAATTCTATCAGCCAATCAGAATTGAAGGGACGCCATCTTGGATGACATCATTTAAAGGAACCTTCATTCAGTCGTAGCCGTGGAAAGAAGAGGATGCTCCGCGTCAGATGTCTTGAAGATGGACCCGCTCCGCGCCGGATGGATGAAGATAGAAGATGCCGTCTGTATGAAGACTTCTGCCCGTCTGGAGGACCACTTCTGCCCGGCTTGGATGAAGACTTCTGTCCGTCTGGAGGACCACTTCTGCCGGATTCGTTGAGGACTTCTGCCCAGTTGGGTGAAGACTTCTCACGGTAGGGTGATCTTCAAGGGGTTAGTGTTAGGTTTTTTTAAGGGAAGATTGGGTGGGTTTTATAGTAGGGTTGGTTGTGTGGGTGGTGGGTTTTACTGTTGGGGGGGATTTGTATTTTTTATTACAGGTAAAAGAGCTGATTACTTTGGGGCAATGCCCCGCAAAAGGCCCTTTTAAGCGCTATTTGTAATTTAGTTTAGGGTAGGGCTTTTTTATTTTGGGGGGGGCTTTTTTATTTTGTTAGGGGGATTAGATTAGGTGTAATTAGTTTAAAAATCTTGTCTTTTTTTATTATTTTCTGTAATTCAGTGTTTGTGTTTTTTTGTATTTTAGATTATTTCATTTAATTTAGGGAATTAATTTAATTATAGTGGTAGTGTTAGGTGTAATTGTAACTTAGGTTAGGTTTTATTTTACAGGTACTTTTGTATTTATTTTAGCTAGGTAGTTATTAAATAGTTAATAACTATTTAATAACTATTCTACCTAGTTAAAATAAATACAAACTTGCCTGTAAAATAAAAATAAACCCTAAGATAGATACAATGTAACTATTAGTTATATTGTAGCTAGCTTAGGGTTTATTTTATAGTTAAGTATTTAGTTTTAATTAGGAATAATTTAGTTAATGATAGTTATTTTATTTATATTTATTTAAATTATATTTAAGTTGGGGGGTTAGGGTTAGACTTAGATTTAGGGGTTAATAATTTAATATAGTGGCAACGACGTTGGGGCGGAAGATTAGGGGTTAATAAATGTAGGTTAAAACATTTTTTAAAGTGTTTGCGATGTGGGGGGGGCTCGGTTTAGTGGTTAATAGGTAGTTTATGGGTGTTAGTGTACTTTTTAGCACTTTAGTTAAGAGTTTTATGCTACGGCGTTGTAGTGTAAAACTCTTAACTACTGACTTTTAAATGTGGTACCAGTCTTGACAGTAGAGGGTCTACCGCTCACTTTTTAGCAGACTCGTAATACCGGCGCTATGCAAGTCCCATTGAAAAAATAGGATACGCAATTGACGTAAATGGATTTGCGGTATTTCTGAGTCTGGCCAAAAAAGTGAGCGGTACACCTGTATCTGCAAGACTCGTAATACCAGCGAGCGTTAAAAAGCAGCGTTAGGACCGACCAACTCTGCTTTTTAAGCCTAACGCAAGACTCGTAATATAGGCTATTGTTTGCTCTCTCTTTTGTTTGTTGGTGATGTCACTTTGCTCATTACACAGTGTGAGGCATGGGTTTCTACTGTGGAATGATCTGTAATATCAGGTGTACTACTAATAAGATTAACCTCTGTCTACTCCATCCATATTGTACTTTTTTGTGGGCTAGAATCTGGTGTAAAAATAGATATTTTAGGTGGTTATTAAAGGGATAGTCAAGTCAAAATTAAACTTTCCTGATTCAGAGAGAGCATGCAATTTTAAGCAACTTTCTAATGTACTCCTATTATCAATTGTTCTTTATTCTCTTGCGGCTAGATTACGAGTTCTGCGTTAGCCTTAAAAAGCATCATTGAGAGCTCCCAACGCTGCTTTTTTTTAAAAAATGGGATGTTTATTTGTATTCAAGAACATTCAAAAACACATTTTATATCCATATGAGAAATTAGTCTGGGTTGGTCAACTTTATAATTTAGAATAAATGTCAGTGGAGGGACCTGGATAGGATGAGGGGACCATAGAGGGGAGGGGGAGGTTGATCATGCAAAAAAATCAAATAATAAATTATATTCATAGATACACACATATTCTAAATTGGTATTACAGTAGAAATATAATTTAAATTTGTTCTCTTCTCTTTTAATGACTCATACTGTATTATATATTTTATTGAGGTCAAAGAAGAAATAAACAGTATACATACCCACTTTTCAAATGATAAACAATAAATCAAATAATTATATACTCTGAGATATTAATGAGAAGATCCTCTTTTTCTTATCCCCCTTATTACAAAGTATTAGGTCACTCTTGGACCTGTAAGGTTGTATGAGATCAAGTCCAGGGGGTTTTGTTTGAAACAAAGATGAAAAAAACAAAAGTAAAAAAACAAATAAGTAACATGTAATACTATGCATTATGAAAAGCAACATAACTTAAGTAACCTTTGGGTGACTTCTGAGGGTTATGTTAAAGATAGGGCTTGCTGAGTTTAGCTATCCTTTTATGCTTATAAATAGTTAGGGTCTGAATATTTATTAAGAAGTCTAACCTCCTTAACTTATGTGTCTAATTTGCGATAAAAAGGGAGTTATTTAAAATATGCACAATCTTATGGGGATCTACTCTTTTCTATATGGTGAGGGTTGGATGTTAGAATCTAATATCGAGTGAGACATCTGATTATTGGAGTGATATATGCAGGATTTTATATATGGGAGAAACAGTGGAGATAGACTATTGCCAGTAACAGATTTTAAGGTGTAGTGCCGATATTTAAATACAATTCTCCTTTGCGGTCCTGGCCGCAGACCGCAATGTCAATCCCCTTTCGGGGTATTTATATCTAGGCATCTTTATGATAGATAGGGGTAAACATGTCCATGTTACTATATGTCCCTGTAGACCATATATGCCTTGTTTATACATAGGAAAGGAATTAATAATATATAAAAAAAAACAAAAAAAACAAGTACTTCATCATTAGTGTCCAGCCAGTTAGATCAGTCATGCAAAGTAGATGAGCCCAGTGCTATTATCTAATATTATGATGCTTAAGTAGGGGATAGGGAGAAGAAACAAAGCACAGCAAAACAATACAAACACACTTGTTTTGAGCCTTCTATATACTAGCTCAAAGCATATCTCCCTTTTTGGTATATTCAGCCCTCTCCTGTGATCGGGATGCGTCCTCCTCTGTCAGAGATGAAGCAGCCAAGCCCGGCATCACCCGAACCAAGCCGTCTGTTCTTTGAGGTCAGGCTAAGGCAGCCCCAATGATTCCAATAAAAAGTCTCTCTGTGCAGGGGTCCCCTGACAGTAAGGAGCCGCAGGAGCGCTCTTTTCCACGGCCCCCCCCGGCAGAGGGAATCCATCTGTAGCATCAGGAGCAACCCCGTCTTTCTGGTGCACAAACTGTGTGGTTATAAAGTAGTCCCAGGGAGCTCTATTTAAAAGAGATAGCAGACATGCCTCAAGCCGTTCCATGCATCGATCTATGCTGGCATGTATGCTGCCCATTCCCTCAGTCGCCATTTTTTGTTGTGCAGTTGCGTGATGCCTTTATTTCAAGATTACCCCTTTACTCTCAATAACATTTGGTAATATATGGCAGCAAGACAATTAATAATCGAGATGATGTTGCCGTTAAGTCTGTTCTAGGCAAAATACCTCAGTTTCCTGAGGGGGTAGCGCTGCCTGTTATGAGCCGTCACTCCAGGCCTATCTCGTCCAATCTTGAGTTCCTGCGTCACTAACACAGTAAATGTTATGATAAATAGTAAATCTCCAACTATCTGTGTAACACAGGGTTGTTGCAAAGGTTGTTCACTGTGGAATGATTCCAATATTGACTGTTTATGGAAAATTCAGTTGGAGCTCTAAGAAGGTGCGACTATTCAGAGTCGCTGCTCGGACATGCCCCCCCAACGCTGCTTTTTAATGCCCGCTGGTATAACGAGTATGGCAGGTACAGGTGTACCGCTCACTTTTCTTTGGCGACTTTTGTCTACCGCAAATCCCCTTACGTCAATTGCGTATCCTATCTTTTTAATGGTATTTGCCTAACGCTGGTATTACGAGTCTTGGAAGAAGTGAGCGGTACAGCCTCTACCTCCAAGACTCCTACCACATAAAAAAGTCAGTAGTTAAGAGTTTTATGGGCTAATGCCGGAACATAAAGCTCTTAACTAAAGTGCTACAAAGTACACTAACACCCATAAACTACCTATGAACCCCTAAACCGAGGCCCCCCCCCACATCGCAAACACTACAATAAAATTATTTAACCCCTAATCTGCCGACCGGACACCGCCGCCACCTACATTATAGCTATGAACGCCTAATCTGCTGTCCCTAACATTGCCGACACCTATATTATATTTATTAACCCCTAATCTGCACTAAATTACAAAAAATAATAAAATATTACAAGAATTTTAATCTAATTACACCTAATCTAAGCCCCTTAATAAAATAAAAAAGCCCCCCAAAATAATAAAATCCAAGATGGCGTCCCTCGAATTTCTGATTGGCTGATAATTAATCGGAATTAAGGTAGGAAAAATCCGATTGGCTGATGTAATCTTCATCCGATTGGCTGATTGGATCAGCCAATAGAATTGACCTCGCATTCTATTGGCTGATCCAATCAGCCAATCGGATTGAACTTCTATCAGCCAATCGGAATTCGAGGGACGCCATCTTGGATGACGTCATTTAAAGGAACCTTCATTCGTCGTTAGTCGTCGGGAAGAAGAGGATGCTCTACGTCGGATGTCTTGAAGATGGACCCGCTCCGCGCCGGATGGATGAAGATAGAAGATGCCGCTTGGATGAAGACTTCTTCTGGATGGAGGACCTCTTCTGCCCCGATCGGATGAAGACTTCTGCTGCTCCGGATGTCCTCTTTTGGCCCATCGGTGCCCGGCTGGGTGAACACGGCTCAAGGTAGGGTGATCTTCAATGGGGTAGTGTTAGGTTTTTTTAAGGGGGGATCGGGTGAGTTTTAGAGTTGGGGTGTGTGGGTTGTAATGTTGGGGGGGTCTTGTATTTTATTTTACAGGTAAAAGAGCTGATTACTTTGGGGCAATGCCCCGCAAAAAAACCTTTTAAGGGCTGGTAAAAGAGCTGATTACTTTTGTAATTTAGTATAGGGTAGGGAATTTTATTATTTTGAGGGGCTTTTTTATTTTATTAGGGGGCTTAGATTAGGTGTAATTAGATTAAAACTCTTGTAATATTTTTTTATTTTTTGTAATTTAGTGGGGGTTTTTTGTAATATAGTTTATTTAATTGTATTTTATTTATTAGATCATTGTAGTTAATTTATTTAATTAATTTATTGATAGTGTAGTGTTAGGTGTATTTGTAACTTAGGTTAGGATTTATTTTACAGGTAATTTTGTAATTATTTTAACTAGGTAGCTTTTAAATAGTTATTAACTATTTAATAGCTATTGTACCTAGTTAAAATAAATACAAAGTTACCTGTAAAATAAATATAAATCATAAAATAGCTACAATGTAATTATTAGTTATATCGTAGCTATCTTGCGGGTTAATTTTATAGGTAAGTATTTTTAAATAGGAATAATTTATTTAATTAAAGTAAATTTATTTAGTTTCATTTTAATTATATTTAACTTAGGGGGGTGTTAGGGTTAGACTTAGGTTTAGGGGTTAATAACTTTATTATAGTAGCAGTGACGTTGGGGGCGGGAGATTAGGGGTTAATAATTGTAAGTAGGTTGCAGCGATGTTAGGGACGGCAGATTAGGGGTTAATAAAATTTATTATAGTGTTTGCGAGGCGGGAGTGCGGCGGTTTAGGGGTTAATACATTTATTATAGTGGTGGCGATGTCCGGTCGGCAGATTAGGGGTTAATAAGTGTAGGTAGGTGGCGGCGACATTGGGTGCGGCAGATTAGGGGTTAATAAATATAATATAGGTGTCGGCGATGTTGGGGGCAGCAGATTAGGGGTTCATTAGGGATAATGTAGGTGGCGGCGGTGCCCGGAGCGGCAGATTAGAGGTTAATAGTATAATGCAGGTGTCAGCGATAGCGGGGGCGGCAGATTAGGGGTTAATAAGTGTAAGATTAGGGGTGTTTAGACTCGAGGTTCATGTTAGGGTGTTAGGTGTAGCCTTAGAAAGTGTTTCCCCATAGTAAACAATGGGGCTGTGTTAGAAGCTGGACGCTGCTTTTTTGCAGGTGTTCGGTTTTTTTTTTCAGCCAGCTCAGCCTCATTGTTTCCTATGGGGAAATCGTGCACGAGCATGTTTTTCCAGCTTACCGCTACCGTAAGCAACGCTGGTATTGAGGGTTGAAGTGGAGCTAGATTTGGCTCTACGCTCACTTTTCTAAAGCTAACGCAGCCATTCAGAAAACTCGTAATACCAGCGTTGGCTTAAGGGAGCGCTGGAAAAAAAGGCTTGTTAGCCCCGCAAGTTTTTACCGACAAAACTCGTAATCTAGGCATTGGTATCTTTATTTTAATGTAAGCTTAGGAGCCGGCACATTTTTGGTTCAGCACCTGGGTAGCGCTTGTTGGCTACATTTAGACACCAATCAGAAAGAGCTACCCAGGTTCTGAACCAAAAATTGATAATAGGAGTAAATAATAAAGTTGCTTAAAATTGCATGCTCTATCTAAATCATGAAAGTTTAATTTTGACTAGACTATTGCTTTAAAGGGACAAAAAACACATGTTTTTCTTTCATGATTCAGATAGACCATACAATTTTAAACAAATTTCCAATTTACTTCTGTTATCTGAAATTCTTCATTATTTAGGTATCCTTTGTTGAAAAGCATAGCTAGGTAGGCTCAGCATCTGGGTGCTATTTGCTGATGAGAGAGAGTGAGAGAGGAGAGAGAGATTTATTGTATAGAAAACTAACAAATCTAGGCAAATATCTCCGCTTGCTTTTTACCAGAAGTACTCTGTATACATTGTTACCAATGCACCAGGGTACTCTCGGTAAGATATTGCTATAATGTATACAGAGGACTTCTGGGGATAAGCGGGGATACTTGCCTAGATTTGCTAATTTTCTATACAATAATTCTATGGCTCTTACTTTTATGAAATAGAGGTTTTTGTGTGTGTGTATATATATGAAGGCCAAAACGATCATCTGGGGTTGCTGTGTTCCTTGTTCAGAAAGCAATTGCCTGGTATTTCGGCGCTGGACTGACCGTAAATAGGCGGGATCAGACTGATATACTACAGGAAAGTTCTATTCTGTGCAATGCATTACTGGGCTAAAATAAGTTGCAACAAGGTGGTAAATCGCCATAGAACAGGCTAACAATGGTATTGAGCTGGTTGTTCGTTCCTTCATCAAAGGTTTGAAAATGAAAAAGGACCCAGAGAGATGGAAGAGTAAGGTAAAGATTTAAGAAGCGGTGCAATAAGTATAGATAGTTTCCCAGTAATAATAAGCCAAAGGTTTGGCCCATAAACAATGGTGCGCATCAGCGTGAATACAATGACTAAGAACATCAACTACTATTTTATTCTATGCTTTTGTAATTAAATGAGAAAAAAGGATGTTACATTGTTGCCGACAACAATGTTCACAAAAGAGTTCATATTTTTTGTTGTGGACACAACAATCAGATCTTGCAAGGATATAGATGAAGTTGTAATACAGACTGCGGTTTTTCAGAAGGATGGATAATGTTTCTAAAGGATTAACCACTGTTGTAACACACATACTGTATGACTATAAATAAAAGCAGTGAACCTGAGGAATCACCTATTGGTACCAAAAATAAAACTGTACCTGTAAGACTGTACTCAACAGGATGGTTACCAATTAAAATTTAATAACAATACAATTTTTTTAAACATGTTTTTATAACATTTTTTCATTTATTAGTTTCATGGGATTTTAAAATTTAGATTTTTTCTTGTGAGCCCTATTGTAATTTATATATCTTCTTCACATGCAGAGTACATCCCTTTGCAAGACAAGGTAAAAACTGTTTTTAGAGAATTCCACCACCGGCTTCATAGTACTGGCGAGATTTGTTAAAGGAATATAAAACAGTAATGGACCCTACACAAATTAAGTAAAGAAAATAAATAGAAGCTAAAATATTTTTAAAATTATGAATAATACATATTGCAATGATTTTTTTATTAGGTATAAGCCACTGCTTAGGGGGGTAGTTATCAAGCCGTCAACCTCAAATACGCTGGAATTCCGCAGCATATTTGTGGCGAGGCTGATTCGCCTTAGTTATCAAAGGCTACAGACCGGCAAAAGTAGAATTTTGTGACGTAAACTTCGATCCGCCGGACTCAGTCCGACACAGATCGATTCTTACGTCACTCCAGATGTTCCGCACACAAGTACGGCACAATCTGACTACTTTTGCTAGTTATCAAAAAACTAGCAGGTACGCTCGGCACTTTTACGGCCCAGCGTACCTGGTTTTCAAACCGCCACCCTGGAGGCGGCGGATCCCATAGGAATCAATGGGAGTCTGACCATAGCGAAAGTACAAGTTCGCTGCTGCCAGACATCCCATTCATTCCTATGGGAGCTGTATACACCTAACACCCTAACATGTACCCCGAGTCTAAACACCTCTAATCTGTCCCCCCTACACCGCCGCAACTAAATAAAATGATTAACCCCTAAACCGCCGCTCCCTGACCCTGCCGCAACCTATATTAAATTTATTGACCCCTATCCTGCCCCCCCTACACCATCGCCACCTATAATAAATTTATTAACCCCTATCCTGCCCCCCACTACACCGCCGCCACTGTAATAAAATTATTAACCCCTAAACCTAAGTCTAACACTAACCCTAACACCCCCCTAACTTAAATATTAATTAAATATATCTAAATAATATTTCTATTATTAACTAAGTTAATCCTATTTAAAACTAAATACTTATCTATAAAATAAACCCTAATATAGCTACAATATAAATAATAATTATATTGTAGCTATCTTAGGATTTATTTTTATTTAACAGGCACCTTTCAATTTATTTTAACTAGGTACAATAGCTATTAAATAGTTATTAACTATTTAATAGCTTACCTAGCTAAAATAAAGAGAAATTTACCTGTAAAATAAAAACTAACCTAAGTTACAATTACACCTAACACTACACTATACTTTAATAAATTATTCCTATTTAAAACTAAATACTTACCTGTAAAATAAACCCTAAGATAGCTACAATATAATGAATAATTACATTGTAGCTATCTTAGGATTTATATTTATTTTACAGGTAACTTTGTATTTATTTTAGCTAGTTAGAATAGTTATTAAATAGTTATTAACTATTTAATAGCTACCTAGCTAAAAGAAATACCAAATTACCTGTAAAATAAATCCTAACCTAAGTTACAATTAAACCTAACACTACACTATCATTAAATAAATTAAATAAACTACCTACAAATAACTACAATTAAATACAATTACATAAACTAACTAAAGTACAAAAAATAAAAAAAATAAGTTACAAACATTTAAAAAAATATTACAACAATTTTAAGCTACTTACACCTAATCTAAGCCCCCTAATAAAATAACAAAACCCCCCAAAATAAAAAAATGCCCGACCCTATTCTACATTAAAAAAGTTCAAAGCTCTTTTACCTTACCAGCCCTTAAAAGGGCCTTTTGTGGGGGCATGCCCCAAAAAGTTCAGCTCTTTTGCCTGTAAAAGAAAAATACAACCCCCCAACATTAAAACCCACCACCCACATACCCCTAATCTAACCCAAACCCCCTTTAAAATAACCTAACACTAATCCCCTGAAGATCATCCTACCTTGTCTTCACTCAGCCGAGCCACCGATGGAACTGAAGAGGACATCCGGACCGGCAGAAGTGATCATCCAAGGGGCGCTGAAGAAATCTTCCATCCGATGAAGTGATCCTCTAAGCGGCGCTGAAGAAATCTTCCATCCGGGTGAGGTCATCTTCCAAGAGGCGCTGAAGAAGTCTTCTATCCGGGTGAGGTCATCTTCGAAGCCGGGTCTTGAATCTTCATCCCGCCGACGCGGAACATCCTTCTTTCCCGACGGACTACCGACGAATGAAGGCTCCTTTAAGGGACGTCATCCAAGATGGCGTCCCTTCAATTCCGATTGGCTGATAGGATTCTATCAGCCAATCAGAATTAAGGTAGGAAAAATCTGATTGGCTGATGGAATCAGCCAATCAGATTGAGCTTGCATTCTATTGGCTGATCGGAACAGTGTGTGTGAAGACGACTAAAGGTAGGATGA
Source organism: Bombina bombina (assembly GCF_027579735.1). Classification (NCBI taxonomy): domain Eukaryota; kingdom Metazoa; phylum Chordata; class Amphibia; order Anura; family Bombinatoridae; genus Bombina; species Bombina bombina. Next base: position 1,478,049,436 of record NC_069499.1, on the reverse strand, counting down.
TCTTCAGGGGATTAGTGTTAGGTTATTTTAAGGGGGGTTTGGGTTAGATTAGGGGTATGTGGGTGGTGGGTTTTAATGTTGGGGGGGTTGTATTTTTCTTTTACAGGCAAAAGAGCTGAACTCTTTGGGGCATGCCCCCACAAAAGGCCCTTTTAAGGGCTGGTAAGGTAAAAGAGCTTTGAACTTTTTTAATGTAGAATAGGGTAGGACATTTTTTTATTTTGGGGGGTTTGTTATTTTATTAGGGGGCTTAGATTAGGTGTAAGTAGCTTAAAATTGTTGTAATATTTTTTTAAATGTTTGTAACTTATTTTTTTTTATTTTTTGTAACTTAGCTTTTTTTATTTTTTGTACTTTAGTTAGTTTATGTAATTGTATTTAATTGTAGTTATTTGTAGGTAGTTTATTTAATTTATTTAATGATAGTGTAGTGTTAGGTTTAATTATAACTTAGGTTAGGATTTATTTTACAGATAATTTTGTATTTCTTTTAGCTAGGTAGTTATTAAATAGTTAATAACTATTTAATAACTATTCTAACTAGCTAAAATAAATACAAAGTTACCTGTAAAATAAATATAAATCCTAAGATAGCTACAATGTAATTATTATTTATATTGTAGCTATATTAGGGTTTATTTTATAGGTAAGTATTTAGTTTTAAATAGGATTAACTTAGGCCTGTGAAAACCAGCGTTAGAGGCTCCTAACGCTGGTTTTAGGCTACCGCCGGTATTTGGAGTCACTCAAAATAGGGTCTAACGCTCACTTTCCAGCCGCGACTTTTCCATACCGCAGATCCCCTTACGTAAATTGCGTATCCTATCTTTTCAATGGGATTTTTCTAACTCCGGTATTTAGAGTCGTTTCTGAAGTGAGCGTTAGACATCTAACGACAAAACTCCAGCCGCAGGAAAAAAGTCAGTAGTTAAGAGCTTTCTGGGCTAACGCCGGTTTATAAAGCTCTTAACTACTGTGCTCTAAAGTACACTAACACCCATAAACTACCTATGTACCCCTAAACCGAGGTCCCCCCACATCGCCGACACTTGGAAAAAATTTTTTAACCCCTAATCTGCCGACCGCCACCTACGTTATCCTTATGTACCCCTAATCTGCTGCCCCTAACACCGCCGACCCCTATATTATATTTATTAACCCCTATTCTGCCCCCCACAACGTCGCCTCCACCTGCCTACACTTATTAACCCCTAATCTGCCGACCGGACCTGAGCGCTACTATAATAAAGTTATTAACCCCTAATCCGCCTCACTAACCCTATAATAAATAGTATTAACCCCTAATCTGCCCTCCCTAACATCGCCGACACCTAACTTCAATTATTAACCCCTAATCTGCCGACCGAATCTCGCCGCTATTCTAATAAATGTATTAACCCCTAAAGCTAAGTCTAACCCTAATACTAACACCCCCCTAAGTTAAATATAATTTAAATCTAACGAAATTAATTAACTCTTATTAAATAAATTATTCCAATTTAAAGCTAAATACTTACCTGTAAAATAAATCCTAATATAGCTACAATATAAATTATAATTATATTATAGCTATTTTAGGATTTATATTTATTTTACAGGTAACTTTGTATTTATTTTAACCAGGTACAATAGCTATTAAATAGTTAAGAACTATTTAATAGCTAAAATAGTTAAAATAATTACAAATTTACCTGTAAAAGAAATCCTAACCTAAGTTACAAATAAACCTAACACTAGACTATCAATAAATTAATTAAATAAACTACCTACAATTACCTACAATTAACCTAACACTACACTATCAATAAATTAATTAAATACAATTGCTACAAATAAATACAATTAAATAAATTAGCTAAAGTACAAAAAATAAAAAAGAACTAAGTTACAAAAAATAAAAAAATATTTACAAACATAAGAAAAATATTACAACAATTTTAAACTAACTACACCTACTCTAAGCCCCCTAATAAAATAACAAAGCCCCCCAAAATAAAAAAATGCCCTACCCTATTCTAAATTACTAAAGTGCAAAGCTCTTTTACCTTACCAGCCCTGAACAGGGCCCTTTGCGGGGCATGCCCCAAGAAATTCAGCTCTTTTGCCTGTAAAAAAAAACATACAATACCCCCCCCCAACATTACAACCCACCACCCACATACCCCTAATCTAACCCAAACCCCCCTTAAATAAACCTAACACTAAGCCCCTGAAGATCATCCTACCTTGTCTTCACCATACCAGGTTCACCGATCGGTCCAGAAGAGCTCCTCCGATGTCCTGATCCAAGCCCAAGCGGGGGGCTGAAGAGGTCCATGATCCGGCTGAAGTCTTCATCCAAGCGGGCCAGAAGAGGTCTTCCATCCGATTGAAGTCTTCATCCAAGCGGCATCCATCCGGAGCGAAGCGGCAGCATCCTGAAGACCTCCACCGCGGAACATCCATCCTGGCCGACGACTGAACGACAAATGACGGTTCCTTTAAATGACGTCATCCAAGATGGCGTCCCTCGAATTCCGATTGGCTGATAGGATTCTATCAGCCAATTGGAATTAAGGTAGGAATATTCTGATTGGCTGATGGAATTAGCCAATCAGAATCAAGTTCAATCCGATTGGCTGATCCAATCAGCCAATCAGATTGAGCTTGCATTCTATTGGCTGATCGGAACAGCCAATAGAATGCGAGCTCAATCTGATTGGCTGATCGGATCAGCCAATCGGATTGAACTTGATTCTGATTGGCTGGTTCCATCAGCCAATCAGAATATTCCTACCTTAATTCCGATTGGCTGATAGAATCCTATCAGCCAATCGGAATTCGAGGGACGCCATCTTGGATGACGTCATTTAAAGGAACCGTCATTCGTCGTTCAGTCGTCGGCCAGGATGGATGTTCCGCGGTGGAGGTCTTCAGGATGCTGCCGCTTCGCTCCGGATGGATGCCGCTTGGATGAAGACTTCAATCGGATGGAAGACCTCTTCTGGCCCACTTAGATGAAGACTTCAGCCGGATCATGGACCTCTTCAGCCCCCTGCTTGGGCTTGGATCAGGACATCGGAGGAGCTCTTCTGGACCGATCGGTGAACCTGGTATGGTGAAGACAAGGTAGGATGATCTTCAGGGGCTTAGTGTTAGGTTTATTTAAGGGGGGTTTGGGTTAGATTAGGGGTATGTGGGTGGTGGGTTGTAATGTTGGGGGGGGTATTGTATGTTTTTTTTTACAGGCAAAAGAGCTGAATTTCTTGGGGCATGCCCCGCAAAGGGCCCCGTTCAGGGCTGGTAAGGTAAAAGAGCTTTGAACTTTAGTAATTTAGAATAGGGTAGGGCAAATTTTTATTTTGGGGGGCTTTGTTATTTTATTAGGGGGCTTAGAGTAGGTGTAATTAGTTTAAAATTGTTGTAATATTTTTCTTATGTTTGTAAATATTTTTTATTTTTTGTAACTTAGTTCTTTTTTATTTTTTGTACTTAAGCTAGTTTATTTAATTGTATTTATTTGTAGCAATTGTATTTAATTAATTTATTGATAGTGTAGTGTTAGGTTAATTGTAGGTAATTGTAGGTAGTTTATTTAATTAATTTATTGATAGTCTAGTGCTAGGTTTATTTGTAACTTAGGTTAGGATTTCTTTTACAGGTAAATTTGTAATTATTTTAACTATTTTAGCTATTAAATAGTTCTTAACTATTTAATAGCTATTGTACCTGGTTAAAATAAATACAAAGTTACCTGTAAAATAAATATAAATCCTAAAATAGCTATAATATAATTATAATTTATATTGTAGCTATATTAGGATTTATTTTACAGGTAAGTATTTAGCTTTAAATTGGAATAATTTATTTAATAAGAATTAATTTCGTTAGATTTAAATTATATTTAACTTAGGGGGGTGTTAGTATTAGGGTTAGACTTAGCTTTAGGGGTTAATACATTTATTAGAATAGCGGCGAGATTCGGTCGGCAGATTAGGGGTTAATAATTGAAGTTAGGTGTCGGCGATGTTAGGGAGGGCAGATTAGGGGTTAATACTATTTATTATAGGGTTAGTGAGGCGGATTAGGGGTTAATAACTTTATTATAGTAGCGCTCAGGTCCGGTCGGCAGATTAGGGGTTAATAAGTGTAGGCAGGTGGAGGCGACGTTGGGGGGGGCAGATTAGAGGTTAATAAATATAATATAGGGGTCGGCGGTGTTAGGGGCAGCAGATTAGGGGTACATAGGGATAATGTAAGTAGCGGCGGTTTACGGAGCGGCAGATTAGGGGTTAATAATAATATGCAGGGGTCAGCGATAGCGGGGGCGGCAGATTAGGGGTTAATAAGTGTAAGGTTAGGGGTGTTTAGACTCGGGGTACATGTTAGAGTGTTAAGTGCAGACGTAGGAAGGGTTACCGCATAGCAAACAATGGGGCTGCGTTAGGAGCTGAACGCGGCTTTTTTGCAGGTGTTTGGTTTTTTTTCAGCTCAAACAGCCCCATTGTTTTCTATGGGGGAATCGTGCACGAGCACGTTTTTGAGGCTGGCCGCGTCCGTAAGCAACTCTGGTATCGAGAGTTGAAGCTGCGTTAAAAATGCTCTACGCTCCTTTTTTGGAGCCTAACGCAGCCTTTATGTGGACTCTCGATACCAGAGTTATTTTTATGGTGCGGCCAGAAAAAAGCCGGCGTTAGTTTTTTGGGTCGTTACCGACAAAACTCCAAATCTAGGCCTTAGTTAATAATAGAAATATTATTTAGATTTATTTAATTAATATTTAAGTTAGGGGGGTGTTAGGGTTAGACTTAGGTTTAGGGGTTAATAATTTTATTACAGTGGCGGCGGTGTAGTGGGGGGCAGGATAGGGGTTAATAAATTTATTATAGGTGGCGACGGTGTAGGGGGGGCAGGATAGGGGTTAATAAATTTAATATAGGTTGCGGCGGGTTCAGGGAGCGGCGGTTTAGGGGTTAAACTATTTATTTATTTGCGGCGAGGTGCGGGATCAGCAGGATAGGGGTTAATAACTTTATTATAGAGGGCGACGGTATAGGGGGGGCAGGATAGGGGTTACTAGGTATAATGTAGGTGGCAGCAGTGTCCGGGAGCGGCTGTTTAGGGGTTAATACATTTATAAGACTTGCGGCGGGGTCTAGGAGTGACGGTTTAGGGGTTAATACATTTATAAGACTTGCGGCAGGGTCTAACTCTCACAGTCCGCTGTTCATCGCCCCGCGGCTTTTTGACAGCTTTATTTGATAACTTAGGCGTATTTTTTCAGGTCCGCGGCGGCGAAGGTAGGCGAAGGCAGGAAAGTTGACACGTTGATAACTACCCCCCTTAGTGTTTTTTATTACAACAATGAAACAGACTGTTTTATATCCCTTTTAATGAATGTTGTTTCCTTCCCCTGTGAGTGGCTGTCCATCTTTTTTCCTCTCACCTGCCACCCAGGATGTTTTAATGTCCCAAGCAGGAGTTCAGCCTTCCTGTCACATAGGTTACTTGATTCCTTGGACAATCACAGGCTATTTTCTTTCTCAATAGATGAGTGCACAGATCCAGCAAACCTGTGAGCACAGATGGGATAGGTTCTTATTCAGGTCTTGAAGCTCACTCAAACATCAACTTTTTTGCAGTTTTTTCTTATGTGGACTGCATATTTCTAGAGTGTAGTTTAGCAGATGTTATATGTAGTTTATTTTATAGTGATGGTGCGCGGATCACGTGAGAAGTATATATTTACAGTGATAACGCAGTCCCCATAGACCGCAATGTAAAGGCACTTTTCAGTGACGTTTTTTTTTTTTAACAGTTATTTATTAATTTTTTTAATGCTCATATTTTTTATTTTAATAAAGCAACTTTACACTTTATTTGGGGGGCAAATGGGGGACATTTTTAAATTAGCGCTCCACTTGTAACCTAGCCCTTAATTGGCAGGGATGGGATAATAGAGTAAAAAGGATAAATTGTGAAGCGTCGATGGGGCAACTTAGTATTGAATCCATGTATTGAATTACTTGGCACCAGTAAGGTTAAAGCACCCGGCAGTCCCACCAAATGTGACTGGTACCCTCCTCCCCGCATTCTCTCCAGCAGCTGCTTGAAACCAGGGGATAAATAGATTTTAAGGCAAACGGGTGTAAAGTGTCACTTCATCAGTAATTTATATATCTGTTCACTTTTTATAGGTTTAGGTTTGTATTACATTTTTTTTTAAATAATATTTTGAAATTTATTTTCAGAACGGTATAATCTAAAAATAAAAACTTTTTCATCTTTAAAAAAATATGTGGACCAAACATTTTTACAAAATATGACGTTATATGACTACTGGTGCTTCCTTTTCTCTTTTGTCCTTTAAGAGTTGACAGTTTTATTAAAGAATATTGAAGTTTTTAAAGGTTGTTGTTAAAATGTTGGCAATTACATTTCCATGGAGATTTGCAAATGTAGTCAAGTCTAACGCTGTCCTAAACTTAAAGGGACAGTCTACACCTTAGTCATCAAAGTTTTAACTTAGATTAGGCTGCAAATAGCCTCCTGCATCCTTTCCATATCATGCAGCAGGAACAGTAAAAAAGTTATTTTAAAATGTATATTGTTTCTGGCCAGTTTGTCAAGCTCCACCCACTGATGACATCACAATCTGGGCTGCATCTAGACACACTGCTTAATAGCATTCACAGTCCGTTAAAACCAACTAGTGAGCCTTTTGTGTTTGGACACCATATGCAGCCTAGATCCTGATGTCATCAGTGGGCTGAGCTTGGCAACCATTTCAAAGTGGCAGGAGGCTGTTTGCAGCTTAATCTATGGTAAGACTTTAAGATGATCAAGGTGTAGACTGTCCTTTTAATACAGACTAATTAAAATGTAAAAACATGTAAAAGTGACATTTCACTAATATACTGTATGAAAATATGGCAGAAGCAGAGCAACATTGCAAACAGCAGCTGCATTGTCAGGAGAGAATGGCATCTAGGCTGGTATATACAGGGAGTGCAGAATTATTAGGCAAATGAGTATTTTGACCACATCATCCTCTTTATGCATGTTGTCTTACTCCAAGCTGTATAGGCTCGAAAGCCTACTACCAATTAAGCATATTAGGTGATGTGCATCTCTGTAATGAGAAGGGGTGTGGTCTAATGACATCAACACCCTATATCAGGTGTGCATAATTATTAGGCAACTTCCTTTCCTTTGGCAAAATGGGTCAAAAGAAGGACTTGACAGGCTCAGAAAAGTCAAAAATAGTGAGATATCTTGCAGAGGGATGCAGCACTCTTAAAATTGCAAAGCTTCTGAAGCGTGATCATCGAACAATCAATCGTTTCATTCAAAATAGTCAACAGGGTCGCAAGAAGCGTGTGGAAAAACCAAGGCGCAAAATAACTGCCCATGAACTGAGAAAAGTCAAGCGTGCAGCTGCCAAGATGCCACTTACCACCAGTTTGGCCATATTTCAGAGCTGCAACATCACTGGAGTGCCCAAAAGCACAAGGTGTGCAATACTCAGAGACATGGCCAAGGTAAGAAAGGCTGAAAGATGACCACCACTGAACAAGACACACAAGCTGAAACGTCAAGACTGGGCCAAGAAATATCTCAAGACTGTTTTTTCTAAGGTTTTATGGACTGATGAAATGAGAGTGAGTCTTGATGGGCCAGATGGATGGGCCCGTGGCTGGATTGGTAAAGGGCAGAGAGCTCCAGTCCGACTCAGACGCCAGCAAGGTGGAGGTGGAGTACTGGTTTGGGCTGGTATCATCAAAGATGAGCTTGTGGGGCCTTTTCGGGTTGAGGATGGAGTCAAGCTCAACTCCCAGTCCTACTGCCAGTTTCTAGAAGACACCTTCTTCAAGCAGTGGTACAGGAACAAGTCTGCATCCTTCAAGAAAAACATGATTTTCATGCAGGACAATGCTCCATCACACCCGTCCAAGTACTCCATAGCGTGGCTGGCAAGAAAGGGTATAAAAGAAGAAAATCTAATGACATGGCCTCCTTGTTCACCTGATCTGAACCCCATTGAGAACCTGTGGTCCATCATCAAATGTGAGATTTACAAGGAGGGAAAACAGTACACCTCTCTGAACAGTGTCTGGGAGGCTGTGGTTGCTGCTGCACGCAATGTTGATGGTGAACAGATCAAAACACTGACAGAATCCATGGATGGCAGGCTTTTGAGTGTCCTTGCAAAGAAAGGTGGCTATATTGGTCACTGATTTGTTTTTTGTTTTGTTTTTGAATGTCAGAAATGTATATTTGTGAATGTTGAGATGTTATATTGGTTTCACTGGTAAAAATAAATAATTGAAATGGGTATATATTTGTTTTTTGTTAAGTTGCCTAATAATTATGCACAGTAATAGTCACCTGCACACACAGATATCCCCCTAAAATAGCTATAACTAAAAACAAACTAAAAACTACTTCCAAAACTATTCAGCTTTGATATTAATGAGTTTTTTGGGTTCATTGAGAACATGGTTGTTGTTCAATAATAAAATTAATCCTCAAAAATACAACTTGCCTAATAATTCTGCACTCCCTGTAAGCAGAAAATGGTAGGGGAATGCTAAGTTTTTATTTTTTATTTTTATAAAATTGCCTGGGATGAGTTGTTCAAGGGTCAACAGATTTGCCAATGACTAGGGCTGCACAAAGACTAAATAAACCACCAGCCTTCATATCTGATGTGGCTTTGTATTTGTTGTCACACTAAAACAAAAATAGATTTGGGCAGATGAATACTGATTAGTAGATGGTTTATAGAAGTTTATGGTCTGTAAGATCTTGTAAGGGTGAGTAAAACAGACTTAAAGGGACATTACGGTAAAAATATAAATTCACATAGATAAATTACATCTTTGTACATTTATTAGCAAAAATGCTTCTAGTAAAAGTTATCACTGTTTTAGTGTTAGTATTTTCCTCTGCAAATGCACGTGAAGCATAGCTAGATATTCTCAGTGCACCAGCATTTTAAATACTGCAGTTGTTTAGAGTGCCAGTGTGGCTTGTCTCAAGTCATTACCAGGTGGTACAAAGCACCTTCAGATCTCTGAGCAAGTACTGTGTTTAAAATGCTGGTGCACGGTGCATACTTAAATACACTTTTGTAAAAGCTATAGCTTTTATTAGAAGCATTTTGCTAATACATGTATATTACAAAAATGCTTCTATCCAAAATGGAAACGCACCCACGTGGATTCCAATTATGCCTGGAATGTCCCTTTAAAGGGATACTAAACCCAAATTTTTTTCTTTCATGGATCAGATAGAGCATGGAATTTTAAGCAACTTTCTGATTTTTTTTTCTTTTATTTTTTAAACCAACATTGGGTACAGAGCATACAAATCACAGGACAATACGCCACGCAGGGCATAATATCATAATACACAGTAAACATCCTGTAGAGAGAGAAAAAAAACAATATCCACAATTAGATAGATAACAGTAATATGTAGTCTTTGTTACTACGTTGATACAGTACATACTCAATGTTGGTGTTTTAAAACAACCCCCCCCCCAAAAAAAATAAAAAAAAAATAAATAATAATAATAAAAGGGGGTACCTATCCTGTACCTCAGGGTTACATTTCTGACATTGTAGTTAAACAAATTAACATTCATCTAATTATTCATCTTTTTATGATCAGCAGGCAATATCACATCAAAACCAAGCCAACTATTAGGGAAATGTTCAGCATATATGTTCAATTGAACATACTCAGAGTTTACCAGAGGTTTAACTAGTTGCCTTTGGGCCATAATTGGCATAGTTTTAATAACCACTATCCACTTTTTAAAGTATTTTTTGAGTTGGGCATTACTAATATCTAGAATCAGCCTCTGTTCTGTTGTACTTTGGGCTATTAATGCTTTTTTAAATAGTACGAAACTGGGAGCTTTATGAGACTTCCAGGATCTTAAAATAAGATTACATGCAATAAAAACCATAGTATTAATTAAACTATAATTTAAACAGCGTCCCAAATATTTGAGCAGAAAAAAACACAGTCAATGGAGTTATCTCAAAATCTAGATGTAGCACTACATTCATCCAGTAACCAATTTTCACCCAAAAACAATTAAAGATATTGACATTACTGGTACTGCACCTTGTGCACAGGTTGTTTTTTACAATTTAGACATTTTTTCTAGTGTAATATATACATCAAACAATAATTTTAGATGTGTCTCCCGCCATGTTGTCAAAACCCATGAATTTTCCACAACTTTAAGACTATCAGATATATCTTGCATTGTAATATTTGCAAAATACCGTTGCCACTTAGTTTGTAGGTACTCTAATTGTCCATTCGTGGAGAGAGCATTCAGCAGCATAGTGCATAATGAAGAGATGGTATAAATACCATTTTGGTATAATTTAATTCTAGGAGTTAAATCCCCTAAAGACCAATTTGGATTATATTTTTGTTTCAGCTAATCTATATAGTGTCATATCTGTAGATATGCATAAAAGTCTCTCCAGGAGAGATCAAATTTAAAACAAATATCAGAAAAGGATTCTACAGATAAATCTGGTCTAATAAATTGTTTAATCCATTTCAGACCTTTACTCTCCCATTCCACGTAGATTCCAATTTTGCCTGGAATGTCCCTTTAAAGGGACACTAAACCCAATTTTTTTCTTTCATGATTCAGATAGAGCATGGAATTTTAAGCAACTTTCTAATTTACTCCTATTATCAATTTTCTTTTTTTCTCTTGACATCTTTATTTGAAAAAGCAGGAATGAAAGCTTTAGAGACGGCCCATTTTGGTTCAGAACCTGGGTAGCGCTTCCTGATTGGTGGCTAAATGTAGCAAACCAATTAGCAAGCTCTATCCAGGTGCTAAACCAAAAATGGGCCGGCTCCTTACCTTACATTCTTGCATTTTCACATAAAGATAGCAAGAGAATGAAGAAAATTTGATAATAGGATTAAATTAGAAAATTGCTTAAAATTGCATGCTCTATCTGAATTATGAGAGAAAAAAATGTGGGGTTAGTGTCCCTTTAACTGCTGCTTATAGCAGTCTGCCACTTTCAGTCAAAGGTTCATAGGTAGATTTATAGATTTACAGTGTAATGTTGTAGTGTGTTGCATTGTGTAATTGTGGCACGGTATAGTGTATAAATATATAGTGACATTGTAATTATTAAATGGTATATTGTAGTAAATGAGTGTAATAATTTGTGTATGTATAATAACGTGCAAAAGGGTTGGTGTCTTGAATCTTTTTCATCTCAATACTGATGTATAGACTGCAAGGGAGATGATGCATGCTTTGTGTTTAGCGGTTGCTAGCGTGACTGGGAGCCCATACACCTGTCCCATACACAGGTGAGCAGAGCCAGTACAGGCAGCGGCCTGCATGAAAGGAACAAATACAATAGCCTGTATTGTAGAACAGGCAGCTTGGAACCGCCCCCCACGGCATCACTCACCACTTGTCAGAGGCTGCAAGGCTCGCACAAAGCAAACTGCACAGCCCGGGGCCCTGAGTATCATCTGTCCTTAACACGCAAGGTGTCAGTCAGAGGCATACAGCGTGTTTACATGGAACGTCACGTGGGAGTGTGTGTCAGCCTGGGGAGTTGATAGGTACTTTATACTGAGTCTTGTGAAACTGTGTTTAAAAGGAAATAAAAAGTCATTTCATTCTGATTTCTTAGTTTTCTATGTCTAGTTTTTGGGATCCTACAATAGTCCACTTACAACCATCTCAAAGTAAATAGCAAAAATAAATAATAGATAATATTTAGCATTATTTGTGCATTGGCCAGAATATAATGTAAAAAACATTCAAGAGAAAGGAAAAAATGGCAATAGTTGTATATTAAACTTGTATATGAAATAGGAAGTGGTTACTGTGGTACAATTTTACTCTGAAAATTGTGTGTTTTTTTTTCCACAGCTCCAAAGGGACTGTAGTGTAATATTCAGAACCATAACCCTGCAACATTATACACAGTGATTAGCCTTAAAATTAACACACTTAAAAAAGACTTTTCAAGAAGTATGTCCCTACAAAGCTATGCACAGTTTATTAACACCATGAAAACAAAGTTGTATTTTTAACATCTATGCATGTGCAGATCTTTTGTAACTGGCTGCTTGTTTGTGGATATATAGTCTATATCTAAAAAATGACTATTTTTCCTAGAGTGGGATTCAGATGTAACCAATTTCTCTTTAAAGGGTCATTAAAGTCAAAATTAAATGTTTGCTATACAGACAGAGCATGTCATTTAAACCATTTTTCAATTTACTTCTATTATATAATTTGCTTTGATCTTTTGGTATCCTTTATTGTAAAGCATACCTAGGTAGGCACAGGAGCTGGGAGCTAGCTGCTGATTGGTGGCTGCACATATATGCCCCTTGCTATTGGCTCCCTTGGTGTGTTCATCTAGCTCCCAGAAGTGCATGGCTGCTCCTTCAACAAGGAATACCAAGAGAATTAAAGGGACAGTCAACATCAGATTGTTTGTTGTTTAAAAAGATAGATAATCCCTTTATTACCCATTCCCAAATTTTGCATAACCAACACTGTTATAATACATGTTTCACCTCTGTAATTACCTTGTATCTAAGCCTCTGCCGACTGCCCCCCTTATTTCAGTCCATTTGACAGACTTCCATTTTAGCCAATCAGTGCTCACTCCTCGGTAAATTCAAGTGCATGAGCTCAATGTTATCTTTGTGAAACACATGAACTAATGCCCTCTAGTGGTTAAAAACTGTCAAAATGCTTTCAGATTAAAGGCGGCCTTCAAGCCAAGGTCTAAGAAGTTAGCATATAAACCTCCTAGGTTTAGCTTTCAACTAAGAATACCAAGAGAACAAAGCAAAATTGGTGATAAACGTAAATTGAAAAGTTGTTTAAAATTATATGCCCTATTTGAATCATGAAAGTTTTTTTTTTACTTGACTGTCCCTTTAAGCTAACTTGATAACAGAAGTAAATTGAAAAGTTGTTTAAAATTGTATGCTATATTATACGAATCATGAAAGAAACATGTTGGGTTTCATGTCCCTTTAAGATAGTAAACTTTAAATACATTTTATGAATTAAAGAGACAGAGCATACATCGGTAAGAAGTGCTTTGATTAAAGGGACATGAAACCCAAACATTTTCGTTCATGATTTAGCTAGAATATACAATTTTAAACAACTTTCCAGTTTACTTCTATTATCAAATGTGCTTCATTCTCTTGGTATCATTTGTTGAAGGAGCAGCAATGCACTACTAGTTTCTAACTGAACACATGGGTGAGCCAATGACAATCAGTATATATATGCAACCACCAATTAGCAGCTAGAACCTAAGTTCTTTGCTGCTCCTGGACTTTCTTAGATAAACCTTTCAGCAAAGGATAACAAGCGAAGGAAGCAAATTAAATAATAAAAGTAAATTGGAAAGTTGTTTAAAATTATATGCTCTGTCTAAATCAGGGTCTAATTATGACTTTATTGGCCCTTTAAATATAAATGAGAAGCCTTGGAGTTAGCTATTTTATCCAGTGGCAGAAAGGTAAGACTTTGGCCCTGATTAATTAAAAACTTGCTTGTTAATCTAATATCTAGCGGCAAAACGTTGTCACACAATTACAACTCAGACATTGCACAGTTCAGAAGGAATTGTACCTGCCCCTTGTCACATCTGCGAGTTGTGATCATGGAATCACTATTATAATAAATAGACCAGGATCTATTTCATAACTGATCACCTCTCAGTGATAGAACACTGAGATAGTTTGAATGTGCAGGATACTGGATTTCTGAAAATGACTTCAAAACTTTAAAGAACAAACAAGTGAACATTTAAAAAATTGATAAATTTGATAAAATATTCCTTACTAGCATCAGCAAAAAAAAAAAGAAAAAAAAGAACTAGACAATCTTATAAGATGGAACAAAAGAAAAAAGGGACATGCCCAAGAGTTCACAGCAAATGGATTAAAGAGACTTTTAAAGGGTTATTAAACACTAAACAAATGCTAGGTAGAATGATGCATCCATTAGCTGTTTAAAAATTTACAAAATAAGTGTAAAGTTGTAGTATATATAAAACAATGGGCGCTGCCATGTTGTAACTGTGACCAATTAGAGACAATTATACATAAGTCACTAGAGTGTGCAGCCAATGGCTGTGTGGAATACAACAGTGTTCTGCACTTCCATTTCTAACAGGAACTGAAAAGCTCACAATTTCAGAATGAAATTACAGGAAAAGAGGACAAAATAAATAATTTAAGTATATTGCAGAGGTTTTTTTATATATATGATTTATCACTTTATATTACCATCTCAAAGTGTTTAATGTCCCTTTAATGCAAAAAAATCTTATATGTTATTACATGTAAATTTTGCATTACTGATTGTAGCTATTTGTTTAACCCTGACAAATGGGTTGTGTGTGTTTGTTAATTAATATATACAGTATATATATATATATTTCCACTGTGTATCTGCACTCGCAATTCAAAGATAGTCAGCAACCAGGGTGCTCAGTCAAAATTTCAATAAGTATCAACAAGTAGGGACTGCACTCGCTGGATTCAGTTCAAATAATACCTTATTTATTCAATGGTGACGTTTCGGGGTACGCAAACCCCTTCCTCAGACCGTTTCGGGGTACGCAAACCCCTTCCTCAGACCAAACCTTTGCGTACCCCGAAACGTCACCATTGAATAAATAAGGTATTATTTGAACTGAATCCAGCAAGTACAGTCCCTACTTGTTTTATATTATATTTACTATTATATGTTATACTATTCACCTCCTGTACTGTCTTGTTTAGTCTGTTATGTTTTTGTATCCTATCACAAATATTCGTCATTATTTACCCCTATCTCTCTACCCAGAGCTATGGAATTTTATGGCGCTTTACAAATAAATGCTAATAATGCAAATAATAATAATAATAATATTGCAGCTTCTGAGCAGGGAGCAGACAGTAAGCTCATCAGGAGCAGCAGTTGCATAACTCACAAATCATTATCTGTGTTCTGCCCAGGAGCTGCAATGCTTACAGTACTAGAGTGCACCCGCATAGAAGGTTTATGTTCTGGTGCCAGGTAGAATATAGTATATCCTGACAATTGTTTTATGGGGACATATGTGTGTATCTAGGTGTTTGTATGTGTGTATCTATGTGTTTGTATGTGTGTATCTATGTGTTTGTATGTGTGTATCTATGTGTTTGTATGTGTGTATCTATGTGTTTGTATGTGTGTATCTATGTGTTTGTATGTGTGTATCTATGTGTTTGTATGTGTGTATATATATATATATATAAATAAAATATATACATTCTTTTATATATATTTATATATATTATTTTTTTTCTCAGAGAGCACTGGGGAGAAGAGATGGAATACTGAACACACGAGAAGCAACTTTCTTTAAACCTGTTTCATTAATAGCACCACAGGACGAGTTCTGTCTGGTAGTGACTCAGGTGTAAGGATACAAGCCAAGACTTTCTCTTGGACGTGCTTTCCAAAAAACAAAAAAATATTTTTTTTTTTTGCAGAGACTCACAAGAATAGTAGCATTGTTCCTTTGCGTGCAAAGCGGGAGCTTGGCTTTAGGTTCCCCGCCCTCGCTAGCAGACCGCAATTACACCCAGCTGCACCTTGTCCTTTCTGTCTGCCTCGCTCTCTTTTGGCATCAGGTAAATATCAGCATCTGCACGCGATCCCTGGGGAGAGGAAGGTGGGGGCCGGTTTCCACCTTACGGTAACTCCCCCCCCCCCCACAGAAAGCATATTGAGCATATTACATTCCTAAGGACTGACTCAGCATTTGTGTGAGAGAAGGAATTTTTATTAACCCTTCCTCTACCAAGACAGGTGCATACCTTGCAACATTTCAAATGGTCATAGAAGGACGCATACCTTTTTCAGTCACAATATTTGCTGCTGTTACCACTATATATGTACATGATAGGACATGAATTGAATGGTCTTTTTCAAAAATATTTACACATATGCAGAGCCATCAAGTCACACTATTTGAGTGTCACACCCCATGGATCAGTATAATCACACTATGAAAACAAATTGTGCAAATCTCTTCCATCTTTGTATCTAAAAACTGAATGTGTTTCTATCACATTAAAACGCTATTGAAAATATTAACTGTAAATGCAAAGGGACAAATTACGAGTGGAGCGCAAACATTTGCATGCGAGCAATAAGGGATTTATTGTGGGGGTTTGCGCTTGTTGGGCTTACCGCTCGTATTACGCTAGAATGATTTCTGCGACTTCATAGCTCTGGTTAACTGTTTCATGAAACTAAAAAGTGTCACAAAACACATAAAAAATAAATGACAAAGTACATTTACACTCATAATAACACTATCCAATAAAAAATATTTAACAAAAAAATATTGCACACAAAAGTTATAAGGGCTCAAAGATATGAGATTTTAGGTGTTAGAAAAAAGGCAGGCAAAGGGCTTTAACATTAAAAAACATACATATACATCACTACAATTGGATGGATATGTATGTATATACTGTATATATACTGTATATGTCTATATATGTATACACATGTATTTACAGACAAATATACACATATAAACACATAAATAGATATGTATACATACATACATATATATATATATATATATATATATATATATATATATATATATATATATATATATATATATATATATATATATATAAGTGCATTGGAACCCTTTTCAGTTAAAGGGACAGTCTACACCAGAATGTTTATTGTTTAAAAAGATAGCTAATCCCTTTATTACTAGGCTGACCATATTGCCGCTTTAAAAAGGGACACATATGAAAAATACATATGTCAGGGCTGTTTTCAGGGCTGTTTAAAGGGACACTGAACCCAAATTTTTTCTTTTGTGATTCAGACAGAACATGCAATTTTAAGCAACTTTCTAATTTACTCCTATTATCAAATTTTCTTCCTTCTCTTGGTATCTTTATTTGAAATGCAAGAATGTAAGTTTAGATGCCGGCCCATTTTTGGTGAATAACCTGGGTTATTCTTGCTGATTGGTGGATAAATTCATCCACCAATAAAAAAAAGTGCTGTCCAGAGTCCTGAAGCAAAAAAGCTTAGATGCCTTCTTTTTCAAATAAAGATAGCAAGTGAACGAAGAAAAATTGATAATAGGAGTAAATTAGAAAGTTGCTTAAAATTGCATGCTCTATCTGAATCACAAAAGAAAATATGTAGGTTCAGTGTCCCTTTAAAGAAATGGTTTTGTATAAGAACCCTCACATGTGTATTTTTCATATGTGTTCCTTCTTAAAGCGGCAATATGGTCAGCCTATTTATTACCCATTCCCCAGTTTTGCAAACCAACACAGTTATATTAATGTATGTTTTACCTATGTGATTGCCTTGTATCTAAGCCTCTGCAGACTGCCCACTTATCTCAGTGCTTTTGACAGACATACAGTTTAACCAATCAGTGCAGACTCCTAAATAACTTTACGGGAGTGAGCACAATGTTATCTATATGACACACATGAACTAACACTGTCTAACTGTGAAAAACTTTCAAAATGCTCTGAGTTAAAAGCCGGTTTTCAGCGGTTTTAGAAATCAGTTTGAGCCTACCTAGGTTTAGCTTTTCAAAAATACCACCAAGGGACCAAAGCAAATTTAAAGATAAAAGTCAATTGGAAAGTTGTTTAAAATTGCATGCCCTATCTGAATCATAAAAGTTTAATTTTGACTAGACTGTCCCTTTAAGTAGATGAAAACATGAAAAAAAAACTATTTATGCAATATTCATTTTTAGTAAAAGGTTTTAACTATGTATTTACTGTAAATACATAGTTAAAAGCTTTATTAAAACACTTCTAGTGAAAGCTATTATTGTTTTTTTAACAGCATACACAAATATGCTGTGAGTGTCCTGTGCACCAACATTTAAACACCGTAACTTATTACACAAGTTAAGTGTTCACTCATAATACACACCTCTCTGAGCAGGCATGGTGTTTAAAACTCAATCTAATTACACATAGCATATGTACGTATGCTGCTGAAATAGGCTTCTATTTAGAATTGAAAAAGACCAATGCACATTTCAATTTTGACCTTTCTATCTGGGATGGGGGAGAAACACAGTCCACTTATTAAATCAGTCTGACCAAAAAAAAAAAAAAAAAAAGGTATTCTGGATGGCATGCAGGTAAATCGCTCAGTGAGGTGATTAGCCAAGTGCTAAATTGAGGAGCCATATAATTAAAGTGATATGAAACCCCTTGTCTTTCACGATTTAGATAGAGTATGCAATTTTAAATAATTTTCGGCTAGATTATGAGTTTTGCGTTAAGAGCAGCGCGGTGCTAACTTGCAAGTTATTGTCACCGCTCAACTCCCTACAGCGCTGGTTTTACAGGTTTACAAAAACCCGGCATTAGCAGGCAATATTGCAGTGTAAAGCAAAATTGAGCTCCATACCGCACTCCAATACCAGCGCTGCAGTGAGCTGGTTTTACGTGCTCTTGCACGATTTCCCCATAGACATAAATTGGGAGAGCCGGCTGAAAAAAAGCCTAACACCTGCAATAAAGCAGCGTAAAGCTCCGTAACACAGCCCCATTGATTCCTATGGGGAGAGAAAAGTTATGTTTACACCTAACACCCTAACATAAACCCTGAGTCTAAACACCCCTAATCTGCTGCCCCCAACATTGCCGACACCTACATTACACTTATTAACCCCAATCTGCCCCCCCAACATCGCCGCCACCTACCTACACTTATTAATCCCTAATCTGCTGCCCCCAAGTTGCCGCCACTATACTAAAGGTATTAACCCCTAAACCTAACCCTAACCATAACACCCACTAACTTTAATGTAATTAAAATAAATCTAAATAAAACCTACTATTAATAACTATTAATAACTAAATAATTCCTATTTAAAACTAAATACTTACTTGTAAAATAAACCCTAAGCTAGCTACAATATAACTAATAGTTACATTGTATCTATCTTAGGTTTTATTTTTATTTCACAGGCAAGTTTGTATTTATTTTAACTAGGTAGACTAGTTAGTAAATAGTTATTAACTATTTACTAGCTACCTAGTTAAAATAAATACAAATTTACCTGTAAAATAAAACCTAACCTGCCTCACACTAACACCTAACCTTACACTACAATTAAATAAATTACATTAATTAAATACAATTAACTAAATTACAAAAAAACAAACTATCAAATATTTAAACTACTTACACCTAATCTAATAGCCTATGAAAATAAAATAGCCCCCCCCCCCCAAATAAAAAAACCCCTAGCCTACAATAAACTACCAATGGCCCTTAAAAGGGCCTTTTGCAGGGCATTGTTGTTTATTATAGTGGCGGCGATGTCCGGAGCGCCAGATTAGGGGTTAATAAATTTATTTTAGTGTTTGCGATGCGGGAGGGCCTCGGTTTAGGGGTTAATAGGCAGTTTATGGGTGTTAGTGTACTTTTTAGCACTTTAGTTATGAGTTTTATGTTACGGCTTTGTAGCGTAAAACTCATAACTACTAACTTTCAGTTTACGGTATGGATCTTGACGGTATTGGCTGTACCGCTCACTTTTTGGCCTCCCAGGCAAACTCGTAATACCAGCGCTATGGAAGTCCCATTGAAAAAGGACTTTTTGAAAGCTGCGGTAGTTACGTTGCTTTACGGCCAAAAAGGTGTGCGGTACAGCTATACCTGCAAGACTCGTAATACCAGCGGTAGTGAAAAAGAGCCATAACGATGCTTTTTCACTCATACCGCAAAACTCGTAATCTAGCCGTTTATAATTTACTTCTATTATCAAATTTTCTTTATTCAATTGGTATCTTTTGTTAAAAAGCAGGCACTTTTAGGAACTAGCCCATTTCAGGAGCACTATACGGCAGCAACTTTGCAAGAATATTATCAATTTGCAAGAGCACTATTTCCTGCCATGTAGTGCTCCAGATGTCTATTAAGGTATCTCTTTAACACAAAATATCATGGAAAGGAAGCAAATTTGTTAATTGAAGTAAGACACAAATTTTTTTTTATATGCTCTGTCTGAGTCACAAAATATTTTTTTTGGGGTTTCATATCCCTTTAAAAGAGTGCATTGTCAGTTCATAAATATACATTAAAGCAGTGATTTTTAACCTTTTTTTTGCCGTGGCACACTTTTTTACATTAAAAAATCCTGTGGCACACCACCATCCCAAAATTTTAAAAAAATCACACATTGTAGCCTAATACAGCATATATATATATACACATACACACCCTGCACTGGGAGTAAAAAACAAGCAAAGTTTAAAAAATATGTCACACTGTTGTCAGTCTGCCGTGGCATACCTGAGGATCTCTCACGGCACACTAGTGTGCCACGGCACACTGGTTGAAAAACACTGCATTAAAGGGACACTGAACCCATTTTTTTCTTTAGATAGAGCATGCAATTTTAAGCAACTTTCTAATTTACTCCTATTATCAATTTTTCTTCGTTCTCTTGCTATCTTTATTTGAAAAAGAAGGCATCTAAGATTTTTTTTGGTTCAGCCTCTGGACAGCACTTTTTTTATTGGTGGATGAATTTATCCACCAATCAACAAGGATAACCCAGGTTGTTCACCAAAAATGGGCCGGCATCTAAACTTACATTCTTGCATTTCAAATAAAGATACCAAGAGAATAAAGAAAATTTGATAATAGGAATAAATTAGAAAGTTGCTTAAAATGTCTCACTCTATCTGAATCACAAAAGAAAAAAATTGGGTTCAGTGTCCCTTTAAACAAAAAACTATTTATAGTATGTCTGTGAGAGAAAATAAATAAAACAAAATAACATATTCTTGCATGGAAAAGGTTAAAGGGACAGTAATGTCAAAATCAAACTTAAATGGATTGGATAAAGAATGACATTTTTCAACAACTTTCCAATTTCCTGCGATTATCATATAAAATAGCACATTTGGAACACATGGGAACTGTCATTATCAGCAAGTGAGCATTTAATACTTAAGTGTAAGTTAAAGGGAGAGTAAAGTCAAAATTAAACTTAATTGGATTGGATAGATCATGATTTAAACAACTTTCCATTTTACTTCTTTTATCAATTTTGTCTAGTTCTCTTGATATCTTTTGTTAAAGAGTAATCTTAGGTGAGGTCAGGAGCGTGAGCGTGTCTTTAGCAATTTAGCAGCAGTGTTTAAATAAATGTTATAGATAGTTGCAAATACTGCTGCCAGAGGCCTAGATTTGGAGTTTGGCGGTAGATGGGCTGTTAACGCTACGCGGGCTTTTTTCTGGCCGCACCATAAAATTAACTCTGGTATCGAGAGTCAAAAAAAATGCTGCGTTAGGCTCCAAAAAAGGAGCGTAGAGCATTTTTACCGCAAATGCAACTCTCGATACCAGAGTTGCTTACGGACGCGGCCAGCCTCAAAAACGTGCTCGTGCACGATTCTCCCATAGGAAACAATGTGGCTGTTTGAGCTGAAAAAAAACCTAACACCTGCAAAAAAGCAGCGTTCAGCTCCTAACGCAGCCCCATTGTTTCCTATGGGGAAACACTTCCTACGTCTGCACCTAACACCCTAACATGTACCCCGAGTCTAAACACCCCTACCCTTACACTTATTAACCCCTAATCTGCCGCCCCCGCTATCGCTGACCCCTGCATTATATTATTAACCCCTAATCTTCAGCTCCGTAAACCGCCGCAACTTACATTATCCCTATGTACCCCTAATCTGCTGCCCCTAACACCGCCGACCCCTATATTATATTTATTAACCCCTAACCTGCCCCCCACAACGTCGCCGCCAGCTACTTACAATAATTAACCCCTAATCTGCCGACCGCAAAGCGCCGCCACCTACGTTATCCTTATGTACCCCTAATCTGCTGCCCCTAACACCGTCGACCCCTATATTATATTTATTAACCCCTAATCTGCCCCCCTCAACGTCGCCGACACCTGCCTACACTTATTAACCCCTAATCTGCCGAGCGGACCTGAGCGCTACTATAATAAAGTTATTAACCCCTAATCCGCCTCACTAACCCTATCATAAATAGTATTAACCCCTAATCTGCCCTCCCTAACATCGCCGACACCTAACTTCAATTATTAACCCCTAATCTGCCGAGCGGACCTGAGCGCTACTATAATAAAGTTATTAACCCCTAATCCGCCTCACTAACCCTATCATAAATAGTATTAACCCCTAATCTGCCCTCCCTAACATCGCCGACACCTAACTTCAATTATTAACCCCTAATCTGACGACCGGAGCTCACCGCTACTATAATAAATGGATTAACCCCTAAAGCTAAGTCTAACCCTAACACTAACACCCCCCTAATTTAAATATAATTTTAATCTAACGAAATTAATTAACTCTTATTAAATAAATTATTCCTATTTAAAGCTAAATACTTACCTGTAAAATAAATCCTAATATAGCTACAATATAAATTATAATTACATTGTAGCTATTTTAGGATTAATATTTATTTTACAGGCAACTTTGTAATTATTTTAACCAGGTACAATAGCTATTAAATAGTTAAGAACTATTTAATAGTTACCTAGTTAAAATAATAACAAAATTACCTGTAAAATAAATCCTAACCTAAGTTATAATTAAACCTAACACTACACTATCAATAAATTAATTAAATAAAATACCTACAATTACCTACAATAAAACCTAACACTACACTATCAATAAATAAATTAAATACAATTTCTACAAATAACTACAATTACATAAACTAACTAAAGTACAAAAAATAAAAAAGAACTAAGTTACAAAAAATAAAAAAATATTTACAAACATAAGAAAAATATTACAACAATTTTAAACTAATTACACCTACTCTAAGCCCCCTAATAAAATAACAAAGACCCCCAAAATAAAAAAATGCCCTACCCTATTCTAAATTAATAAATTTAAAAGCTCTTTTACCTTACCAGCCCTGAACAGGGCCCTTTGCGGGGCATGCCCCAAGAAAATCAGCTCTTTTGCCTGTAAAAAAAAACATACAATACCCCCCCCCCAACATTACAACCCACCACCCACATACCCCTAATCTAACCCAAACCCCCCTTAAATAAACCTAACACTAAGCCCCTGAAGATCTTCCTACCTTGTCTTCACCTCACCGGGTATCACCGATCGGTCCTGGCTCCGATATCTTCATCCAACCCAAGCGGGGGCTAGACATCCACTGAAGAAGTCCAGAAGAGGGTCCAAAGTCTTCCTCCTATCCGGCAAGAAGAGGACATCCGGACCGGCAAACATCTTCATCCAAGCGGCATCTTCGATCTTCTTCCATCCGGTGCGGAGCGGGTCCATATTGAAGCAGCCGACGCGGATCCATCCTCTTCTTCCGGCGTCTCCCGACGAATGACGGTTCCTTTAAGGGACGTCATCCAAGATGGCGTCCCTCGAATTCCGATTGGCTGATAGGATTCTATCAGCCAATCGGAATTAAGGTAGGAATATTCTGATTGGCTGATGGAATCAGCCAATCAGAATCAAGTTCAATCCGATTGGCTGATCCAATCAGCCAATCATATTGAGCTCGCATTCTATTGGCTGTTCCGATCAGCCAATAGAATGCAGACACTACAGAAAAGGGTGTTTTAAAAATAAAACAGGCCAAAATGTATTACAAAATGGGTACTGGCAGACAGCTGCCAGTACCCAAGATGGCAGCAAGTAGGTAGAGGGGGGTGGGTTAGAGATCTGTTTGGAATCTGCCCCCCCTACACCGCCGCCACCTATATTAAACATGTTAACCCCTAAACCGCCGCTCCCGGAGCCCACCGCCACTCTAATAAACTTATTAACCCCTAAACCGCCACTCCCGGAGCCCACCGCCACTCTAATAAACTTATTAACCCCTAAACTGCCACTCCCGGACCCCGCCACAACTATAATAAATTTATTAACCCCTATCCTGCCGATCCCGTACCCCGCCGCAACTAAATAAATTGTTTAACCCCTAAACTGCCGCTCCCAGACCCCGCAGCCACCTATATTAAATGTATTAACCCATAATCTGCCCCCCCTACACCGTCGCCATCTATATTAAACTATTTAACCCCTAAACCTAAGTCTAACACTAACCCTAACAGCCCCCTAACTTAAATATTATTTTAATAAATCTAATTAAAAATTACTCTTATTAACTAAATTAATCCTATTTAAAACTAAATATTTACCTATAAAATAAACCCTAAGATAGCTACAATATTACTAATAATTATATTGTAGCTATTATAGGATTTATATTTATTTTACAGGCAAATTTAAATTTATTTTAACTAGGTACAATAGTTATTAAATAGGTATTAACTATTTAATAGCTACCTAGATAAAATAAAGACAAATTTACCTGTAAAATAAAAACTAACCTAAGTTACAATTACACCTAACACTACACTATCATTAAATAAATTATTCCTATTTAAAACTAAATACTTACCTGTAAAATAAACCCTAAGATAGCTACAATGTAATTAATAATTACATTGTAGCTATTTTAGGATTTATATTTATAAAATATTACAAGAATTTTAAACTAATTACAACTAATCTAAGCCCCCTAATAAAAAATAAAAATAAAAGTCCCTACCCTATTCTACATTACAAAGTAATCAGCTCTTTTACCAGCCCTTAAAAGGGCTTTTTGCAGGGCATGCCCCAAAGTAATCAGCTCTTTTGCCTGTAAAAAAAAAATACAACCCCACCAACATTAAAACCCACCACCCACATACCCCTACTCTAACCCACCCAAACACCCCTTAAATAAACCTAACACTACCCCCCTGAAGATCTCCCTACCTTGAGTTGTGTTCACCCAGCCGGGCCGAAGTCATCATCCAAGGGGCGCTGAAGAGGTCTTCCATCCGATAGAAGTCTTCATCCAAGGGGCGCTGAAGAGGTCTTCCATCCGATAGAAGTCTTCATCCAGGCGTTGAATCAGCCAATCAGATTTTTCCTACCTTAATTCCGATTGCCTGATAGAATCCTATCAGCCAATCGGAATTCGAAGGACGCCATCTTGGATGACGTCACTTAAAGGAATATTCATTCGTCGGGTAGTCGTCGGTTGAAGAGGATGGCTCTGCGTCGGCTCGTTTGAAGATGGCTCCGCTCCGCTCCGGATGGATGAAGATTGAAGACGCCGCCTGGATGAAGACTTCTATCGGATGGAAGACCTCTTCAGCGCCCCTTGGATGAAGACTTCTATCGGATGGAAAACCTCTTCAGCGCCCCTTGGATGATGACTTCGGCCCGGCTGGGTGAACACGACTCAAGGTAGGGAGATCTTCAGGGGGCTAGTGTTAGGTTTATTTAAGGGGGGTTTGGGTGGGTTAGAGTAGAGGTATGTGGGTGGTGGGTTTTAATGTTGGGGAGGGTTGTATTTTTTTTTACAGGCAAAAGAGCTGATTACTTTGGGGCATGCCCTGCAAAAAGCCCTTTTAAGGGCTGGTAAAAGAGCTGATTACTTTGTAATGTAGAATAGGGTAGGGACTTTTATTATTTCTATTTTTTTAGAGGGCTTAGATTAGTTGTAATTAGTTTAAAATTCTTGTAATATTTTTTTATTTTCTGTAATTTAGTGTTTTTTTTTTAATTTAGTTTAGTTTATTTAATTGTATTTAATTGTAGGTATTGGTAGCTAATTTATTTAATTAATTTAATAATAGTGTAGTGTTAGGTTTAATTGTAACTTAGGTTAGGATTTATTTTACAGGTAATTTTGTATTTCTATTAGCTAGGTAGTTATTAAATAGTTAATACCTATTTAATAACTGTTGTACCTAGTTAAAATAAATACAAAGTTACCTGTAAAATAAATATAAATCCTAAAATAGCTACAATGTAATTATTAATTACATTGTAGCTATATTAGGGTTTATTTTATAGGTAAGTATTTAGTTTTAAATAGGAATAATTAATTTAATAAGAGTAATATTATTTAGATTTATTTAATTAATATTTAAGTTAGGGGGTGTTAGGGTTAGTGTTAGACTTAGGTTTAGGGGTTAATAATTTTATTATAGGTTGTGGCGGTATAGGGGGGGCAGGATAGGGGTTAATTAGTTTAATATAGATGGCGGCGGTATAGGGGGCAGGATAGGGGTTAATAAATGTATTATAGGTGGCGACGGTGTAGGGGGGGCAGGTTAGGGGTTAATAAGTTTAATATAGGTGGCGGCGGGGTCCGGGAGCGACGGTTTAGGGGTTAAACAATTTATTTAGTTGTGGCGGGGTCTGGGATCCGCAGGATAGGGGTTAATAACTTTATTATAGGTGGCGGCGGTATAGGGTGAGCAGGATAGGGGTTAATAGGTATTATGTAGGTGGCGGAGGGGTCCGGGAGCGGCAGTTTAGGGGTTAATAACTTTATTTAGTTGCGGGGGGCTCCGGGGGCGGCGGTATAGGGGGTAGAACAGTATAGTATAGTGTGGGTGCTTAGTGACAGCTTATCAATAAAGCTGTAAAAAAGCCGAAGAGCAGCGAGATCGGATGAGTGATAACTATCACAGTCCGCTGCTCATCGACGACTTGGTGCGCGGCTTTTTGACAGCTTTTTTGATAACTTTTGCGAACGTATTCAGGTCCACGGCGGTGATGTGAGGCGAGCTTAGGCAAGCGCATTGGCCTGGCGAATGCAAGAAAATTACGGAGCTTAATAACTAGAGGCCAAGGGGTTAATCCCAAATGGGCATTACAGTAAAGGTGGCACAATTCACTATGTGGATTTTCAGAAAAAGTGTACTGTCTCTTTAAGAATACAAACGTTTGTATACATTTTTTAATTTTATTTTAATAAATAAATGCTGCTGCAATTTATATAAGGTTGCATACAAAAGTTATAAGGGCTCAAAGATATGAGATCTCAGGTATCGGGGGGGGGGGGGGGGGAAGGGCTGCCAAGGGCTTTTTTTCTCTCTTTCTTCAAATAAACCAACCCTAATTCTTGGGGACTTCAACATTCCCATTGACAACCCATCTGCCCCTGCTGCCTCTAAACTTCTTTCACTCACATCCGCCTTCGATCTCTCACAATCCACCCTATTCCCTACTCACCGTGATGGACACTCCATCCACCTGTTATTTTCCTACCTCTGTTCTATATCTGACCTCACCTGTCGCCCTTTTCCCATTTCAGAGCATCACCTGGTCACCTATAATATTAAGGCAACAGCTAAACCCACTTCTCCATCCCGCCCCCGCAACTGTAGAAATATACATGCTGTGGATCCGCTCCAATTTTAAAAAATCATTTAAGATCTCCTCCCTCACACTTCCACTATAACCTGCCCTGATGTTGTTACAGCCCACTATAACAAAACTCTCTCCTCTGCATTAGACACACTTGCCCCTCCCCAACTGCGCAAAACATCACGCTGTCAGTTACAGCCCTGGCACGCTCAGCAAACGCGTTATTTGCAAAAATGCTCCCGTACTGCTGAGCGTGTCTGGAGGAAAACTCACTCTGAACCTGATTTCATACACTATAAGTTTATTCTTCGTTCATACACTTCTGCCCTTCACTTAGCCAAGCAAACCTACTTCTCTTCTCTCATATCTATATATCTTTCCTCAAACCCTAAATGACTCTTCTCCACCTTTAACTCTCTCCTCTACCCACCTGCTCCACCCCCCATCTGTATTTAGTGTTCAAGACCTGGCAGACTACTTTTTAAACAAAACACTATCCGAAGCAACATCCCAACACCAACCTGCAATATTCCAACAACAGGCCAAGTTACTCCATCTTCCATCCAGCCACTGAGAATGAAGTTTCTTCCTTACGCCTCACTACCTGCCCGCTCGACCCTATCCCTTCCCATCTAACACCCTCCATGTCTTCCCCCCTCACTCCTGCTCTTACTCACATCTTCAACCTATCTCTCTCTACCGGCTCATTCCCATCTTCAAACACGCAAAAGTCACTCCCATACTCAAAAAACCCTCCTTCGACCCTAATTCTCCTGAAAGCTACCGCCCCATATCACTGCTTCCACTAACATCAAAACTCCTTTAAAAACTAGTTTACAATTGCCTAACCCACTTCCTGTCCACCAACTCTTTGCTTGACCCCCTGCAATCTGGATTCCGCCCCAAACACTCAACAACCCTTACCAAGGTTACTAACGGTCTTCTCTCTGCTAAAAATATTGGCCACTACTCTATGCTCATCTTACTTGACCTCTAAGCTGCCTTTGACACCGTTGACCACCCCCTCCTCCTACAGACCCTTAGCTCTTTTGGCCTCTGTGACACTGCTCTTTCCTGGATTCACCCCCCCCCTCAAGCTCTACGCCGACTTCTGACTTCTCTATCCCTGTTGACGGCATCACCATTTTCCCATTGCCCCAAATCCGCTGCCTCGGAGTTACACTTGACTCAAATCTATCCTTCGTCCCCTATATCCAATCGCTTTCTACATCCTGCCGCAACCATCTACGCAATATTTCCAAGATTCGCCCTTTTCTTAATGCTAACACCACAAAGCAAAAAATCCACTCCCTTGTTATTTCCCGACTTGACTACTACAATAACCTACTTACTGGCTTTCCTCTTTCCTGCCTCTCCCCACTTCAATCCATCCTAAATGCCTCTGCCAGGCTGAGCCACCTTTCCCGTCGCTCTGTATCTGCTGCACCTCTCTGCGAGTCCCTTCATTGGCTCCCCATTCACAGCAGAATTAAATTCAAAATTCTCACCCTCACATACAAAGCTCTCGCCAATGCCACTCCCCTCTACCTATCTTCTCTAATAAACTAGTATACTCCAGCCTGCCCACTAAGATCCAACAATGACCTTCTCCTTGCATCCACGACTATCACCTCTTCTAATGCTAGACTACAGGACTTCTGTCGTAGCACCTACCCTCTGGAACGCTCTCCCTCGTGCTGTCAGGCTTTGCCCTAATCTTTCTTCCTTTAAATGCTCACTGAAGACTTTTCTGTTCAGGGAAGCCTACCACCCAATTCAATAATTAATTAATTTCACTTACCTAACATTTCCCTCATCTAACTCTGCATTAACATCTTTCTCAATCTTGCAGTCCTCACCTCCTGTTTCTCAGCCTCCTACCCTTCTAGTTACCATATAAATAGGGCTCTCAATTCCTCCTGTCTGTGTTTGTAAATTTTGTCTTGTCTCCCACAAGTCTTATATCATTGTTTTATTTAAATGAAGTGTACCCATGGACAGCGCTGCAGAATATGTTGGCACTTCATAAATAAATGTAATGTCTGGAAAGAAGACAAAAAATAGAAGTTGGACCACAGCTGCTGATATATAAAATTTGATAAGTTGTTGCTAAGTATGTAGCAGGAAATTACATGAGCATTACCCCGGTGTAATAAGTAAAATCCCAGCACACACACATGAAGCAGTTTGTTATATGATATGCAAGTTGCAGCAGAATGAACTATGGCTGACGCAGCAAGTAAAAAATAAGGGTTTCAGCAGTGTATCTTGCTTCCTTGTAATCACTGGTAGAAAATATGAAAAAACAATATATATGCGCAAAATGGACATTAATGGCCAAAAAGTAAGGTAACAAAATCAGCGGAGGGTCAGGCAAAACAAAGTGTCAGAAAAATTAGGAACAGGTACTTTGATAAGGAATTAGCACTAAAGACAGATTGACAAAAACTTATGAGAGATCCTCTTAGTAATGGTACCTTTAGCGGGCTGTAGTAGAGAGTAAACCGCAGCAGCGGTGTCAGCGGTGAGAGCAGTGAGAGCTGGCTTGTGGCGGCTGAGTACGGCGTGTGACGTCACAGAGGCCAAGTTCCGGATTAGCGAAGCAGGTCTGTGTGGAGTTAGGAAGGCACAGGCTGTCAGTATCCGAACTGAGTGATCACCAAACAGGTTGGGAGGTTTGGGTGGAGCTTGGGTGGACAGAGAATCAATACCAAGCACTGACATAAGGTTGAGGGAGGTATTTAAAGGAATTTGTATTAGGATCTTAAAGGGACAGTAGTATACAATAACGGTGAATTGCATATGTGTGACAGGATACCCCCTACAAGGAGCGGCACCGAAGCTCAAGATCGAGGCCTATCAGGAAACCTCTGATGGAATCGGGATATCAGTCTGGGTGCGGAGATGTTAGAAGAAGGTTCCCAAGAGTTATGTTCCAAAGGGTAGTTTTTCCATTTAATAAGATATTGCAACACACCCCTCGATAGTCTGCTGTCCAAAATATCCTCAACCTCATATTCCAGGTTAGGGTCCACAGATACAGAAGGCAAAGTGGCATCTAAGCCACGGTCACGAACATGGCGGTAGGGTTTTAAAAGAGAGACGTGGAAGGTAGGATGTATTTTCAAACTGGTTGGCAGAGTGAGGCGAACTGCGTTACAATTTATGATCTTTTGTATAGGAAAAGGTCCTATGAAGAGTGGTGAGAGTTTCCTAGATGGTGTGGATAATCGAAGATTCTTGGTGGAGAGCCATACGAGATCTCCAACAGAGTATGCAGGTGGAGGTGTACGGCGTAAGTCATAGTATCTTTTCTGTATGAGTTTTGCGTCTTCAATGGCATGTTTCACAGTAGTGAAATTTGAGTCCATGGTGGAGGTTAGGTCTGATATGTGAGGATGGGTTGCGGCTAAGTCTGGAAGATATTGGAATTTTGGATGAAAACCATAATTGGTATAGAAGGGTGTCTGTTTAGTGGTTGAGTCTATAGTATTGTTGAAGCCGAATTCAGCAAAGTGTAACTGTTGGGACCAAGAATGTTGGTTATTATGACAAAAACTTCGTAGGAACTGCTCCACCCATTGGTTGCACCTCTCTGTCTGTCCGTTTGTCTGAGGATGATATGAAGAGATTTGTCAATGGAGAACTGTTTGCAAAAAGCAGACCATAAAGAGCTAGTGAACTGAGACCCACGGTCAGTTAATATTTTACTAGGAAGTCCATGTAGTTTAATGACATTCACAAGCAATAAATGGATGGTCTCAGCAGCAGTTGGGAGCTTGTGATAAGGTATCAAGTGGATCATTTTACTAAACAGATCTACTACAACAAGTATAGTTGTGCTTTTGTCTGATTTTGGAAGATCTACTATATAGTCCAAAGCGATTTCTTGCCAGGGTTTATCAGGAGTAGGTGTGGTAAGCAGGAGTCCGAAGGGAGGCCTCTTACTTCTTTTCGAGATGGTACAGGCTCGACAGGTGTTTATGAACTGAGTGACATCAGGATGGATGGTAGGCCACCAATATGAACTCTGTAAGAGTTCTTTCGTTTTTTGCAACCCACAATGTCCACCGAGAGGTGAGTCATGTGCAGAGCGTAGAAGTTGGTCACGTAGAGAAGGGGGAACGTAAAACTTCTGGTTGTGGCAATAAACACCGTCGTTATTCTTTCGTAAAAGATGTAGAGGTTTTAATGGGTCTTTGATTTGTTCGGACCGAAGAAGTGGTAGGGAATCTATCAAGAAGAGAAGGAAATTATTTTCTGGGATAACGTGCCGGTTAAAGGTATGATCCACCAATGTGTGTGGTATCCGAGAGAGAGCATCTGCTTTGCCATTTTTGCTCGCAGGTCTGTAAGTGATGAGGAAGTTGAAGCGTGATAGGAAGAGATTCCAGCGGACTTGGCGGGCAGAAAGCGTTCTAGTGGATTTAAGAAACTGTAGATTCCTGTGGTCAGTGTATACAATGGTAGGTGTTGAGGCTCCTTCAAGTAGGTGTCTCCATTGTTCGAAAGCAGCCTTTATGGCAAGGAGCTCCTTCTCACCCACTGGGTAATGTCTTTCTGCAGAGGTCAAGGACCTAGAGTAGTAAGCTACTGGGTGCAGTGGTTGTTGATGAGACTCTCTTTGCGAGAGGATGGCTCCAAGAGTGAAGTCTGAGGCATCTACTTCAAGGGTGAATGGGAGTTCAGTGTTAGGATACCTAAGGATAGGAGCAGATGTGAAAGTTGTCTTCAGTTTGTCGAAAGCTTCTTGGGCGGTGTTGGACCAGACAAATTTGATATTTTGTTTTGTGAGATCAGTGAGTGGTTTTGCCAGAGTAGAATAGTTCTTAATAAATTTTCTGTAAAAGTTGGCGAAACCAAGAAAACTTTGAACTTGTTTTCTGGTTGTGGGAACAGGCCAATCTAATACTGTTTTGATCTTATTTTCGTCCATGCGTATTCCCATATCAGATATAATGTAGCCCAGGAAAGGAATACTGTTTACGTGGAACGTACATTTTTCGGCCTTCACAAATAATGAATTGTTTCGTAGACGTGTAAGAACCTGACGGACATGCATCTTGTGCTCAGCGAGGGTTTTTGAGAAAATTAAAATGTCGTCCAAGTAGATAACGACGTAGGTGTCTAGCACATCCTTGAAGATGTCATTGATCAGGTGCTGGAAGGTGGCAGGGGCATTGCAGAGACCGAATGGCATAACTACATAACTACATATTCGTATAACCCATAACGGGTACGAAAAGCAGTCAGCCATTCGTCTCCTGCCCGCATCCTGATCAAGTTGTACGCGCCCCTAAGATCTAACTTGGTGAAGATCTTGGAGCCTACCAACCGCTCAATTAGTTCCGAAATCAGCGGTAAGGGGTAACGTTTTTTTATGGTAATTTTATTTAACTGCCTATAATCCACTATAGGTCTTAAGGAACCGTCCTTATTCTTTACAAAAAAGATACCTGCTGCAGCAGGGGAGGTTGATGGCCTGATGAAGCCTTTCTTCAAGTTTTCGTCGATGTAGGATCTGAGGTGTAGTAATTCCGGTTTGGAGAGAGGGAATATGTGACCACATGGTATGACTGCTCCAGGTAGTAAATCTATGGGGCAGTCATATGGCCTGTGTGGAGGAAGAGTTTCAGATTGGGTTTTACTAAATACATCTTTGAACTCTGCATATTCCATAGGTACATTTGACTGTAAACTCTCTGAGGTGTTTTGTAGAAGTAGATGTGGGTAACAGGTAGTTTTGCAGTACTCAGAGTTAAATTGTAAGGAGAGTGAGGACCATGATATCAAGGGATCATGTTGCCGAAGCCACTGTAACCCTAATATCAAAGGAAAATCAGGAGAGGTAATAACATCAAATTTAATATACTCCCTGTGATGGCATTCTGTTGACATTAAGATGGGAATGGTTTCGAAGGTAACTGGACCAGTGGAGAGAACCTTACCATCAATCCCCCTTAAGTAGACAGGAGACAGTTTTTTATGCAAGGGTATATTATTTATTTTACAGAAAGAACCGTCAATGTAAGAGAGAGAGGCACCGGAGTCAATGATCCCTTGAAGTGTCACCCGAGTTTGGTCCCACTGTAAGACAAGAGGAATTTTACAGTAATGAGCAGATTTGAGAACGCTTTTTATTGAGGAAGTGGGAGTAAGCAACTTACCCTTTCTTTGACGGGTTAAGTTGGGACAGTCTCTGACCCCATGGTCTTCTGATGCGCAGTACATGCACAGATTATTTGTGCGACGCCTTAATTTTTCCTGGGAGCTCAGAGGACCTCGTAGGAAAGCGATATCCATAGGTTCAGCTGGGGGTTTTGAATGTGTTGTGGGTGGAGTTGATGTGGTTTTTTGCCTATAGGGTGTGTCGTGACTACTTCTTTCATGATGTCTTTCCCTAAGCCTCCTATCTATGCAAATACTGAGATCTATTAGTTGTTCAAGAGTAGGGGGTATTTGGGTACGTGATAGTTCATCCTTAATGGCTTCTGACAACCCTAGGCGAAATTGGTTTCGCAGAGACAAGTTGTTCCATTGGGTGTCAGGAGCCCATCTTTTAAATTCGGAGATATATTCCTCAACCTCTCTTTTCCTCTGCTTTAGAGACCTCATAGCTGTTTCTGCCGTCTGTTGTTTAAAGGGGTCATCATAAATTTGTGCAAGGGCAGAGAAAAAGGAGTCTAAGGAATTAAGGATCTCATCGTTATGCTCCAAAAAGGTGTTTGCCCATGCTCTGGGCTCTGCTCTTAAGTAAGATATGGTGGTCATAACCTTTATCCTATCATTAGGATAGGTATATGGTTTGAGGGTGAACAACAGATAACATGAGTTCTTAAATTCCCTGAAAGTTTTTCTATCACCTGTAAAAGGTTCAGGAGCACTAATTTGGGGTTCCTGGGGAGGGGGTTTTCTATCCACTACCTCCTTTATGTATGTTTTTAAATTATCATTCTCTAATTTGAGTGCTGTGAGCCCTTCAGTTAACATATCTACTTTAGTGCTTAGTGTTTGCATATGAGCTGACATATCAGTTGGGTCCATTTTATAAATGGCTTGGTATTTCTGTAATGTCTGGAAAGAAGACAAAAAATAGAAGTTGGACCACAGCTGCTGATATATAAAATTTGATAAGTTGTTGCTAAGTATGTAGCAGGAAATTACATGAGCATTACCCCGGTGTAATAAGTAAAATCCCAGCACACACACATGAAGCAGTTTGTTATATGATATGCAAGTTGCAGCAGAATGAACTATGGCTGACGCAGCAAGTAAAAAATAAGGGTTTCAGCAGTGTATCTTGCTTCCTTGTAATCACTGGTAGAAAATATGAAAAAACAATATATATGCGCAAAATGGACTTTAATGGCCAAAAAGTAAGGTAACAAAATCAGCGGAGGGTCAGGCAAAACAAAGTGTCAGAAAAATTAGGAACAGGTACTTTGATAAGGAATTAGCACTAAAGACAGATTGACAAAAACTTATGAGAGATCCTCTTAGTAATGGTACCTTTAGCGGGCTGTAGTAGAGAGTAAACCGCAGCAGCGGTGTCAGCGGTGAGAGCAGTGAGAGCTGGCTTGTGGCGGCTGAGTACGGCGTGTGACGTCACAGAGGCCAAGTTCCGGATTAGCGAAGCAGGTCTGTGTGGAGTTAGGAAGGCACAGGCTGTCAGTATCCGAACTGAGTGATCACCAAACAGGTTGGGAGGTTTGGGTGGAGCTTGGGTGGACAGAGAATCAATACCAAGCACTGACATAAGGTTGAGGGAGGTATTTAAAGGAATTTGTATTAGGATCTTAAAGGGACAGTAGTATACAATAACGGTGAATTGCATATGTGTGACAATAAAGTATAATAATAATAACATAGAGATACATACATATGTCTAAATATGTATGTGTATGTATATATATATATATATACACACAGTATGTATGTATAGATGTGTGGAAATATGTATTTATATGTGTATATATGTATTTACAGACATCTAAACACATAAATACATACTGTATGTATACATATACATAAGGGCATTGGCGCCCTTTGCAGTCAAGTAGCAGAAACCATGAAAAAACATATTTATGCAATATTCATATTTAATAAAGTGTTGTAAAATACTGTGTACTAATATTGCACCCTTGGTAAATATGAGCAAAGAAGGCTGTGAAAAATTGTCTTTGTTGTTTAACAAAACAAAAAACAAAAATACTCTGCTCTCATGGAAATAAAACAATTGCAAATACAACACAGGTTTATCCAAAAAAAAATAAAAAAATCTTTGTTAAGTACGTGTGGCACAATTATTTGCACCCTGTTAGTCAATACTTTGTGCTCCCTCCCTTTTCAAGATAACAGCTCTGAGTTTTCTCAGAATCTCTCCAGATACTACAAATTCCGAGGTCAATGCTGGTGGGCTCTCCTTTTCAGTCCACCCCACAGGTTTTCTATGGGGCTCAAGTCAGCGGAATGGGATGGTTATGACAGGACCTTGATTTTGTGGTAAGTAAACCATTTTTGTGTTGATTTTGATGTATATTTCGGATCATTGTCCTGCTAGAAGATCCAACCATGGCCCATTTTTAGGTTTCAGGTGTTCATTTAATATCTGTTGAGTCCATGATGCCATGTATCCTAGAAAAATGTCCAGGTGCTCTGGCAGAAAAACAGCCCTAAAATATTAAAGAGCCACCACCATATTTAACCGTTGGCATGAGCTACTTTTCTATATGGCTACATTTCTGTGTGCGCCAATCCCACCTCTGGTGTTTATATGCCAAAAAAGCTCTATTTTGGTTTCATCTGACAATAGAACCCTATCCCATTTGAATTTCCAGTAGTGCCTGGCAAACTGAAGATGCTCAAGTTTTTTTGTTTTTTTTAATAAAATCCTTCCAAACAACTTCAGCCATACATGTAGTCAAGTAGATGAAGAAAACAGAAAAATAGGAAAGAGAAAGAGGGGCAAAACAATTATTGCTGTAACCTGAACAAAAAGAAAGAACTTAATTTATCAGGTAAGCAAATCCACAACATAACCATGAAATGGATGGGACAAACAGTTAAGGCAGGTAAGTTACTGATCAGACACTACAGCCCACAGAACTTTCTTACCAAAATAAGCCTTAGAAGAGG
Organism: Bombina bombina; assembly: GCF_027579735.1. NCBI lineage: Eukaryota > Metazoa > Chordata > Amphibia > Anura > Bombinatoridae > Bombina > Bombina bombina. Next base: position 1,478,013,037 of record NC_069499.1, on the reverse strand, counting down.
CATACACATCAAAGTGATGAAACTTCAAAAAAGTGTGTAAAGAAGACCAAGTAGCTGGCTTTTTAAATCTGATCAATGGAATCCTCATTATGTGAATGGCCAGATAGTAGCAACTGCTCTAGTAGAATGATCAGCAATGTGCTGAGGGGGAGCTTTCACTGCAATCAAATATGCCTTACAAATTAAGGCTTTAAGCCAGGTAGCTAATATAACAGCTGTAGCGTTCTGACCCTTGGGAGGTCAAAAAAATAAATAAACAAAAAGAGAAAAAGAAAGTCTGAAATATTTTGTGGCTTCCACATAATATTTGAAAGTCTCACAACATCCAGATTGTGAAGAAGACAATTCTTAGAGTTTATAGGAGCTGGACAAAAACAAGGAACCATGATTTACTGATTTATGTTATAAAAAACAATAGCTAATGCGAAAAACAGCCTTATCCTGATGGAAAATCAGAAAATTAGGTTTGCTTGACAAAGCTGAAAGCTCAGATAAAAACTGATGGTCTAAACCATGCATCGACTAAAAAAAAAAGAGGACTTTGAAGAACTCTCATAACTAAAATAAGATTCCAAGGAGGAGAAACTGGACGAATAACTGGTTTAATTCTTATTAGAGCCACAACTTCCATGCATTAAGCAACAGATGGTAAATGAATTAGCTGGAGAAGGGCACAGGCCTGTTTCAGTTTTAATCTGAGCTGATCTGTAAGGGACAAATGAAAAGCCACCAAATTGATTATGAACCCTAGAAAAGACACATGGGTCTGAGGTGTTAAGGATCTCTTTGGAAGATGTTTTTTCAACCGTGAGACTCTGAATCCACTAAAGTAATATCTGTGTGTGTGAGGCACATCCATGTGAAACGAGGGAACCTGGAGCCAGAAAATTGTCCATGTAAAGAACTACAAAGATTTTTTGAGCTTGAACTACACGACTCAAGGTAGGGAGATCTTCAGGGGGGTAGTGTTAGGTTTATTTAAGGGGGGTTTGGGTGGGTTAGAGTAGAGGTATGTGGGTGGTGGGTTTTAATGTTGGGGAGGGTTGTATTTTTTTTTTACAGGCAAAAGAGCTGATTACTTTGGGGCATGCCCTGCAAAAAGCCCTTTTAAGGGCTGGTAAAAGAGCTGATTACTTTGTAATGTAGAATAGGGTAGGGACTTTTATTATTTTTATTTTTTTTATTTTATTAGAGGGCTTAGATTAGTTGTAATTAGTTTAAAATTCTTGTAATATTTTTTTATTTTCTGTAATTTAGTGTTTTTTTTTTAATTTAGTTTAGTTTATTTAATTGTATTTAATTGTAGGTATTGGTAGCTAATTTATTTAATTAATTTAATAATAGTGTAGTGTTAGGTTTAATTGTAACTTAGGTTAGGATTTATTTTACAGGTAATTTTGTATTTCTATTAGCTAGGTTGTTATTAAATAGTTAATACCTATTTAATAACTGTTGTACCTAGTTAAAATAAATACAAAGTTAATAAATGTATTATAGGTGGCGACGGTGTAGGGGGGGCAGGTTAGGGGTTAATAAGTTTAATATAGGTGGCGGTGGGGTCCGGGAGCAACGGTTTAGGGGTTAAACAATTTATTTAGTTGTGGCGGGGTCCGGGATCCGCAGGATAGGGGTTAATAACTTTATTATAGGTGGCGGCGGTATAGGGTGAGCAGGATAGGGGTTAATAGGTATTATGTAGGTGGCGGAGGGGTCCGGGAGCGGCTGTTTAGGGGTTAATAACTTTATTTAGTTGCGGGGGGCTCCGGGGGCGGCGGTATAGGGGGTAGAACAGTATAGTATAGTGTGGGTGCTTAGTGACAGCTTATCAATAAAGCTGTAAAAAAGCCGAAGAGCAGCGAGATCGGATGAGTGATAACTATCACAGTCCGCTGCTCATCGACGACTTGGTGCGCGGCTTTTTGACAGCTTTTTTGATAACTTTTGCGAACGTATTCAGGTCCACGGCGGTGATGTGAGGCGAGCTTAGGCAAGCGCATTGGCCTGGCGAATGCAAGAAAATTACGGAGCTTAATAACTAGAGGCCAAGGGGTTAATCCCAAATGGGCATTACAGTAAAGGTGGCACAATTCACTATGTGGATTTTCAGAAAAAGTGTACTGTCTCTTTAAGAATACAAACGTTTGTATACATTTTTTAATTTTATTTTAATAAATAAATGCTGCTGCAATTTATATAAGGTTGCATACAAAAGTTATAAGGGCTCAAAGATATGAGATCTCAGGTATCGGGGGGGGGGGGGGGAAAGGGCTGCCAAGGGCTTTTTTCTCTCTTCAAATAAACCAACCCTAATTCTTGGGGACTTCAACATTCCCATTGACAACCCATCTGCCCCTGCTGCCTCTAAACTTCTTTCACTCACATCCGCCTTCGATCTCTCACAATCCACCCTATTCCCTACTCACCGTGATGGACACTCCATCCACCTGTTATTTTCCTACCTCTGTTCTATATCTGACCTCACCTGTCGCCCTTTTCCCATTTCAGAGCATCACCTGGTCACCTATAATATTAAGGCAACAGCTAAACCCACTTCTCCATCCCGCCCCCGCAACTGTAGAAATATACATGCTGTGGATCCGCTCCAATTTTAAAAAATCATTTAAGATCTCCTCCCTCACACTTCCACTATAACCTGCCCTGATGTTGTTACAGCCCACTATAACAAAACTCTCTCCTCTGCATTAGAGACACTTGCCCCTCACCAACTGCGCAAAACATCACGCTGTCAGTTACAGCCCTGGCACGCTCAGCAAACGCGTTATTTGCAAAAATGCTCCCGTACTGCTGAGCGTGTCTGGAGGAAAACTCACTCTGAACCTGATTTCATACACTATAAGTTTATTATTCGTTCATACACTTCTGCCCTTCACTTAGCCAAGCAAACCTACTTATCTTCTCTCATATCTATATATCTTTCCTCAAACCCTAAATGACTCTTCTCCACCTTTAACTCTCTCCTCTACCCACCTGCTCCACCCCCCATCTGTATTTAGTGTTCAAGACCTGGCAAACTACTTTTTAAACAAAACACTTACTATCCGAAGCAACATCCCAACACCAACCTGCAATATTCCAACAACAGGCCAAGTTACTCCATCTTCCATCCAGCCACTGAGAATGAAGTTTCTTCCTTACGCCTCACTACCTGCCCGCTCGACCCTATCCCTTCCCATCTAATACCCTCCATGTCTTCCACCCTCACTCCTGCTCTTACTCACATCTTCAACCTATCTCTCTCTACCGGCTCATTCCCATCTTCAAACACGCAAAAGTCACTCCCATACTCAAAAAACCCTCCTTCGACCCTAATTCTCCTGAAAGCTACCGCCCCATATCACTGCTTCCACTAACATCAAAACTCCTTTAAAAACTAGTTTACAATTGCCTAACCCACTTCCTGTCCACCAACTCTTTGCTTGACCCCCTGCAATCTGGATTCCGCCCCAAACACTCAACAACCCTTACCAAGGTTACTAACGATCTTCTCTCTGCTAAAAATATTGGCCACTACTCTATACTCATCTTACTTGACCTCTCAGCTGCCTTTGACACCGTTGACCACCCCCTCCTCCTACAGACCCTTAGCTCTTTTGGCTTCTGTGACACTGCTCTTTCCTGGATTCACCCCCCCCCCCCTCAAGCTCTACGCCGACTTCTGACTTCTCTATCCCTGTTGACGGCATCACCATTGTCCCATTGCCCCAAATCCGCTGCCTCGGAGTTACACTTGACTCAAATCTATCCTTCGTCCCCTATATCCAATCGCTTTCTACATCCTGCCGCAACCATCTACGCAATATTTCCAAGATTCGCCCTTTTCTTAACGCTAACACCACAAAGCAAAAAATCCACTCCCTTGTTATTTCCCGACTTGACTACTACAATAACCTACTTACTGGCTTTCCTCTTTCCTGCCTCTCCCCACTTCAATCCATCCTAAATGCCTCTGCCAGGCTGAGCCACCTTTCCCGTCGCTCTGTATCTGCTGCACCTCTCTGCGAGTCCCTTCATTGGCTCCCCATTCACAGCAGAATTAAATTCAAAATTCTCACCCTTACATACAAAGCTCTTGCCAATGCCGCTCCCCTCTACCTATCCTCTCTAATAAACTAGTATACTCCAGCCTGCCCACTAAGATCCAACAATGACCTTCTCCTTGCATCCACGACTATCACCTCTTCTAATGCTAGACTGCAGGAGTTCTGTCGTAGCACCTACCCTCTGGAACGCTCTCCCTCGTGCTGTCAGGCTTTGCCCTAATCTTTCTTCCTTTAAATGCTCACTGAAGACTTTTCTGTTCAGGGAAGCCTACCACCCAATTCAATAATGAATTAATTTCACTTACCTAACATTTCCCTCATCTAACTCTGCATTAACATCTTTCTCAATCTTGCAGTCCTCACCTCCTGTTTCTCAGCCTCCTACCCTTCTAGATTGTAAGTTCCCATATAAATAGGGCTCTCAATTCCTCCTGTCTGTGTTTGTAAATTTTGTCTTGTCTCCCACAAGTCTTATATCATTGTTTTATTTAAATGAAGTGTACCCATGGACAGCGCTGCAGAATATGTTGGCACTTCATAAATAAAGTATAATAATAATAACATAGAGATACATACATATGTCTAAATATGTATGTGTATATATATATATATATATATATACACACAGTATGTATGTATAGATGTGTGGAAATATGTATTTATATGTGTATATATGTATTTACAGACATCTAAACACATAAATACATACTGTATGTATACATATACATAAGGGCATTGGCGCCCTTTGCAGTCAAGTAGCAGAAACCATGAAAAAACATATTTATGCAATATTCATATTTAATAAAGTGTTGTAAAATACTGTGTACTAATATTGCACCCTTGGTAAATATGAGCAAAGAAGGCTGTGAAAAATTGTCTTTGTTGTTTAACAAAACAAAAAACAAAAATACTCTGCTCTCATGGAAATAAAACAATTGCAAACACAACACAGGTTTATCCAAAAAAAAATAAAAAAATCTTTGTTAAGTACGTGTGGCACAATTATTTGCACCCTGTTAGTCAATACTTTGTGCTCCCTCCCTTTTCAAGATAACAGCTCTGAGTTTTCTCAGAATCTCTCCAGATACTACAAATTCCGAGGTCAATGCTGGTGGGCTCTCCTTTTCAGTCCACCCCACAGGTTTTCTATGGGGCTCAAGTCAGCGGAATGGGATGGTTATGACAGGACCTTGATTTTGTGGTAAGTAAACCATTTTTGTGTTGATTTTGATGTATATTTCGGATCATTGCTAGAAGATCCAACCATGGCCCATTTTTAGGTTTCAGGTGTTCATTTAATATCTGTTGAGTCCATGATGCCATGTATCCTAGAAAAATGTCCAGGTGCTCTGGCAGAAAAACAGCCCTAAAATATTAAAGAGCCACCACCATATTTAACCGTTGGCATGAGCTACTTTTCTATATGGCTACATTTCTGTGTGCGCCAATCCCACCTCTGGTGTTTATATGCCAAAAAGCTCTATTTTGGTTTCATCTGACAATAGAACCCTATCCCATTTGAATTTCCAGTAGTGCCTGGCAAACTGAAGATGCTCAAGTTTGTTTTTGGATGAGAGTAGAGTTTTTTTGTTTTTTTTAATAAAATCCTTCCAAACAACTTCAGCCATACATGTAGTCAAGTAGATGAAGAAAACAGAAAAATAGGAAAGAGAAAGAGGGGCAAAACAATTATTGCTGTAACCTGAACAAAAAGAAAGAACTTAATTTATCAGGTAAGCAAATCCACAACATAACCATGAAATGGATGGGACAAACAGTTAAGGCAGGTACGTTACTGATCAGACACTACAGCCCACAGAACTTTCTTACCAAAATAAGCCTTAGAAGAGGCATACACATCAAAGTGATGAAACTTCAAAAAAGTGTGTAAAGAAGACCAAGTAGCTGGCTTTTTAAATCTGATCAATGGAATCCTCATTATGTGAATGGCCAGATAGTAGCAACTGCTCTAGTAGAATGATCAGCAATGTGCTGAGGGGGAGCTTTCACTGCAATCAAATATGCCTTACAAATTAAGGCTTTAAGCCAGGTAGCTAATATAACAGCTGTAGCGTTCTGACCCTTGGGAGGTCAAAAAAATAAATAAACAAAAAGAGAAAAAGAAAGTCTGAAATATTTTGTGGCTTCCACATAATATTTGAAAGTCTCACAACATCCAGATTGTGAAGAAGACAATTCTTAGAGTTTATAGGAGCTGGACAAAAACAAGGAACCATGATTTACTGATTTATGTTATCTGTAAATACTGCCTTAGGAAAAAAACAATAGCTAATGCGAAAAACAGCCTTATCCTGATGGAAAATCAGAAAATTAGGTTTGCTTGACAAAGCTGAAAGCTCAGATAAAAACTGATGGTCTAAACCATGCATCGACTAAAAAAAAGAGGACTTTGAAGAACTCTCATAACTAAAATAAGATTCCAAGGAGGAGAAACTGGACGAATAACTGGTTTAATTCTTATTAGAGCCACAACTTCCATGCATTAAGCAACAGATGGTAAATGAATTAGCTGGAGAAGGGCACAGGCCTGTTTCAGTTTTAATCTGAGCTGATCTGTAAGGGACAAATGAAAAGCCACCAAATTGATTATGAACCCTAGAAAAGACACATGGGTCTGAGGCGTTAAGGATCTCTTTGGAAGATGTTTTTTCAACCGTGAGACTCTGAATCCACTAAAGTAATATCTGTGTGTGTGAGGCACATCCATGTGAAACGAGGGAACCTGGAGCCAGAAAATTGTCCATGTAAAGAACTACAAAGATTTTTTGAGCTTGAACTACAGAAAACACAGCTCCTATCACATTTGTAAACACTGTGGGTGCTATAGCCAGGCCAAAAGGGAGGACCACAAACTGATAATGCTGAACTAGAATAGGAAATCTCAGGAACTTGACATGATCCCTGTGAATAGGGATATGTAAATAAGCATGTTTTAAGTATGGTAGACATAAACTCACCATCTTTTACCAAAGAAGTGTGAATTGTCTGCATCTTGAAAGTAGGAACTTTCAGAAAATTGCTTAAGATTTTGGGATCCAAAACAGGCCAAAAGTACCTTTCCTTTAGTACTAAAAATAGATTTGAACAAACCCTTGTTTTATTTCTTAAGTTGGAACTGGAGCAATCACTCCCACTAATTCCAGATCTCTTATACAAGCCAAAAAAGCTTGGTCCTTTAGAAAGAATCTTCCTTGAGGAGGCCTTGAAAGAAAGCTTATGTGATACCCCTGATAAATTATTTGTAATACCCAGGGATACTGAACAGATCTCTATTAAGCCTCCAGAAAGAGTCTCAATCTACTCCCCACCAGAGACTTGACTGGCATGGGGGCAACACTTTCATGCGGACTTGGAGGTTGGGGTAGACTTCTTGGATTGTATTTAGACCAAGAATGGCTTGACTTTCATGAAGATTTGGAGTAACTAGAACTCTGGGCAGAGGGGAAAGCTTCTGGAGTCTTAAATTGCTGAAATAAATGATAAACACCCTGCAAATCTAAGCTTAACCCTAGATTTTTTTTTTTATCTTGGGGCAGAAAATCTATTTGCTGTTCTCAGGAGATTAATACAATCCTGAAACTTATGCAAAGTGCTTACCCCAGAAACAAGTTCTGAAAAGTTATCATACCAAAGAGCAGCACCAGCAGCTACACAGGCAGCAGGTCTAAACATAAAGCCTGCAAGCTAAAAGGGTCACCAATGAAAATCTTAAAGGATTGTTGAAAGAAGAGCTATCATCTAGGAATGGTAGTACACCTGGCAAGAGTGGAAATAGCTGCATCCACCTTAGGAATAGTTTCCTAAATCTCTGTATTAACAGAAGGGAGAGGAAACATAGATGTATTTGAAATAATTTTTATTGATATTTAAACAATACAAAAGAATAAACAAGACCTTCACAGAAGACGTAGCCACTTAATGACAGATAGATCAATGAGACCAATATTAGTAGACAGTAACTAAGATTTCCTAAAAGCATTTAAGACATTTACATTTGTATCGCTATATAGATGGAATTAATTGGTCGATTACTCCTTAAATAACAGCCACCATGCATCTTGTCTGTCAGTTTGTCTGGGGGACCTGAGTGGGGTAAGGACACCCCCTCATTCCCATCTTAACCAAAACAATTATGAAGATCTTGAATACAAAGGGAGTACAGAGAAAAGTTGGGAAAATCAAAGGGGGAAGATAAGAAGATAAGAGGGGAAGATGAAGAAGAGTAAGAAAAGAGTGCCTCCCGACCATGACACACCCAGTGGAATTTTCATCAATAAGGATAATATTATGATTAACCAACAGATGTATAAAGGCATATAAGATCTCTGCTGTATTGGGTCTATTGACAATTCAAACAGTATTATATGGAATCATGTGTGATCCAATAAAACCAGACTTTGTGAAAAGCTTCCTGAGTGTCTTGTAATATTGCTGCCTGTGCCGACATATTGTATATGTGCCTAATTTTATGTAAAATTTCATCCCAGGGGGAGGCCCCTCCTTCCAGTGACGGGCTATACATATACGAGTAGCTGTACATGTACATAAAATTTTGATAAATTGATTAATGTCTTTAATAAACTGCCTTAAGCGTACATTCAATAGGGCTTGGTTCATCGACAACTGAATGGGGCTATCTAGTATCCTACTTAAAAGGAGTGATAATTTATTCCAGATTAGTTTAGAGTAAGAGCAGTCCCACCACATGTGTTTGTATGTGCCTTCAACTTCACAACCCCTGTAACAGAGTTTGGACCCCCGTTTAATGGAATGAGAGGTGATAATTGGAGTGAGATACCATCTGAAAATTGTTTTAAGGCAATTTTCCTGCATGTCGGCATTCAACAGGCCTTTACTCGCATTATATATTAAGTTATTCGAGTCGGAAATATCAATTTCTGTATTGAGGTCGGCCTCCCATTTGAGCTGAAGGCTTGTTTTAGTGATTTATGTGGAAGATTGAATTAGTTGGTATAATTGTGAATAGTTTTTCTAGGTCTGGATGAGGAGCTACAAATTATTTCTAAGGGAGTGAATTTGTGACCATTCAATGAAGGTAGGTATTTATGTATGATGGAGGATATCTGAAGATATAGAAACCAATGTAATTTGGAAGGAGACAGTTTATCCTGAAGTTGTGTGTATGTCATTAATTTGCCTTTGTCTACTAAGTCTGCGATCCTATAAAGACCTCTGTTTTCCCACTTCTGTATAGCTGGGATCTGTTCTGAAGGTATGATTACTTTTAGGGGGGTCTTGAGGCATCTGTTAGGGAGAATTTTGAGAGACAAAACAAGAGTGGACCAAGCTTTGAGCATGTAATCTGTAATTGGGAATTTGTTAAGTTTTTGGGTTTGAGATCTATGTGGGTCCCACAGAGCCAGCTCTTGAGGATATAGGTTTATTTATGTCTGACTCCAACATGGTCCATCTTATCGCATCTTCCGTTTTGTTAAGGAGAGTAGTTTGGGCTAACCTAGCTGCTTGGAAGTAGTGTCTGAAATTTGGTGCGCCCAGGCCTCCCAGTTGCCTATGTCTCGTAAATATTTGGTTTAGGAATTCTGGCTTTTTTAGTCCCTCTTATAAAATTGTTAATGCAAGCATGGACATTGTCTAGATCACAATTGGGGATGCCTATCGGTAGGATCTGAAATAAATATAACATCTTTGGTAACACAGACATTTTGATCGCAGATAGACGTCCAAACCAAGAACATCTCAGTTTGCTCCATTTGGTGAGGTCCTGTTTGATTACTTTGGAAATTTGGAGGATAGTTGGTTTGGTAAAGTTACGATGAGTGTTTTGTAAGGTTAATCCCTAGATATTTGAGATGATGTTTTACCCAATTAAACTCAAGGAAACATAGATTTAAACTGAGCAGATAGAACAAAATGAATACCTGGCTTCTGCCATTCCTTAGAAATGAGTTCAGTCAGGCACCAGAAAAGAAGGCTGTTTGGGAACTTCCTTAAAGGGACAGTCTACTTGAGATATTTTATTGTTTAAGAATATAGATAATCCCTTTATTACCCGTTCCCCAGTTTTGCATAACCAACACGGTTATATCAATATACTTTTTACCTCTGTGATTACCTTGTATCTAGGCATCTGCAGGCTACCTCCTTATCTCAGTTCTTTTAACAAACTTGCATTTTAGCCAATCAGTGCCCTTTTCTAAGTAACTCCATGGGTGTGAGCACAATTTTATCTATATGGCACATGAACTAACAACCTCTAGATGTGAAAAACTGTCAAATGAATTCAGATAAGAGGCAGCTTTCCAGGGCTTAGAAATTAGCATATGAGCCTACCTAGGTTTAGCTTTCAACTAAGAATACCAAGAAAACAAAGCATATTTGATGATAAAAGTAAATTGGAAAGTTGTTAATTGCATGCCCTATCTGAATCATGAAAGTTTAATTTTGACTAGACTAACCCTTTAAAGAATTTATAAATTCTTTTAACTGGTTGCTTAAGTGTAGCAGGAAAATCCTCTACCTCTAAGTCTATAGCAATTAAAACCTCCTGCAATAAAGCATCAATATGCCCAAGTGTGAAATTAAAGAACACATCATTTGCCACAGCAGCAGGAGCCTCAGACTCCGAGAGACTATCCTCAGAATAAGAGTCCTCAGAGTCATCCTATTATATAAAATGCCAAGTGTGTTTGTCCGAAGCTGTCATGCGCAGTAGAGACAGCACGAGGACAAACACACCTGGCCTTACCTAACAATCCATGGCATGCTGTTTGCGGTAAAAGTGGGCGGGACCGGGCGCGGTCGCAGCGACAGAGAGGGGAGAGAAATAGAAAGAGAAGGGGAGAGACAAAAAGAGATAGGAAAGAGCTAAAGAGAGGGGGGAGAGCAGAATAGAGGGGACAGTGCAGAAGAGAGGGGTGAGAGAGAGCAAAAGGGAGGGGAGAGAGACAGAGTAAACGAGAGGGGGGAGAGAGAGAGCAAAAGAGAGGGGGAGAGAGCGGGGAGAGAGAGAGCAAAAGAGAGGGGGGAGAGAGAGAGCAAAAGAGAGGGATGGAGAGAGAGAGAGCAAAAAAAAGGAGAGAGACAGAGCAAAAGAGAGGGGGGAGAGAGAGAGCGCAAAAGAGAGGGGGGAGAGAGAGCGCAAAAGAAAGGGGGAGAGAGCGCAAAAGAGAGGGGAAGAGAGCGCAAAAGAGAGGGATAGAGAGAGAGCAAGGGTGGGACCGCTGTACTGCAAAAAATGGCCTGTGTGAACGGGCTTTAGGACTAGTAAAGACATAAATGGGTAACATAGAGGGGAAGTCCCTAATGAGCTAAAGGCCAAAGAATGATTACCAAACATCTGAGCTTAACAGCTGGAGGCATAACAGCTAATAGTTCATTAATAGCAGCGTAGATATAATTCTTATGTTTCAGAGACAGTTCAGACTTTTGCTCACTCTGAAGCGCAGAAAAACTAAATTTATGCTTACCTGATAAATTACTTTCTTTTACGATATGACGAGTCCACGGATTTCATCCTTATTTGTGGGATATTAACCTCCTGCTAACAGGAAGTGGCAAAGAGCACCACAGCAGAGCTGTATATATAGCCCCTCCCCTTCCCCTCCACCCTCAGTCATTCGGCCGAAGGTATAGGAAGAGAAAAAGGAAAGGCTAAAAGGTGCAGAGATGACTGAAGTTTTCAAAAAACTAAAATAAATCTGTCTTAAAATAACAGGGTGGGCCGTGGACTCGTCATATCGTAAAAGAAAGTAATTTATCAGGTAAGCATAAATTTAGTTTTCTTTTACAAAGATATGACGAGTCCACGGATTTCATCCTTACTTGTGGGAAAGCAATACCAAAGCAATAGGACACGGATGAAAGGGAGGGAAAAGACATGAACCTAAACAGAAGGCACCACTGCTTGAAGAACCTTTCTCCCAAAGATAGCCTCAGAAGAAGCAAAAGTATCAAATTTGTAAAATTTGGAAAAAGTGTGAAGGGACGACCAAGTCGCAGCCTTACAAATCTGTTCAACAGATGCATAATTTTTAAAAGCCCATGTGGAAGCCATAGCCCTAGTAGAATGAGCCATCATTCTTTCAGGAGGCTGCTGTCCATCAGTCTCATATGTCAGGTGAATGATACTTCTCAGCCAAAAAGAAAGAGAGGTAGCCATAGTCTTCTGACCCCTACGCTTTCCAGAAAAAATAATGAATAATGAAGATGATTGACGGAAATCCTTAGTTGCCTGTAAGTAAAACTTTAAGGCACGGACCACATCCAAATTATGCAACATACGCTCCTTCTTAAAAGAAGGGTAAGGACATAAGAAAGGAACAACAATTTCCTGATTAATATTCCCATCTGAAACAACCCTAGGAAGGAATCCAGGTTTGGTACGCAACAAGTGTAGAGGGAATAAAGTGGCGCTTACCTATTCTGGGGGTCCTGTGTTGCCTTATTCATCTGGCAGCGTTGCTTCGGCGTGTCTGCGATGTGCGCTGTATGTGCTCAGTCAGCTGTGTGTTACTTCCGGTATGAAGGGAGCCCGGCTGTTATGCCACTATCCAAGGCGCAAAAAATGCACTGCAATGAACAACTTCTGCCTCCAGGCTACAAAACCTTCTTAATATCCAGAATAAAAGAATTAAATGAGCATCCAAAGGGGGTATGCAAAAGATACAAAATTTATTGTGATACAAGACACATGTAAAAACAAGAGTTGGAGCCTCAGCCCAACAAATGGAACGTGAAGGGGTCACAGGACGGCTAATGCAGACATGTTTCGTGTGGTTCTACCACACTTGTTTACTGCTGGAGTTTAGCCGCCACTGGGACCTCTATTTAAAGGAACAACATTTAATTTTAAAATTAAACAATTAAACAATTAACCCCTTCAAGGCCTGATCCTATCTATGTTACTAAGTTAAAACAGTATAGAAGTAGTTTTTTTGCGTGATATGTCATATGTTCTTTAACTGTTTATCTCAGACTGCCAATGAAATAATTGTGACTTAATTTACTCAAATTTTACTTGGTTTTGAAAAAATTATTATAATAATAATTTAGATACATTCCTATTCCTTAATGGTAATAACCCTAAAAATATCTAAAACACTCACGGCTAGATTTAGAGTTGGGCGGTAGCTGTCAAAACCAGCGTTAGAGGCTCCTAACGCTGGTTTTGGGCTACCGCTGGTATTTGGAGTCAGTCAGGAAAGGGTCTAACGCTCACTTTCCAGCCGTGACTTTTCCATACCGCAGATCCCCCTACGCCATTTGCGTATCCTATCTTTTCAATGGGATCTTTCTAACGCCGGTATTTAGAGTCGTGGCTGAAGTGAGCGTTAGAAATCTAACGACAAAACTCCAGCTGCAGAAAAAAGTCAGTAGTTAAGAGCTTTTTGGGCTAACGCCGGTTTATAAAGCTCTTAACTACTGTGCTCTAAAGTACACTAACACCCATAAACTACCTATGTACCCCTAAACCGAGGCCCCCCAACATCGCCGCCACTCGATTAAATTTTTTAACCCCTAATCTGCCGCTCCGTATACCGCCGCCACCTACGTTATACTTATGTACCCCTAATCTGCTGCCCCTAACACTGCCGACCCCTATATTATATTTATTAACCCCTAATCTGCCCCCCCCAACATCGCCGCCACCTACCTACAATTATTAACCCCTAATCTGCCGACCGCACCTCACCGCTACTATAATAAAGTTATTAACCCCTAATCCGCCTCACTCCCGCCTCAATAACCCTATAATAAATAGTATTAACCCCTAATCTGCCCTCCCTAACATCGCCGACACCTAACTTCAATTATTAACCCCTAATCTGCCGACCGGATCTCGCCGCTACTATAATAAATGGATTAACCCCTAAAGCTAAGTCTAACCCTAACACTAACACCCTCCTAAGTTAAATATAATTTAAATCTAACGAAATAAATTAACTCTTATTAAATAAATTATTCCTATTTAAAGCTAAATACTTACCTGTAAAATAAACCCTAATATAGCTACAATATAACGAATAATTATATTGTAGCTATTTTAGGATTAATATTTATTTTACAGGCAACTTTGTATTTATTTTAACCAGGTACAATAGCTATTAAATAGTTAAGAACTATTTAATAGCTAAATTAGTTAAAATAATTACAAAATTACCTGTAAAATAAATCCTAACCTAAGTTACAATTAAACCTAACACTACACTATCAATAAACTAATTAAATACAATACCTACAAATAACTACAATTAAATAAACTAACTAAAGTACAAAAAATAAAAAAGAACTAAGTTACAAAAAATAAAAAAAATATTTACAAACATTAGAAAAATATTACAACAATTTTAAACTAATTACACCTACTCTAAGCCCCCTAATAAAATAACAAATACCCCAAAAATAAAAAAATGCCCTACCCTATTCTAAATTACAAAAGTTCAAAGCTCTTTTACCTTACCAGCCCTGAACAGGGCCCTTTGCGGGGCATTCCCCAAGAAGTTCAGCTCTTTTGCCTGTAAAAAAAACATACAATCCACCCCCCCAACATTACAACCCACCACCCACATACCCCTAATCTAACCCAAACCCCCCTTAAATAAACCTAACACTAAGCCCCTGAAGATCTTCCTACCTTATCTTCACCATGCCAGGTTCATCGATCCGTCCTCCGAAGTCTTCATCCAAGCCTCCGAAGTCTTCATCCAAGCCCAAGCGGGGGCTGGCGATCCATAATCCGGCTGAAGTCTTCTATCAAGCGGCGGCTGAAGAGGTCCAGAAGAGGCTCCAAAGTCTTCATCCTATCCGGGAAGAAGAGTAGATCCGGACCGGCAATCATCTTGATCCAAGCTGCATCTTCTATCTTCATCCGATGACGAACGGCTCCATCTTGAAGACCTCCAGCGCGGATCCATCCTCTTCTTCCGACGTCCAACTGAAGAATGAAGGTTCCTTTAAGGGACGTCATCCAAGAATTAAGGTAGGAAAATTCTGATTGGCTGATGAAATCAGCCAATCAGATTCAAGTTCAATCCGATTGGCTGATTGGATCAGCCAATCAGATTGAGCTTGCATTCTATTGGCTGATCGGAACAGCCAATAGAATGCGAGCTCAATCTGATTGGCTGATTGAACTTGAATCTGATTGGCTGATTCCATCAGCCAATCAGAATTTTCCTACCTTAATTCCGATTTGGCTGATAGAATCCTATCAGCCAATCGGAATTCGAGGGACGCCATCTTGGATGACGTCCCTTAAAGGAAACTTCATTCTTCAGTTGGACGTCGGAAGAAGAGGATGGATCCGCGCTGGAAGTCTTCAAGATGGAGCCGTTCGTCATCGGATGAAGATAGAAGATGCCGCTTGGATCAAGATGGTTGCCGGTCCGGATCTACTCTTCTTCCCGGATAGGATGAAGACTTTGGAGCCTCTTCTGGACCTCTTCAGCCGCCACTTGATAGAAGACTTCAGCCGGATTATGGATCGCCAGCCCCCGCTTGGGCTTGGATGAAGACTTCGGAGGCTTGGATGAAGACTTCGGAGGACGGATCGGTGAACCTGGCATGGTGAAGATAAGGTAGGAAGATCTTCAGGGGCTTAGTGTTAGGTTTATTTAAGGGGGGTTTGGGTTAGATTAGGGGTATGTGGGTGGTGGGTTGTAATGTTGGGGGGGGTATTGTATGTTTTTTTTTACAGGCAAAAGAGCTGAATTATTTGGGGCATGCCCCGCAAATGGCCCTTTTCAGGGCTGGTAAGGTAAAAGAGCTTTTCTATTTTAATTTTAGAATAGGGTAGGGCATTTTTTTATTTTGGGGGTCTTTGTTATTTTATTAGGGGGCTTAGAGTAGGTGTAATTAGTTTAAAATTGTTGAAATATTTTTCTAATGTTTGTAAATATTTTTTTTTTTTTGTAACTTAGTTCTTTTTTATTTTTTGTACTTTAGTTAGTTTATTTAATTGTAGTTATTTGTAGGTATTGTATTAAATTAGTTTATTGATAGTGTAGTTTAATTGTAACTTAGGTTAGGATTTATTTTACAGGTAATTTTGTAATTATTTTAACTATTTTAGCTATTAAATAGTTCTTAACTATTTAATAGCTATTGTACCTGGTTAAAATAAATACAAAGTTGCCTGTAAAATAAATATTAATCCTAAAATAGCTACAATATAATTATTCGTTATATTGTAGCTATATTAGGGTTTATTTTACAGGTAAGTATTTAGCTTTAAATAGGAATAATTTATTTAATAAGAGTTAATTTATTTTGTTAGATTTAAATTATATTTAATTTAGGGGGGTGTTAGTGTTAGACTTAGCTTTAGGGGTTAATCCATTTATTATAGTAGCGGCGAGATTCAGTCGGCAGATTAGGGGTTAATAATTAAAGTTAGGTGTCGGCGATGTTAGGGAGGGCAGATTAGGGGTTAATACTATTTCTTATAGGGTTAGTGAGGCGGATTAGGGGTTAATAACTTTATTATAGTAGCGGTGAGGTGCGGTCGGCAGATTAGGGGTTAATAAGTGTAGGTAGCTGGCGGCGACGTTGTGGGGGGCAGATTAGGGGTTAATAAATATAATATAGGGGTCGGCGGTGTTAGGGGCAGCAGATTAGGGGTTCATAGGGATAACGTAGGTGGCAGCGGTGTCCGGAGCGGCAGATTAGGGGTTAAAAAAAATATGCAGGGGTCAGCGATAGCGGGGTCGGCAGAGTAGGGGTAAATAAGTGTAAGGTTAGGGGTGTTTAGACTCGGGGTACATGTTAGGGTGTTAGGTGCAGACATAGGAAGTGTTTCCCCATAGGAAACAATGGGGCCGCGTTAGGAGCTGAACGCTGCTTTTTTGCAGGTGTTAGGTTTTTTTTCAGCTCAAACTGTCCCATTGTTTCCTATGGGGAAATCGTGCACGAGCACGTTTTTGAAGCTGGCCGCGTCCGTAAGCACCGCTGCTATCGAGAGTTGCAGTTGCGGTAAATATGCTCTACGCTCCTTTTTTGGAGCCTAACGCAGCCCTTCTGTGAACTCTAAATACCAGCGGTATTTAAAAGGTGCAGCCAGAAAAAAGCACGCGTAGCTAACGCACCCCTTTGGCCGCAAAACTCTAAATCTAGGCGTCAGTGTATACTAGCCTGTACTTTTTGTTAATTGGATTTATTATAGGATAAATTAGTGATATAGAGTTTAAACTATCTATTACTTATCCCTTAACTCTCTTTTAAATGAATAAATTTACATCGCTTTCTTTGTTAATTCCTAAAGGGACTCTGGTGTTGAGCAAAAAAATCCATTGTGCCTCCTTATAGTCTAATTTCTGTATCCTATCCCCTCCTCTTTTGTGTGCGGGGACATGATCAATAGCCTGGATAGACATAAGGGATGCATCTCCCAAGTGCATAGACTTAAAATGTCTGGAGACTGGCGTGAATATGTCAGGATCTTCGATGTCTCTAACGTGTTCTAGTGCTCTATCTCTGAGGAGGAGTTTTGTTTTGCCTACATATTGAATTTGGCACCCCCTACAGGTGAGTAAGTATATGACATGGTTAGATTTACAGTTCAAATTATGTCTAATATCATATATTCGTTTTGTTACACTAGAGGAAAAGTGACTTCCCTCGACTACATGACTGCATGTTTTGCATCTCTGGGCTCTACATTTGAAAAAGCCCAGTCTGTAGGGTAACCAAGTACGTGAATTGGCCGTGGGTAAATCAGAGGGCACTACCATGTTGCCTATCGTTCTACCTTTTCTCGCTACAAATCTACAGCCTTCAGTAGCTACTTTTTCTAGACTTGTGTCAGTTGCTAAAATTGGTAGACATTCCTTAATGATGTCACAGATTTTTCGATATTCTAGTCTGTAGGGTGTACTAAATACAAGTTTACCCTCTGTTTTTAAGTCTTGTTTGTTATTCGCTTTTTTGTATTTTAGTAGATTGTCGCGTGGGATTTTATCTACTTCCTTCTTAGTCTTTTCTAGCAAATGTTTGGGGTAACCTCTTGTTACCAGTCTTTCTTCCAATATTTTACATTGTACCTCATATGTTTGACTGTCTGAGCATACTCTCTTAGTTCTTACATACTGTCCTTTGGGGATAGCTTTTTTCACATGTCCTGGATGACTAGACCTATAATTTAAAATAGTGTTGCCTCCCGTAGGTTTTCTATATAGTGTTGTAGTAACTTTGTGTGATGTTATATCTGCTGTTAACTCCAAGTCAAGGAACACTATTTTATTCATATCAAACTCTGATGTAAACTTTAAGTTGTTATTGTTTGTATTGATGTACTTTATAAATTTCTCAACTGACTCCACATCCCCCTCCCACACCACCAGCAGGTCATCAATATATCTTCCATAGTAAATAATATGTTCCTTGAAGGGGTTGCTATCTGCATAGACGTGGGCGGTCTTCCACCAACCCATAAATAGGTTGGCGTACGAGGGGGCAAACCTAGCCCCCATCGCCGTCCCACGTCTCTGCAGATAGCAACCTCCCTCAAACAAAAAATAGTTGTGAGTTAAAAGGAATTCAATAGCTGTTAAAAGAAAATATATGATGTCCTCTGAATAATTAGAAAAATGTTTTAGAAAATATTCCACAGCTTTAACCCCCTGGTGGTGTGGGATGGATATGTATAGAGCTGTTACATCTACTGTCATAAGACAATAGGTGTCCTTCCAGTAAAAATCTCTCATTTGATTGAGTACCTGTGTTGAGTCACGTATATAACTCATTAAATTTCTCACCAAGGGCTGCAGGTATGCATCCACTAATTCTGAAAGGGGCTCAAGTAGTGACCCCACCCCTGAGATTATCGGCCGACCTGGCCGGTTCTTACTATCCTTATGTATCTTAGGGACAAAGTAAAAAATTGGTGTATATGGTGTAGAGGGAAGTAATGTATCAAAAATTGACTCTTTGAAAGCTCCTACTTGTTTGCCCAAATTTAGAATATCATTTAATTTGGCCCTAAATTTATTTGTAGGATTATAGGTAAGTTTAGAATAAACTTCTTCATCGTGTAATTGCCTATGTGCTTCCATGATGTAGTATTCGCGGTCCATTACTACCACGTTACCTCCCTTGTCCGATTCTTTAATTACTATTTGACTGTTTTTACCCAATGTTTTTAAAGCATTATTCTGTTCTTTTGTAAGATTGTGGATGTATCTATTTTTATTTTTATCACTTATCTCATTTGACACTTTCTCTGATAGCTGTTTTAATTTATGCTCTACCGTACGCTGAAACACCTCAATGTTTTTGCTTCTACTATTTACAGGGTAGAAATCACTGCTCTTCATACTGGGCTTAAAAGGTGGAATCACCTCTGTAGTTTCTTGTTCTAGGTTTTCATTGAACATTGTGGTGAGATCCAAAATTAGACATTGCTCATCAAAAGGGACTTGATTCATAGTTATGGGCTGATCAGTGCGCTGGACTTCAGTTATGACCTGTTCGGTACTGTCCTCAGTGTCCTGTGCAAAATTATTTTTTAAAATCAACTTTCTTACGAATTTATTTACATCATGGACAGTACCGAACAGGTCAAAATGAGCCGTTGGGGCAAAACCCAGGCCCAAGCCCAATACCTCTATTTCTGTGGCTGTTAGGTCATATCTGGACAGGTTAATCACATTTTTTATATGTATTTCTTTAGCTGATTGCGTGTTTGATACCTGTTTCCTCTGCCCCTTCTGTTTGTTTCTACCCCTACTGCCCCTTCTTGTTTTTTTATTTTGGGCTTGGTGCCTAGACGCTCCTCGTTTTTTGACATAGCATCATTACTTTCTATTGGTACATCCAGAACTGACAATCCCTCCCCTGTAGTTAAATCCTCACTAGAATCATGTTCAGAGGTGTCAACGTCATACTCAGTTTCTGCAAATTGTACTTTTTTGGTATTATTCTTTTTAGATTGAGAATCTGTTTTGTTTTTTTGGAAACTATGAGCATGACGCTGACTCCTCCCTGAATTTTGCCATTGATAGACTTTATTAAATTCATAGTCCCTTTTGTCTCTTGCTAGTTTTTGTTTTTTAAAGTTCCACAAATCTTTGGTGAATCTAGCCATATTTGCTTCAAATTTATTGTCATAAGATTTAAATTATTTATTGCTTTGGAATATCTGCAGGTCTTTTTGTACAGTCTTTATGAATTCAATAGACTCCTTTCTCTGTTGTTTCTTGTACTCCACCAAAAGTTCCATTAATGCGAAGGAACAAGCATCAAGAATTTGAGTCCACTTTTTAATGAAATCCATATCATTAACCATAAATGAGGGGAATTTTCTTATCCTCAACCCTCTAGGGATCCTTTTTTGCCGTTTGTATAGCAAGAAGGTTTTAATGTCAAGGTCCAATTTTATATCTTTCCTCCTTAACTCATCCATTTGGAAAAATAGCCCATCAAGTGTGTTTTCATTTTCTTGAAAAATAGTGTCTTCTTCCTGTTCATAGACCTGTAATGTTTCCTCTAGGTCTTTAAAGACAAAACCTTGTAGTGTTTCCGTCATCTTTACTGTGTTAATTAGTTACTGTGTCTTTAATTAACTAGTGTCTCAAGGTATCACTGACTTTTAACTCAGTCCTTGTATAATGTCAGTATACTATTGTTTGCAAAAAACACCCCTTATGCTTAAAATGTTAAAACTGTCCGTTTTGTATTGGTTACCCACGCTCTGAAAACGCTTATATAGCTTCACGGTACTTCACGGTGCTTTTCCTACAGGTGCCCCTAAGGTCTTGCAGCCACTATTACGGATAATATACATGCAAGTGCAGAGAGGGAATAAAGTGGCGCTTACCTATTCTGGGGGTCCTGTGTTGCCGTATTCATCTGGCAGCGTTGCTTCGGCGTGTCTGCGATGTGCGCTGTGTGTTACTTCCAGTATGAAGGGAGCCCGGCTGTTACGCCACTATCCAAGGCGCAAAAAATGCACTGCAACGATCAACTTCTGCCTCCAGGCTACAAAACCTTCTTAATATCCAGAATAAAAGAATTAAATGAGCATCCAAAGGGAGTATGCAAAAGATACAAAATTTATTGTGATACAAGACACATGTAAAAACAAGAGTTGGAGCCTCAGCCCAACAAATGGAACTTGAAGGGGTCACAGGACGGCTAATGCAGACATGGTACGCAACACCACCTTATCAGAATGAAAAATGAGATAAGGAGAAACACACTGTAGCGCTGAAAGCTCAGAAACTCTTCGAGCAGAAGAAAAAGCAACCAAAAACAGAACTTTCCAAGATAACAATTTGATATCTATGGAATGCATGGGTTCAAACGGAACCCCTTGAAGAACTCAAAGAACTAAATTCAAACTCCAGGGAGGAGTAATGACTCTAAATACAGGCTTAATCCTAGATAGAGCCTGACAAAAAGACTAAACATCTGGCAAATTTGCCAAACATTTGTGAAACAGAATAGACAAAGCTGAATTTTATCCCTTAAAGGAACTTGCAAATAACTATTTTCTCCAATCCTTCTTTGAGAAAAAACAGAATCCTAGGAATCCTAACTTTACTCCATGAGAAACCCTTGGATTCACACCAATAAAGATATTTACGCCATATCCTATGACAGATTTTGCTAGAGACAGGCTTTCTAGCCTGTATCAAAGTATTGATGACCGAATCAGAGAATCCTCGCTTTGATAAAATCAAACGTTTAATCTCCATTCAGTCAGCTGCAGAGAAATTAAATTTGCATGTCTGGAAAGGACCTTGAATGAGAAGGTCCTGCCTCAATGGAAGTTTCCACGGTAGCAGAGAGGACATGTCCTACTAGATCCGCATACCAAGTCCTGTGTGGCCATGCAGGCGCTATTAGGATCACTGAAGCTCTCTCCTGTTTGATTCGAGCAATCACGCATGGGAAGAGAGGAAACGGTGGAAACACAAAAACTAGGCTGAACAAGAAAGGCACTGCCAAGGCCTCTTTCAGTTCGGCCTGAGGATCCCTTGACCGGGATCCGTATCTTGAAAACTTGGCATTATATTGAGATGCCATCAGATCCAATTGTGATCTGCCCCATCTAAAAATAAATTAGGCAAATACCCCCGGGTGAAGTTCCCACTCCCCCGGATGAAAAGTCTGTCGACTTAGAAAATCTGCTTCCCAGTTCTCTACTCCTGGGATGTAGATCACTGACAGATGACAAGAGTGGGCCTCTGCCCAACGGATTATCTTGGATATCATCGCTAAGGAACTCCCTGTTCCCCCCTGATGATTGATATATGCCACAGTCGTGAAATTGTCCGACTGGAATCTGATGAATTTGGCCGAAGCCAACTGAGGCCATGCCTAAAGCGCATTGAATATTGCTCACAGTTCCAATATTAATTGGAAGTAGAGACTTCACCCGAGTCCAAACACCCTGAATCTTCAGGGAATTCCAGACTGCACCCCAGCTCAAAAAGCTGGTGTTCGTTATCACTATTACCCACGAGGGTCTGAGGAAACAAGTCCCCTGGGACAGATTATCCAGCGACAACCATCAAAGAATATAGTTTCTGGTCTCTTGATCCAGATTTATCTGAGGAGATAAATCCACATAATCCCCATTCCACTCTCCGAGCATGCACAGTTGCAGTGGTCTGAGATGAAAGCGAGCAAACGGAACCATGTCCATTGCCGTTACCATTAATCCAATTACCTCCATACACTGAGTCACTGATGGCCAAGAAATGGACTAAAGTGCTCGGCAAATATATAGAATCTTTGATTTTCTGACCTCTGTCAGAAATATTTTCATAGCTACTAAGTCTATCAAAGTTCCCAAGAAAGGAACCCTTGTCTGTGGAACTATTGAACTTTCTCTATGTTCACCTTCCAACCGTGAGTTCTCAGAAAAGACAACACTGTGTCCGTGTGAGATATTGTCAGTGAAAACGTGGATGCCTGGATTAGAATATCGTCCAGAAAAGGCGCCACTGCTAAACCTTGCGGTCTGAGAACCGCCAGAAGAGACCCTAGAACCTTTGTGAAGATTCTGGGTGCTGTGGCCAACCTGAAGGGAAGAGCCACAAACTGATAATGTTTGTCTTAGAAAAGCAAACCTTAGAAACTGATGATGATCCTTGTGGATAGGAATATGAAAGCATCCTTCAAGTCCACAGTAGTCATATATTGACCCTCCTGGATCATTGGTAAGATTGTTCGTATAGTCTCCATCTTGAACAATGGGACTCTGAGAAACCTGTTTAGACACTTGAGATCTAAAATGGGTCTGAAAGTTCCCTCTTTTCTGGGAATCACAAAAAGATTTGAGTAAAACCCCTGTCCCTGTTCCAATTTTGGAACAGGACAAATTACTCCCATGGTAGAGAGGTCTTCTACACAGCGTAAGAACACCTCTCTATTAATCTAGTCTACAGACATGATACCCGTGAGTCACTATTTCTAGTGCCCAGGGATCCTGAACATCTCTTGCCCAAGCCTAGGCGAAGAAAGAAAGTCTACACCCTACTAGATCCGGTCCCGGATCAGGGGCCGTCCCTTCATGCTGTTTTAGTAGCAGCCGCTGGCTTTTTGGATTGTTTACCTTATTCCAGTTCTGGTTGAAAATTCCCTTCCTGCTTTGTGGAAAAAGAGAAAGTTGAGAGTCCTCCTTTAAAATTCCGAAAGGAGCGAAAAATTGTTTTGTATACCCCTCATCTTAACAGACTTATCCTGAGATAAGGCATGGCCTTTACCTCCTGAAATGTCAGAAATTATTTCAATTCAGGCCCAAAAAGGGTCTTACCTTTAAAAGGAATAGCCAAAAGCTAAGTCTTTGATGAGACATCAGCAGACCAAGATTTGAGCCACAGCACTATACGTGCTAAGACAGCAAAGCCTGCATTCTTTGCCGCTAATTTAGTGATTTAAAAAGCGGCAATAGTAATAAAAGAATTAACTAGTTTGAGAGCCTTAATTCTATCCAAAATGTCATCTAATGGGGTCTCAACCTTGAGAGACTCATCTAGAGCCTCAAACCAAAAAGCTGCTGCAGTAGTTACTGGAACAATGCAAGCCATCGGTTGAAAAAGAAAACCCCTGATTAATAAATAATTTCTTTAGTAGACCCTCTATTTTTTTATCCATAGGGTCCTTGAAAGCACAACTATCCATAATGGATATAGTTGTATGCTTAGCTAGGGTAGATATAGCCCCCTCTACCTTAAAGACCATTTGATAAGTCCCGAATGGTGTCTGGTATGGGAAACAAAAAGTAGGAGGGGAGAAACGGTATACCTGGTCTATCCCATTCCTTTTTTATAATTTCCGAAATTCTCTTAGGAACCGGAAAAATATCAGTGTAAGTAGGAACTTCCCAATATTTATCCATTTTACACAATTTCTCTGGAGAAATAACAATAGGATCACAATCATCCAGAGTCGCTAAAACCTCCCTAAGCAACAGGCGGAGGTGTTCAAGCTTAAATTTAAATGACATAGCATCCAAATCTGTCTGAGGCAAAACATTCCCTGAATCAGAAATTTCACCCTTAGACAGTAATTCCCTGATCCCCAACTCAGAGCACTGTGAGGGAACATCGGAAATAGCTAATAAAGCATCAGAAGATTCAGTATTTACATTAATACTTGACCTACTGCGTTTACCCTGCAACACTGGTAATTTAGACAATACCTCTGTAAGGGTAGTTGACATAACTGCAGCCATCTCCTGCAGAGTAAAGGAAGTAGATGCACTAGAAGTACTAGGCGTGGCTTGTGTGGGCATAAAAGGTTGTGACACTTGGGGAGAATTGGATGGCATATCCTGTTTCTCTTCAGACTGAAAATCATCCCTAGGCACACTTACTTTATTTAAAATATGCTTTTTACATTGTAAAGCCCTTTCAGTACAAAAGTTACACAATGTTAGAGGGGGTTGCACAATAGCTTCTAAACACATAGAACAATAAGAAACCTCAATGTCAGACATGTTGAACAGACTAGTAATACCACAAAAGTCGTTTAAACACTTATTTATAGCATAAAATAAACATTAGAAAAAACGTGTACTGTACCTTTAAGAAAAGAAAAAGTGAACAATTTTTCCAAAATGCACAATAAACGTTAAATTATTCCCAAATTTAACTTAATATCGTTGGTTAATCCAAAAATTACTGCACCCAGAAGCAAGGGCAGAAATAAAGCTTTAGAAGTACTTATATCAACATGTAGTCAAAAGATAGATAAAAATACCCTCTGCACCTCGCCACAGCTCTGCTGTGGCGCCTACCTGCCCCCAGGGTACTTCAAATCAAGTTTCCAACCCTTCAGACCAGCTACACAGTCCAGGAGCCACCGAGTTACTGTTTGCTGCTGCTAAGCCTGAAGAAAATGCGCCAAAATAGGCTCCACCCTTAAGGTCAAAAGTCGGAGTAGGCCCAAACAACACCGCATGGGAATGCGGTTTTGCACTTAAGTAAAAATACACACACAATACAACCCTCAAGCATAAAAACAATAAGTTATAAGTGCCAAAAAAAAATAAAAAACATAAAACATTGTTTTTTATATTGTCTCCCATGTCACATAATACCCAAATATCAACTAATGAAAAATATAATATAGGGACTCCTCCTACACCCCTCTTATTAAAATAGGTTTTACTGCTCACCCCATTCCCATACAGGGAAATAATGCCAGCCAGTTCTGATACACCAAGTCTGCTCAGAAAAAAAGGCTGCACATACCTTAATTCTGCTTGTAGCATGAAACCGGTCTCCACACTGAAGATGTCTCATGGTTACCTTCAGAAGTCTCGTGGGAACCAGCATGGATCTTAGTTACAAATGCTAAGATCATCAAACCTCAGGGCAGAAATCTTCTTCCATATCCCCCTGAAGAAACTAAAACTAGCACCTCACTTTACCATGTCTTCCTAGTATAACACAGGCAAAGAGAATGACTGAGGGTGGAGGGGAAGGGGCTATATATACAGCTCTGCTGTGGTGCTCTTTGCCACTTCCTGTTAGCAGGAGGTTAATATCCCACAGGTAGGGATGAAATCCGTGGACTCGTCATATCTTTGTAAAAGAAATCTCTATTTAGGTTTAGAAATAAAGTAGAACATGATGTACATAGCTGAGAAGGGACACACCTGACAATCCTTACAAAGTAAACACAAACTAGAAGGGGTTAAAGAAGCAAAGGGTCTCCTTTCTAAAAGGTAAGCTGACATACTAGAGGCCTCAGCTCCATACTAACAGTTGGAAACACAACGATAATTAACCCTGAAGGGAATAAACAGCACAATTTAAAACTGGTTAACCCTTACGAGGGAAACAGTAACAATAATAACAAGGTAATGTTAAATAAGCGCTGAATACCTGTGAAAAAATAGTAAAGTCTTATATGGCGAATAAAACAGCAAAGGGTTAAATAAAATTTGAAATTAAGGTCTAATGATCAGAGTAACTTAGCCCCTCAACCAGTCCTGACAGCCTTCCTCACACACTGAGTAAATTACAGCAACACAGGAACAGGTTAGGATTATAACAGAAAAGGCACAATAAATACGCGCTAACATGGTTACCGAGTAGAGCACCTGTGCTACTGGAAACGCTAAAGCCAACAACCCAAAGGAAACAAGAGGAAACATTGCAGTTGAAGGAAAATAAACTGTGTACAACTCAGAAGTAACTTCTGAGCTCGCTAAGCCAACCTCCCTGGTTTGTGGTGTACAAATATATGTCCCCAGACTAAGGGATTACTCAAAAGGTATTTAAAATATGGAAATTAAAAGGATTAGTTTTTTTAGATCAGCTAAGAGATCCAGTAAAAACTGATTTTAATTTGTTAAAAACAGATATCTATGCATATCTGCAAATACAGCATTATTATATGGACCATGGTAGTGAATGGAACTCGCAGCTCTTAGAACAAGGATTAATATTATATAGATATGGAATTTAATCTATCACTTTTTGGTATAAAGGTTCTTTCCAAGATCAAGGTCTTGAAAGAATTGTGTTGAGCTGGCAAGCTGAATTTGAGGGACTAGACATACAAATGATTTAAAGAAGTATTGATCTATCTTAAAAGGAAATTATCTTGTCAGCTTGGCAAGGATCCCATATGAAGATTCTATTTAAGGCTGACCTTACACCTATTATAATGTCAAAATAGTCCCCTCATAAAATACAGGTGTGTCCTAGATGTAAATTTCCCAATGCAGATATGATTAATTGTTTTTGGTCTTGCCCAAAGATTCAATGATTATGGAACAGAATTAATTTCTGGGTGAGCAAAATATTAAAGCAAATGATCTTACTTAAGAAAAATATTTTTTTCTTAGTGGAAAGGGAAAGTAACATCTATATAATATTAGATTAATTAACTTAGCTATCACTGTTGAGAACAATGAACACATTCATATTTTCCCTTCTTTTCCAAATCAAATTATTTTAGAGTAGCAGTAATTATATAAAACAGAATTTATAATAATAACAAAATATTGGAATAGAATGATGATATATATATTTTTTTATATGCTTTTTTTCTCTTTTCGTAAGATAACATAGAAAATGTAGGCCAGAGTCCTCATTGTAATATATGTTTGGGTGCAAGAAATTATGCTTGCTTAGTGAAGTTAGTTTGCATACTAAAGCAGGACGGTTTAAAATATAAAAACAAAATGATGTGGTTACATTACATATTTATGTAGCCTGCCTTATTTGTTTGGAATATTTTGGTATTTTAGAATTGTCATTTGAAGATAGTATTTCATGATTTTGTGTATTTTTATTTGTATATATGGCCAAATTGTCCTTTATTTTGTATACCCAGTCTTCCACCCTGTGTGGCGTTATAAATACGCTATATGTTTATATCCAATATTGGTTATAAATAAAGTTTAAAAAGCAAACAAGTAAAATCAACCTATGTGATTAGTGGACAAGTGCTCATTTCACCTGGGAAATCACACAAAAATATGCAGGGAAAATTTGTATTGTTAAGGGGAAATTAAACCCAATTTTTTTCTTTCATGATTCAGATAGAGAATACCATTTTAAATAACTTTATAATTTACTTCTGTTATCTAATTTGCTTCATTCTCTTAATATTCCTTCCTGAAAAGCATATCTAGATAGGCTCAGTAGCTTCTGATTGGTGGTTGCACATATTTGCCTCATGTGATTGGCTCACCCATGTGCATTGCTATTTATTTAACAAAGGATATCTAAAGAGTGAAGCATATTTTAGTACATGGGAGGTGCAAAAAAAAAAGAACAAATAATTTGTACATAAAAGTACAAAATATAAATCGTAATTGTTTTTTTTTGTAAAATGGCGCTTTATAGGAATATATGAGGTTTTTTTTTTCTTAAATCCCAGTGTAATTCTATAAATATTTTCGCAATACGTTTTTTTTTCTCTGCAGTTAAAAAGTGTTGAGCTTTGACCAAAATACTCAAAACACTACTTATTCTGAAAAGAAAACCTATGCATACAAAAATCACAATGGATTTAAGGTACAGAGCACTGAAAACAGCATATTTTGATTTGTATTAAGCTTAATAATCAAATTTCATAACACGCCGGTTCCCCCCTCTGTATTTCACCCTCCATTGAGAACTTTTATCTAGAAGAAAGCTCTCAATATTTGCATGGGAGACATCACCCTATATATTTATATTATTATTAGAGATATTATATAAATATTACTAGTACCCCTCATCTAGGGGTCGATCCGATATAGATCGTAGTTTGCGGCGCAAGCGAGGGAACCCGCGTTGCCCGCAGTTTCAGCTCGCAACTCGAGCTATCCCATATACGGCGCCGTCAGATGCTAAAGTGCCGTAAGTCTGACAAACCAGCGATGTCCAGAAATCTGCGCAAGTACAAATTTCTGGCGTCGCCAGTGACTTACGGCACGTTAGAAACTGCCGGCGCCTACAAAACCTGACTAAAGTCTAAATCACCCGCACTGTCTAACACGCCTCCCTAACATAGCCCGACAAGTCTAACACGCCTCCCTAACATAGCCCGACACGTCTAACCCTCTATCCGCTATCCCCCCTCACTATCCTAACAATAAAATATGTATTAACCCCTAAACCGCCGCTCCCGGAGCCCGCCGCAACCTAATAAAATTATTAACCCCTAAACCGCCGCCAGATATACTAAATCTATAACCCCCTAAAGTGAGCCCCTACCCCGCCGCTATCTATTGTAAAATTATTAACCCCTAATCTAATCCCCCTACCCCGCCGCCAGCTATATTAACCCTAATTATATTAGGGTTAATATAGTTATTATATTATATATATTAACTATATTAACCCTAATTATATTAGGGTTAATATAGTTAATATAGTTATTATATTATATATATTAACTATATTAACCCTAATTATATTAGGGTTAATATAGTTAATATCGTTATTATATTATATATATATAAAGTATAATAACCCTATCTAACTCTAACATCCCTAACTAAACTCTTATTAAAATAAATCTAATATTAATATTACTAATTAAAATATTCCTATTTAAATCTAAATACTTACCTATAAAATAAATCCTAAAATAGCTACAATATAATTAATAATTACATTATAGCTATGTTAGGGTTTATATTTATTTTACAGGTAAATTGTTAATTATTTTAACTAGGTATAATAGCTATTAAATAGTTATTAACTATTTAATAGCTACCTAGTTAAAATAATTACCCAATTACCTGTAAAATAAATCCTAACCTGTTACAAATACACCTACACTATCAATAAATTAAAGAAACTACAAATATCTATCTAAAAATACAATTAAATAAACTAAACTAAATTACAAAAAAACCCAAACACTAAATTACAAAAAATAAAAAAAAGATTACAAGATTTTTAAGCTAATTACACCTATTCTAAGCCCCCTAATAAAATAATAAAGCCCCCCAAAATAAAAAAATTCCCTACCCTATTCTAAATTAAAAAAATTCAAAGCTCTTTAACCTTACCAGCCCTTAAAAGGGCCTTTTGTGGGGGCATGCCCCAAAGAAAACTGCTCTTTTGCCTGCAAAAAAACCCCACAATACCACCCCCCAACATTACAACCCACCACCCACATACCCCTAATCTAACCCAAACCCCCCTTAAATAAACCTAAGACTACCCCCCTGAAGATCTCCCTACCTTGTCTTCACCACACCGGGCCGAACTCCTCATCCGATCCGGGCGATGTGTTCCAGCAAGCGGCAGTGAAGTCTTCTTCCATCCGGGCGATGTGTTCCAGCAAGCGGCAGAGAGTCTTCTTCCATCGGCGATGTCTTCAAGCAAATCGGCATCTTCAATCTTCTTCCTTCGCTCCTCCGCAGCGGAGCATCCTTCCGGCATGACGACTTCCCGACGAATGAGGTTCCTTTAAATGACGTCATCCAAGATGGCATCCGTCGAATTCCGATTGGCTGATAGGATTCTATCAGCCAATCGAAATTAAGGTAGAAAAATCTGATTGGCTGATTGAATCAGCCAATCAGATTCAAGTTCAATCCGATTGGCTGAACCAATCAGCTTTAGCTATTATACCTAGTTAAAATAATTAACAATTTATCTGTAAAATAAATATAAACCCTAACATAGCTATAATGTAATTATTAATTATATTGTAGCTATCTTAGGGTTTATTTTATAGGTAAGTATTTAGATTTAAATAGGAATATTTTAGTTTATAATATGAATTAGATTTATTTAATAAGAATTTAGTTAGGGGTGTTAGGGTTAGATAGAGTTAATATAGTTAATATAAATACTATAGTAACTATATTAACTATATTAACCCTAATATAATTAGGGTTAATATAGTTAATATATATAATGTAATAACAATATTAACTATAATATACTTATGGTTAATATAGATAATATAGCTGGCGGCGGGGTAGGTAGATTAAATTAGGGGTTAATAATTTTAATATAGATGGCGGCGGTGTAAGGGGTTCACATTAGGGGATAGATCAGTTAGATGGTGGCAGTTTTAGGGGCTCACAGTAGGGGGTTAGTTTATGTAGATGGCAACGGTTTAGGGGTTAAATACTTTATTATGGATTGCGGCGGGGGATCGCGGTTGACAGGGAGATAGACATTGCGCATGCGTTAGGTGTTAGGTTTATTTTAGCAGATCGCGGTTGACAGGGAGATAGACATTGCGCATGCGTTAGGTGTTAGGTTTATTTTAGCAGATCGCGGTTGACAGGGAGATAGACATTGCACATGCGTTAGGTGTTAGGTTTATTTTAGCAGCCAGTTTAGGGAGTTACGGGGCTCCAATAGTCAGCGTAAGGCTTCTTACGGCTGCTTTTTGTGGCGAGGTGAAAATGGAGTAAGATTTCTCCATTTTCGCCACGTAAGTCCTTACGCTGTATATTGGATACCAAACTGCGCGGGTTTGGTATACCTGCCTATGGCCCAAAAAACTACGGGCGACGGCAGAAATATACGCGCGTAACTTCTAGGTTACGCCGTATATAGGATACCAAACCCGCGCAAATATTGGCGTCGCCAGCTTTTGCGGGTGACGATTTTTATCGGATCGACCCCCTACTTGGCAATTTGCTACAGGCAATCTAAAGCACCCTAGTAGTTACGTTGCAAACCTTTCCTTTGGGTGTAACATATATAACAAGTCATTAATAATTAATCATTTCTCAGTGGCTGGCCATATTGCACACAGTGCACATCTTTTGTCTATACTGTCACTACTATACTATATGTGTTACATATATCATAATACGGTGTACCCCTCATCTAATTGAAACCATATTTATTGCAGTGGGGGCATAAACAAAAAAAAACAAAAAAAATCTTTGCAGCTAATAACATATAATTATATTATTCTGTCATAAAATTGTTAGTTGGTCAGAGTGTACTGTTTCCGGCGCCGCTACCACTAGTAGTACCAGCAACCTCACTACAAGTGCAGAGTCCATGTCTAATGGGTGGAAATGGGACAAGAGACAAAGAATCAAATATTATTTTAAAGGCGAATGTCTGCTCTTCCTGCTCAAGCATCTACAGAAGCAGCGGCAGTTGCGGAAGCAAGGTCATCTTCAGCATCTGTGGTAGCATGCTTTTCCAAGTCCACCAGGAGATATGCAGGGCCCACCGCTACCAAGACCAGTACCAGCAAAAGCATCAGTAGCAGAGGGTCATCTAAGCCCACCTATGCTGGATTGACATTGTTTGGTTCAAAGCCTAGAAGTAGGATTGGGAGTGGTCCGAGAGTACCAAGCGACCTCCGTGTCTATGTCAGATCTTTAGACAGTCTACTCACAAAACCACCTGCACCTGCCACAGTGCCACCATCAGTTCTACCACTGCCAGTTCCGCATTTCTCCTGATTCCCTCAATGTTTTATAGCAGCAGCCAAGAGGGTTTATCACAATCTGAAAGGGTACCTCTGAGCAACTGCAGCAGCGGCAGAGAAGACACTACAAGAGATGTAGATGATCTCATTGTACCAAGCAGTCAAGAAGAAGAGGGAAGTATTGAGCCGGTTTCCCCAGTCTCTGATTTGGGCAATAAGGATATTACTGCAACTCCCAGCATGTCTGCTATAGCCTTTATTCTGGATCAAGAGGAACTTGATTACAAGACTAAGGAGATGGTGGAGGAGGAAGAGATTCCACTACAGAGTCTGTGCATGACGGGCAGCAGCACAACTACCTCCATGCTTTTAGACCAGCAGTTTCTTCCTGTATTCTTTCCCTCTCCATTGCCACCATCATTCCCCCTGTTGTTAGAGCGGCCAAACTGAATGCAAACAAAATTCTGATGATCAGAATCGGCTGAAAATTCCAAACCAAATCCTCCGGACGAACCAAATGTTTTGCCTGTGCACATGTCTAGAAAATGCATGTAACTTTTAATTTTAATGATGAAAATCAAGTTCTTACCAACCAAAATATACCTGTATACCACAGTAATTTGTTCATTAGTGTTTTTCTAAATATGTCATCTTTAAGAGAGATTAAAAATGTAAATTGGTCATTCCATTAGTTATGGAAATGAAAACTTAGTTTGATTTTGAATAAACTAGCGTGTTCTGGACTAAATCTGCTGATAAATTATGGATGGATGTTTAAACAATCTGAATAATTTTGTAGAATGAATATGATCGAAAAGTAATTTATAATACCTCTTGGAAAAAGAATGGAGTATTCATGTTTATGCCTTAAACATACTATTAAAGGACCATCAAATATAGTAGAATTGCATAAGCAACAGATGCATAATAAAAATACTATGCAATAGTCTCAAAAAAGTCTTTAAATAAGCAGTAGATGTTTTTGGACAAATTTCAAAATTTCCTTCAATTTGTCAGCCCCCTGTATCATGTGACAGCCATCAGCCAATCACAGACTCATGAACTCTTGCACATGCTCAATAGAAGCTGGTGCCTCAAAAACTGTGAACATAAAATACTGTAAAAAAATTTGTTAATAGAAGTAAATTGGAAAGTCTCTTAAAACTGCATGCTCTAGCTGAATCATTCATTTTGACTTTAGTGTCACTTTACGTTTAGCTGTACCTTCATGCATTATATACTTTTTTCTTCTTTTTTTTTTAATTAGGAGAAGTCTATGTGTAGTTGGGTGTTGAAGGTCTAGGAATTAACATGTGGACTCTATGAGGTCTATTTATCAAAGGTCTGGCGGACCTGATCTGAGACCTCGCTGAATGCGGAGAGCAATACGCTCTCCGTATTCAGCATTGCAGCAGCAGCTCTTTCCAATTTGAACAACTTTCCAATTTACTTTAGCTAGTTCTCTTTGTATCCTTTGTTAAAAAGTAATCCAAGGTGAGCTCAGTAGTGTGTATGAGTATTTAGCGATCTGGCAGCAGTATTTACAACAGTGTTCATAGTGATGTTATACATTGTTACAAATGCTGCTGCCATAGACTGCTAAAGACATGTGCACGCTCTTATCAACCTACCTTGGTTTACTCTTCAATAAAGGATACAAAAAAAAAAACGAAATTTATGCTTACCAGTTAAATTTATTTCTTTCTTGACATGGTGAGTCCATGGATCATCATCAATTACTGTTCGGAATATCAGCAGGAGGAGGCAAAGAGCACCACAGCAAAGCTGTTAAATATCACTCCCCTACCCAAAATCCCCCAGTCATTCGACCAAAGGGAAAGGAGAGAAAGGAAGTAACACAAGGTGTAGAGGTGCCTGAGGTTTATATAAAAAGAAACTGTCTGAATACAGGGTTGGCAATGGACTCACCATGTCAAGAAATAAATACATTTATCAGGTAAGCATAAATTAAGTTTTCTTTCTAATGACACGGTGAGTCCACGGATCATCATCAATTATTGTTGGTAACCAATACCCAAGCCTGAGGACACAGATGATAAGGGAGGGACAAGACAGGAACCTAAACAGAAGGCACCACTGCTTGAAGAACCTTTCTCCCAAAAGAAGCCGCAGCTGAGGCAAAAGTATCGAATTTATAGAATTTGGAAAAAGTGTGCAAAGATGACCAAGTTGCAGCCTTGCAAATCTGTTCCACAGAAGCTTCATTTTTGAAGGCCCATGAAGAAGAAACAGCCCTTGTGGAATGAGTTGTGATTTTCTCAGGAGGTTGCTGTCCAGCAGTCTCCTATGCCAAGCGAATAACGCTCTTCAGCCAAAAGGAAAGTGAAGTAGCCGTAGCTTTCTGACCCTTGCGTTTCCCAGAAAAGCAAACAAACAATGCAGAAGACTGACGAAAGTCCTTAGTTGCCTGCAAATAAAATGTTAATGCTCTAACAACATCCAGATTATGCAACAAGCGTTCTTTGCGAGGAGGATTAGGACACAAAGGTGGTACAACGATTTCCTGATTAATATTCTTTGGGCAGGAAACCAAACTAGTACGCAGAACCACCTTATTAGAGTGAAATATAAGATAAGGGGAATCATACTGTAAAGCAGACAGTTCAGAAACTCTCCAAGCAAAGGAAATAGCAACAAGAAAAAAAAACTTTCCAAGATAACATCTTAATATCTAAAGAATGCATAGGCTCAAACAGAGCCTGTTGTAAAACTTTAAGAACAAGGTTAAGACTCCATGGAGAAGTAACAGAATTTATGTTTACCTGATAAATTACTTTCTCCAACGGTGTGTCCGGTCCACGGCGTCATCCTTACTTGTGGGATATTCTCCTCCCCAACAGGAAATGGCAAAGAGCCCAGCAAAGCTGGTCACATGATCCCTCCTAGGCTCCGCCTACCCCAGTCATTCGACCGACGTTAAGGAGGAATATTTGCATAGGAGAAACCATATGTTACCGTGGTGACTGTAGTTAAAGAAAATAAATTATCAGACCTGATTAAAAAAACCAGGGCGGGCCGTGGACCGGACACACCGTTGGAGAAAGTAATTTATCAGGTAAACATAAATTCTGTTTTCTCCAACATAGGTGTGTCCGGTCCACGGCGTCATCCTTACTTGTGGGAACCAATACCAAAGCTTTAGGACACGGATGAAGGGAGGGAGCAAATCAGGTCACCTAAATGGAAGGCACCACGGCTTGCAAAACCTTTCTCCCAAAAATAGCCTCAGAAGAAGCAAAAGTATCAAATTTGTAAAATTTAGAAAAAGTGTGCAGTGAAGACCAAGTCACTGCCTTACATATCTGATCAACAGAAGCCTCGTTCTTGAAGGCCCATGTGGAAGCCACAGCCCTAGTGGAGTGAGCTGTGATTCTTTCAGGAGGCTGCCGTCCGGCAGTCTCATAAGCCAATCGGATAATGCTTTTAATCCAGAAGGAGAGAGAGGTAGAAGTTGCTTTTTGACCTCTCCGTTTACCAGAATAAACAACAAACAAAGACAAAGTTTGTCTGAAATCCTTAGTAGCTGCTAAGTAAAATTTGAGAGCACGAACTACATCCAAGTTGTGCAACAAACGTTCCTTCTTTGAAACTGGATTAGGACACAAAGAAGGCACAACTATCTCCTGGTTAATGTTTTTGTTAGAAACAACTTTTGGAAGAAAACCAGGTTTAGTACGCAAAACCACCTTATCTGCATGGAACACCAGATAAGGAGAAGAACACTGCAGAGCAGATAATTCTGAAACTCTTCTAGCAGAAGAAATTGCAACCAAAAACAAAACTTTCCAAGATAATAACTTAATATCAACGGAATGTAAGGGTTCAAACGGAACCCCCTAAAGAACTGAAAGAACTAGGTTGAGACTCCAAGGAGGAGTCAAAATTTTGTAAACAGGCTTGATTCTAACCAGAGCCTGAACAAAGGCTAGAACATCTGGCACAGCTGCCAGCTTTTTGTGAAGTAACACAGACAAGGCAGAAATCTGTCCCATCAAGGAACTTGCAGATAATCCTTTTTCCAATCCTTCTCGAAGGAAGGATAGACTCTTAGGAATCTTAACCTTGTCCCAAGGGAATCCTGCAGATTCACACCAACAGATATACCAAATTATGTGGTAATTTTTCTGGTTACAGGCTTTCAGGCCTGAACAAGAGTATTAATAACAGAATCTGAGAACCCTCGCTTTGATAAGATCAAGCGTTCAATCTCCAAGCGGTCAGCTGGAGTGGGTCGAACGGACCTAGAACAAGAAGGTCTCGTCTCAAAGGTAGCTTCCATGGTGGAGCCGATGACATATTCACCAGATCTGCATACCAAGTCCTGCGTGGCCACGCAGGAGCTATCAAAATCACCGACGCCCTCTCCTGATTGATCCTGGCTACCAGCCTGGGGATGAGAGGAAACGGCGGGAACACATAAGCTAGTTTGAAGGTCCAAGGTGCTACTAGTGCATCCACTAGAGCCGCCTTGGGATCCCTGTATCTGTACCCGTAGTAAGGAACTCTGAAGTTCTGACGAGAGGCCATCAGATCCATGTCTGGAATGCCCCACGGTTGAGTGACTTGGGCAAAGATTTCCGGATGGAGTTCCCACTCCCCCGGATGCAATGTCTGACGACTCAGAAAATCCGCTTCCCAATTTTCCACTCCTGGGATGTGGATAGCAGACAGGTGGCAGGAGTGAGACTCCGCCCATAGAATGATTTTGGTCACTTCTTCCATCGCTAGGGAACTCCTTGTTCCCCCCTGATGGTTGATGTATGAACTTGGCCCTCGCTAGCTGAGGCCAAGCTTTGAGAGCATTGAATATCGCTCTCAGTTCCAGAATATTTATCGGTAGAAGAGATTCTACCCGAGACCAAAGACCCTGAGCTTTCAGGGATCCCCAGACCGCGCCCCAGCCCATCAGACTGGCGTCGGTCGTGACAATGACCCACTCTGGTCTGCGGAAGGTCATCCCTTGTGACAGGTTGTCCAGGGACAGCCACCAACGGAATGAGTCTCTGGTCCTCTGATTTACTTGTATCTTTGGAGACAAGTCTGAATAGTCCCCATTCCACTGACTGAGCATGAACAGTTGTAATGGTCTTAGATGAATGCGCACAAAAGGAACTATGTCCATTGCCGCTACCATCAAACCTATCACTTCCATGCACTGCGCTATGGAAGGAAGAGGAACGGAATGAAGTATCCGACAAGAGTCTAGAAGTTTTGTTTTTCTGGCTTCTGTCAGAAAAATCCTCATTTCTAAGGAGTCTATTATAGTTCCCAAGAAGGGAACCCTCGTTGACGGAGATAGAGAACTCTTTTCCACGTTCACTTTCCATCCGTGAGATCTGAGAAAGGCCAGGACAATGTAAGTGTGAGCCTTTACTTGAGGAAGGGACGACGCTCGAATCAGAATGTCGTCCAAGTAAGGTACTACAGCAATGCCCCTTGGTCTTAGCACCGCCAGAAGGGACCCTAGTACCTATGAGAAAATCCTAGGAGCAGTGGCTAATCCGAAAGAAAACGCCACGAACTGGAAATGCTTGTCCAGGAATTCAAACCTTAGGAACCGATGATGTTCCTTGTGGATAGGAATATGTAGATACGCATCCTTGAAATCCACCTTGGTCATGAATTGACCTTCCTGGATGGAAGGAAGGAGTGTTCGAATGGTTTCCATCTTGAACGATGGAACCTTGAGAAACTTGTTCAAGATCTTGAGATCTAAGATTGGTCTGAACGTTCCCTCTTTTTTGGGAACTATGAACAGATTGGAGTAGAACCCCATCCCTTGTTCTCCTAATGGAACAGGATGAATCACTCCCATTTTTAGCAGGTCTTCTACCCAATGTAAGAATGCCTGTCTTCTTATGTGATCTGAAGACAACTGAGACCTGTGGAACCTCCCCCTTGGAGGAAGCCCCTTGAACTCCAGAGAATAACCTTGGGAGACTATTTCTAGCGCCCAAGGATCCAGAACATCTCTTGCCCCAGCCTGAGCGAAGAGAGAGAGTCTGCCCCCCACCAGATCCGGTCCCGGATCGGGGGCCCGCATTTCATGCTGTCTTGGTAGCAGTGGCAGGTTTCCTGGCCTGCTTTCCTTTGTTCCAGCCTTGCATAGGTCTCCAGGCTGGATTGGCTTGAGAAGTATTACCTTCCTGCTTAGAGGACGTAGCCCTTGGGGCTGATCCGTTTCTGCGAAAGGGACGAAACTTAGGTTTATTTTTGGTCTTGAAAAGACCTATCCTGAGGAAGGGCGTGGCCCTTGCCCCCAGTGATATCAGAGATAATCTCTTTCAAGTCAGGGCCAAAGAGTGTTTTCCCCTTGAAAGGAATGTCAAGCAATTTGTTCTTGGAAGACGCATCCGCTGCCCAAGATTTTAACCAAAGCGCTCTGCGCCACAATAGCAAACCCAGAATTTTTTCGCCGCTAACCTAGCCAATTGCAAGGTGGCGTCTAGGGTGAAAGAATTAGCCAATTTAAGAGCACGAATTCTGTCCATAATCTCCTCATAAGAAGAAGAATTACTAATAATCGCCTTTCCTAGCTCATCAAACTAGAAACACGCGGCTGCAGTGACAGGGACAATGCATGCAATTGGTTGTAGAAGGGAACCTTGCTGAACAAACATCTTTAGCAGACCTTCTAATTTTTTATCCATAGGATCTTGGAAAGCACAACTATCTTCTATGGGTATAGTGGCGCGCTTGTGTAGAGTAGAAACCGCCCCCTCGACCTTGGGGACTGTCTGCCATCAGTCCTTTCTGGGGTCGACTATAGGAAAACAATTTTATAAATATGGGGGGAGGTACTAAAGGTATACCGGGCCTGTCCCATTCTTTACTAACAATGTACGCCACCCGCTTGGATATAGGAAAAGCTTCGGGGGGCCCCGGGGCCTCTAAGAACTTTTCCATTTTACATAGTGGTTCTGGAATGACCAGATAATCACAATCATCCAAATTGGATAACACCTCCTTAAGCAGAGCGCGGAGATGTTCCAACTTAAATTTAAAAGTAATCACATCAGGTTCAGCTTATTGAGAAATGTTTCCTGAATCTGAAATTTCTCCCTCAGACAAAACCTCCCTGGCCCCCTCAGACTGGTGTAGGGGCCCTTCAGAAACCATATCATCAGCGTTCTCATGCTCTACAGAATTTTCTAAAACAGAGCAGTCGCGCTTTCACTGATAAGTGGGCATATTGGCTAAAATGTTTTTGATAGAATTATCCATTACAGCCGTTAAATGTTGCATAGTAAGGAGTATTGGCGCACTAGATGTACTAGGGGCCTCCTGTATGGGCAAGACTGGTGTAGACGAAGGAGGGGATGATGCAGTACCATGCTTACTCCCCTCACTTGAGGAATCATCTTGGGCATCATTTTACTAAATTTTTTTATGACATAAAATACATATAGTTAAATGAGAAGGAACCTTGGTTTCCCCACAGTCAGAACACAATCTATCTGGTAGTTCAGACATTGTAAACAGGCATAAACTTGATAACAAAGCACAAAAAACGTTTTAAAATAAAACCGTTACTGTCACTTTAAATTTTAAACTAAACACACTTTATTACTGCAATTGCGAAAAAGTATGAAGGAATTGTTCAAAATTCACCAAAATTTCACCACAGTGTCTTAAAGCCTTAAAAGTATTGCACACCAAATTTGGAAGCTTTAACCCTTAAAATAACGGAACCGGAGCCGTTTTTATATTTAACCCCTTTACAGTCCCTGGAATCTGCTTTGCTGAGACCCAACCAAGCCCAAAGGGGAATACGATACCAAATGATGCCTTCAGAAAGACTTTTCTATGTATCAGAGCTCCACACACATGCAGCTGCATGCCATGCTGTCCTCAAAAACAAGTGCGCCATACCGGCGCGAAAATGAGGCTCTGACTATGATTAGGGAAAGCCCCTAAAGAATAAGGTGTCAAAAACAGTGCCTGCCGATATAATCATATCAAAATACCCAGAATAAATGATTCCTCAAGGCTAAATATGTGTTAATAATGAATCGATTTAGCCCAGAAAAAGTCTACAGTCTTAATAAGCCCTTGTGAAGCCCTTATTTACTATCTTAATAAACATGGCTTACCGGATCCCATAGGGAAAATGACAGCTTCCAGCATTACATCGTCTTGTTAGAATGTGTCATACCTCAAGCAGTAAGAGACTGCACACTGTTCCCCCAACTGAAGTTAATTGCTCTCAACAGTCCTGTGTGGAACAGCCATGGATTTTAGTTACGGTGCTAAAATCATTTTCCTCATACAAACAGAAATCTTCATCTCTTTTCTGTTTCTGAGTAAATAGTACATACCAGCACTATTTTAAAATAACAAACTCTTGATTGAATAATAAAAACTACAGTTAAACACTAAAAAACTCTAAGCCATCTCCGTGGAGATGTTGCCTGTACAACGGCAAAGAGAATGACTGGGGTAGGCGGAGCCTAGGAGGGATCATGTGACCAGCTTTGCTGGGCTCTTTGCCATTTCCTGTTGGG
Source organism: Bombina bombina (assembly GCF_027579735.1). NCBI lineage: Eukaryota > Metazoa > Chordata > Amphibia > Anura > Bombinatoridae > Bombina > Bombina bombina. The sequence goes on along the minus strand of NC_069499.1, from coordinate 1,477,972,137 downwards.
GAGGAGAATATCCCACAAGTAAGGATGACGCCGTGGACCGGACACACCTATGTTGGAGAAAACAGGTTTAAACACAGGCCGAATTCTAACCAAGGCCTGACAAAACTATTGCACGTCTGGCACATCTGCCAAAGCGCTTATGTAACAAAATAGAGAATGCAGAAATCTGACCCTTTAGAGTACTTGCCGACAAATCCTTCTCCAGACCATCCTGGAGAAAGGAGAAAATCTTAGGAATCCTTACTCTACTCCAAGAGTATCCTTTGGATTCACACCAATACAAGTATTTACGCCAGACCTTAGGGTAAATCCTGCGAGTCACAGGCTTACGATCCTGAATCAAGGTCTTAATGACCGACTCTGAAAATCCATGTTTAGATAAAACTAAGCATTCAATCTCCAAGCAGTCGGCTTCAGAGAAACAAGATTTGGATGAAGGAAGGGACCCTGAAGTAGAAGGTCCTTCCTCAGAGGCAGTCTCCAAGGTGGAAAGATGATATTTCCACTAGGTCTATTTACATACCAAATTCTGCGAGGCCACGCCGGGGCTATGAGAATTACAGACGCCCTCTCCTGCTTGATTCGAGCAATGACTCTTGGAAGGAGAGCGAACGGAGGAAACAGGTATGCTAGACTGAAGTTCCAAGGAACTGCCAGAGCATCGATCAGAAATGCCTGTGGATCTCTTGACCTCAAGTCGTATCTCGGAAGTTTGGCATTCTGACCAGAAGCCATGAGATCCAACTCCGGCTGCCCCCACTTGAGGGTCAAGCTGGAAAACACATCCGAATGAAGTTCCCACTCCCCGGGATGAAAAGTCTGTCTGTTAAGAAAATCTGCTTTCCAATTGTCCACTCCTGGGATGTGGATCGCAGAAAGACAGCAGTTGTGGGTCTCTGCCCACTGAATAATTCGGGCCACCTCTGTCATGGCCAAGGAACTCAGAGTTCCCCCCTGGTGGTTGATGTAGGCCACCGAGGTTATGTTGTCCGACTGGAATCTGATAAACCAGGCTAAGGCTTACTGAGGCCAGACCAGAAGAGCATTGAAGATTGCTATCAGCTCCAAGATGTTTATGGGCAGGACTGACTCTTCCTGGGTGCATAAGCCCTGAGCCTTCAACAAGCCCCATACTGCTCCCCAACCTAGAAGGCTGGCATCAGTGGTCACAATCACCCAGGAGGGTCTGAGGAAGCAAGTACCCTGGGAGAGCCACCACGGAAGAGTCTATTGACGCCTGATCTATATCTACACACAGAGACAGGTCTGTATAGTCCTCATTCCATTGTCTGAGCATGCATAACTGCAGAGGTCTGAGATGGAAACAAGCAAACGGAATGATGTCCATGGAAGCCACCATCAGACCGATTACCTCCATACATTGAGCCACTGATGGCCGTGGAGAGGACTGAAGGGCAAGACAAGAGTCGAAAATCTTTCTTTTTCTGACCTCCATCAGAAAAATCTACATTAACAGGGAGTCTATTATAGTCCCCAAAAATACGACCCTTGTAGCTTGAACCAGAGAACTTTTTTCCCGATTCACCTTCCATCCATGGGATCGAAGAAAAGACAACAAGATCTCCGTATAAGATTCTGCTTGTTGAAAAGATGGTGCCTGAACCAGAATGTCATCCAGATAAGGTGCCACTGCAATGCCCCGAGATCGAAGCACTGCTAAAAGAGCCCCCTGAACCTTTGAAAAAATTCTGGGAGCTGTGGCAAGGCCGAATAGAAGGGAACTGGAAATGTTTGTCCAAAAAGGCGAATCTCAGAAACTTGTGATGGTCCCTGTCTATTCCAGAACTCGTTGGGCTTACAGGAAGGCTTGGCTTGATCTTGCTTGGAGGAAGGGGAGGAAGACTTGCCTTTAAAGTTATGAAAGGAACGAAAATTACTCTAACGTCCCTTCTGCTTATTCTTTTTATCTTGAGGAAGAAAAGAACCCTTCCCTCCAGTAATATCTGAGATAATTTCCGCCAAACCAGGTCCAAAAAAGGCCTTACCCTTGTAAGGAATAGCCCTGAGCTTAGATTTTAATGAAACATCCGCAGACCAGGACTTTAACCACAAGGCCCTGCGGTCTAGAAATTTTGGCTCCTAGTTTAATAACCTGTAAGGAAGCATCTGTAATCAAGGAATTGGCTAACTTGAGAGCCTTAATCCTGTCTCATTCAAGAGGGGTATCCGTCTGAAGAGATTCAGAAAACGCATCAAACCAGTAAGCTGCAGTGCTAGTAACAGTGGTGATACACACCACAAGTTACCATTGTAGACCCTGTTGGACATACATCTTTTTAGTAAAGCCTCCAATATTTTATCCATTGGATCTTTAAAAGAACAACTATCCTCTATGGGAATAGTAGTCCTCTTGGCCAAAGTGGAGATCACTCCTTCTACCTTAGGAACCGTCTGCCACGACTCCTTAATAGAATCCGCTATAGGAAACATCTTCTTAAAAATAGGAGATGGAGAAAAGGGAATACCAGGTCTTTCCCATTCTCGAGCAAAAATCTCCGCAGCACGGTCAGGAACAGGAAAAAAACTCCACCGCGTAGGGAACTTCAAAGTATTTTTTCAATTTACTAGACTTTTTAGGATTGACTACAATAGTTGTGTAGGAGTCGTCCAAAGTAGCCAAAACCTCCTTAAGTAAAAAGCGAAGGTGTTCTAGCTTAAATCTGAAGGATACCACTTCAGCATCAGAAGAAGGAATTACACTGTCTGAGATTTTCCCCTCAGATGCTACCGACATGTCTTCTTCCTAAGGCTTATGGGAAGGGACACTCTGGATAGCCATAAATTGATCAGAAACCTTACTGTTCCCTTAAATTTCCTTTTACGCCTTCCCTGCAACATGGAGAAAGCTGACAAGGCCTCAGATACCGCAAGGGATACCTGGGAAGCAATGTCTTGGGAATGTCTGGTTTTCCCATCACCCTGGGGAAGTCTCCCTATGGGTGATGGGGGAAACCAGACGTGGACTCCTTACCCAGTGTGCTTAGAGGAATGTGGCTGCACCTCACTGACAAAGCCCATAGGAGGCCGAAACGATCGTCTGGGGTTGTCATGTTCCTTGTTCAGAGGAGAATTGCATGGTATTTCGGGGCTGGACTGACCTTACTTGGCGTGATCAGACTGATATACTTCAGGAAGGTCTTCCTCTGTGAAACGCACACTAGTCTAAAAGAGGCTGCTTCCGGGTGGTAAATCGCCATAGAACTAGCTGATGAGCTGTTGTTCGTCCCTGGTAGAGCGCTTCTCTCTTCATATACAAATTGATATGACCCTGGGGGAGTCTCCCTATGGGTGATGGGGGAAACCAGACGTGGACTCCTTGCCCAGTGTGCTTAGAGGAATCTGGCTGCACCTCACTGATGAGGCCCATAGGAGGCCAAAACGATTGTCTGGGGTTGTCATGTTCCTTGTTCAGAGCAGAATTGCCTGGTATTTCGGGGCTGGACTGACTTTACTTGGCGAGATCAAACTGATGTACTTCAGGAAAAATTTCCTCTGTGAAAAGCACACTGGTCTAAAAGAGGCTGCTTCCGGGTGGTAAATCGCCATAGAACTAGCTGATGAGCTGTTGTTTGTTCCTGGTAGAACGCTTGTCTCTTCGTATACAAATTGATATGACCCTGGGGGAGTCTCCCTATGGGTGATGGGGGAAACCAGACGTGGACTCCTTGCCCAGTGTGCTTAGAGGAATGTGGCTGCACCTCACTGACGAGGCCCATAGGAGGCCGAAACGATTGTTTGTGGTTGTCATGTTCCTTGTTCAGAGGAGAATTGCCTGGTATTTCGGGGCTGGACTGACCTTACTTGGCGGGATCAGACTGATATACTTCAGGAAAGTTTTCCTCTGTGAAAAGCACACTGGTCTAAAAGAGTCTGCTTCCGGGTGGTAAATCGCCATAGAACGAGCTGTTGTTTGTTCCTGGTAGAGCACTTCTCTCTTTGTATATATATATACATATATACTTACATTTTTAAATAATTTTGCATCAGAAGAGTACTCTAACAGTAGTACTAGATACTTGCATTCATTTTTTCTGTTCGCAAATGAATGTCCACAATCGGCTCTTTCCAGAGCCGAAATTATTCTTGTGAAAGAGCAACACACTGAGATCTGGATTTTCATAGATTTCAGTGTGTTGCACTTTCACAAGAATAATTGTGGCTACGAAAAGAGACTATGGTGGCTTTCGGCAGCTTACTTCTGCATTCGTTGATGTGCACCATGGAGACCTTTTCCACCAATAACACAAGATGAACGGAGACAATCCTCATCCATACATTTATTTAATCCTCTCAAACAAACACAATAAATGTACATATTTGCATGTTATGGCCTCAGATCTGTGTCAAACATTTCCAAACATACAGAGCATTTTCTAGTAAACTCTACATACAACTCAATATATATCATTAAAGACAACTGCAAAAAAATCTTGTTTTTGTTTCAATCAATTTATTTTGTTTCCGGGAGATTATTTTAATTACAAAGCAAACATGTATACATCAAATTATTTCTCAATAATCATCCAACATACCAGGCCATCAATATTCTGGTAAAATTTTACTTTATTGTATAGTAATTATACAAGCACCTTCTCCAAAAGACAACCAGCAATATCACCCGAGTAAAGTGGTTCTCTAGCAGGATTTAGCCTAATTAGGCTAAACTTTTTACCCACATCAAGCACCATCCACAGACATATATGGAAGACTAATAGACACAGTGTTTAGGATTAGACTCAAATAAAACTAAATAACATGAATTATATACGATTTATATAACTGTAAACCAATCAATTATTAATAAAACAAATCCTACTAAGGATGACATATACATTATGTGTGGAATGAAAGCATTAAGACATAGATAAAAAAAATATAATTTGTGATCTAAACTTCAATCATAATTTATTTTAAAAACTGAATTTTTGTCCAAATACAGAACAAAAAACATGTAAATCCACTAGAGGATAAAGTGAAATGTCAGTCATGTTTTAAGATAAGCTTATTTCTCTGTAGACACTCAACGTGCCAGTAATGAAGCTTTCAGAAACACTAGTGCAATCTTACAGAGAGCATTAAGTCCAGTTCTTGAGACAAGGTAAATACTACAAAATGGCTGACTTCAAACATAATAGGAATGTCCATTTAACATGAACATGGAGAGGAGTTATGAAGAGCTGAAGTTGTACAAACATCTACATCTGCATTATCAACCAAGCCAAGTTTAGGACATAATGTATCTGCCTTGGCCAACTATAAAAATAAGGATAAAAAAATGAACCCTTAGTGGAAAAAATACTAGGATTCATATTCGTAAAACAATGTCATTTTATAGTAATGGAGAAATTGGATTACGAAACATTCAGAAAGCAGGTAAGCCATTGTGTTCTGTTTAGCCATAAGAAGACTGAGCAGTTAGTATTTTCAGATGCCCTCTTTTCACACCACCACATACTACGATTTATATCCTGCTACCACCTAAGTCCAGAGTGAACATTTACAAACATTAAGCTGATCAACAGATTTCATTAGGCAAAGACTATTATGTCATACAGCTTTCAAAAGTGGTACAGTCAATATCTTGCACCACATGACTACAAAGAGTTGCCCTTTTCATTTGAATCAATTATTCATCAATAAAAATTTAATGAGATAAATAGATACCAGTAATCATCGTTAAAAAATAAAAAATGTAAACTATGAATGCTTTTGTTCCTGAAGTATAAAGCGCGCAGCACCTTTCTTCTCACAGGAATGTCTTCTGTGTCTGTCTTCATCAGAAGTGTATTAACCAAGACCAACATCTAGAGACATCATAACCACAAAGCCCAGGATGCAGGTCCATGAGGCCAACTTTCCATTACCCCTATAAGAAAGGATAAATAAATTACATAATTTACTGACCAAAACAAATGTATCATAAAATAAATAGCCTCAGACTTGACCTCTGTTCGGTTCTCTAAATTGCAGTTTAAAATGTACAGCAGTCTACATCCCTAATCATCAAGAATTTAGGTTAATCCCTGATAAATCTCAGTTAAGCATATCGGGCGCTCACAAATTACATTGACATATCCTGACATACTACATTTAAGCATATATTATATATTAAAATTAAATGACCCTTACCAAAGCAACGATTGCCCTAAAATATTAGTTGTGTTATCAAACAAGGACTGAGTTACAATTGTTACAATTGTTGGACAGATGTTCTCTTATTAATGACATAGGTAAGAATTCTGCCAACCAAGAACTTATCGGTAGTAAGAGAAAAGGGTTTGACCCTTAAACGATGTCGACATAGGCACAAATAAGTGGTTTTATTGTAAGCATAAATAATTTATTCATAAATATGAATTTGTTTTCTTTCATAAATTGGTGAGGATCCACAAGCCATCAAATGTGGGATTAAACTCCAGTCCAACAGGAGGAGGCAAAACACCCCACAGAAAAGATCTTTAATCCCTCCCACTTTCCTGTGATTCCTTAGTAAAAACAATTCCTCCAGCAAGGAGGGTGGTAAAACCTAAAGTGCTGATCTAGACATCAATTGAAAGGGGTTCTAAAACTGATGTGAGACCCAATATAGCCCTCAGTTCCCCCTCACATCCAGTCACAGTGAGACTAAATCTCCACCGGAGTTTGTCGCTTGGCTGCCACAGGTGTCACTGGGACTGGTCCTGCTGCCTACTCCTATTGGCCTCGTCAGAGTAACTCCTTTCTTAGTTCCTGCGCCAGTGCATACTACACACAATGAGCTCTTCTACTGGAAGCAGGACCTATGCAGTTACGTAAGAGTGAGTGCTGACAGGTAACTAGGTACTTGCATTCACATAGCCTGCAGGCTATTAGCATGAACATGTATACATGATTTACATAACCTAGAGACACAGCTACATACACAAAATAACACTACACACAGTTTTAGGCACTTTTACACATTTACAGTAAAATTGAGGTACTGTCTCTTTAAATTTGTTGCTGGTATTTAGTACATACCAGAGCTCTGCTCCCCATTTTCAGCAGGTGCTCAGATGATCAGGAACATTTATGAAGCTGAGGAAATTATTTTCAGAAGTTTCTGAGCTTCCTTCTGTGCAGAGCTCAGAATTTGTTGACTTTTTCCAACCAAAACTGTGCTCTGTTTTCTCCTTTCCCACACAGGCGGTGGCCATCTTTGATGACACACTGTAATTTCTCCTCAGAGCCTTAGAGGGGTAAGCACCCTAAACGCAAACGCATGCAAAGGACAGAAGAGAACCCTTCACAGGCCCGAGGCTCATCTGGGACATTCCTAAGGAGCAACCAGTCTACGTGCCCTGTATCCTCCAGGAGTACAATTTATAATTAGAATCCTCCTCCTCAGCCGAGGACAATTACTCTGAAACCCAGGACCCTACCCCTTCTGAAAAGTAGTAGAAGTGTCTTAATTTTCAAACTGGAGCAAATACACACTCTTTAGCAGGACATTTTTACTTGCCTTACAGATTGGGGACCCTCCACCTGCAGACAAACTGCAGGCTATGTTTTCTCCAGCTGTGTAGCCTGCGTATCTGCAGCTACTGCAGTATAGTGTGACAACAAGTCTGACCTTATTTCCCAAAAATCTTCAGTTGATAAAATTGAGGATTGATCAAGATTGCAAGCAGTCTCATTTGAGACGCAGCTGTTGAAATAACTTGCATTAATGCAAAGAGTGCTGCTATGACTGCTCTAGCTAGAAGAGCCTTGTGGCTGAAGTCATGGTCTGCTGATATAATATGTAAAAGCAGACTTCATTCCATTACATTTAAAGGGACAGTATACAATCATTTTCATATAACTGCATGTAATAGACACTACTATAAAGAATAAGATGCACAGATACTGATATAAAAAATCCAGTATAAAACTGTTTAAAAACTTACTTAGAAGCTGTCAGTTTGGCTCTGTTGAAAAGGTTGCTGGAAAGCCCACTGCAAGTGGTAAATAAGACACTCCCCCCCTCCCCCTTCTTTTGCATATGAAAATACCCTTTACACAAACAGGAGCAAGCTGGAGAAGGTAGCTGACGGTATTCACATAAAACTTTGGGGCTTGGTTAGGAGTCTGAAAATCAGAGCAATGTTATTTAAAAATAAGCAAAACTATACATTTATTTTTTTTAAAAACTTTATGGGCTATATAAATAGATCATCTACAAAACATTTATGCAAAGAAAAAATGAGTGTATAATGTCCCTTTAAGGGAAAGATCTTGTTTGGACCTGCACTGAATTGCTACAGTCACTGGAGGTAACAGGTAACACTTAGATATTGGATCTGAAACTTTTAACTTTAAAATGGAGACATTTTTTTACACTATATAACCTTTGGTGAAGGAGGGTCAATTTATGTCTACCATAGACTTGAAAGATTCCTGTTTGCATATCCCTATGCACAGGGATCATACAAAAATATTTGCCTTTATTAACAGGCATTACCAATGTGTGTTGCGCCCATGTGGTCTGTCAGTAGCACAAATAAACTTCTCAAAGCTTCTGGAGCTCTTTTGTCTGTAGGGAGAGGTCAGGGTTCAGCAGTAGCTCCTTAACTAGACTACATCCTGGTACAGGCTGCTTCTTTCAGATGGCTCAGAAATAACCATCATGAAAGAAATTAATTTATCAGATAATCAATTCAGTTTTTCTCTCATACTCTTGTAGAACCATTTCAGTACCATAATGGAACCATATGAAGATAAAGATAGGTAGAAAAACCTCTTCCTATGTAAGAAAGCATGGTCTAAAAGACCTTTCTAGCAAATGCTGCTTTTACTGATGTAAAGACCATGTGGCTGCCTTGCAATTCACGATAACAAGCTTAGGATGCTGCAACTATGAAAGAGAATTAAGCCTCAATCTTAAAAAGAACCACATTTATGAAGAGCCATCATGATCGCAGAGCAAATCCAATTATCGAAATAAATCTTTGGAAGCTTTCATGTCTATTCCTGGCAAAAGGAATGGGGGACAAAAAGAAAATTAGACTCCTAAAGTTCCTTGGCTTTGAACACAATACTTAATATCTCAGACAACAAACCTAGGTGCTAGATCCTATTCGTTGTTCAGATGAAATCAAGGAACCATGACAATGCAAGAAAAAAAAAAATCAGATACCCAAAGATGAGAAAAAATCTCAGAAATATGACTAGCTTTGGACAAAGCCACTAGCATTATAATCATAAAATACACTACGTGCAAAGATTCAAAGGGATGAACCATAAAAATGTGAAGTCACACCACCAGTATAAAAGTCAAACTATCACTAGAAAGCACCTAAATGTGCAGCATTTTCAGAAGACTAAATGAAAGAACCTATAGTCACAAAGCAAATTTATGTATTTACATGATTTGTCAAAGGTGGCAAAATATTGTATAAAGGATTTGTTGCTACAGGCTTATGGGTCTTTAGAAAAGAAGAAGCTGCTTTATCTAAAAAAAAACCTTTACACTTGAGAATTCAGACTTTATGTCTTAGTAATAGAAATGCAAAATGGGAAAGAAGATTGGGAATTCGAGGAAGAAACCAATTCTGTCCTACCAGAAGAACTAGATCTGCGGACAAATTTCTCTTGGGCTTGGAGGGGCCATAAAAAGCATCAACATCTTATTTTGTTTTAGTCAATGGAAATACCTCTCTGATGGTGGGGGGGTCTTCAGTGCAGCGGCCATGACAAGCCACATGGCTACATACTGCTCCAACTAGAGTTATATACTTAATATCTCTCATTAATGGAATCAACCCCTACAGAAAATGACAGATCTGGCTTTCACTAAAGAAAATCTATAAAGAGAGCTCAATATTACTGAGCTTGCTCCTGGAACCATTTCTGAAATTGTGGCTTTCAATATAACCCCCGGCAGTGTGTTCTCTGGCCTCACCTGACAAGCGATAATCAGTGGACTCTATGGATGACTGGCAAGATTTATATATATATATATATATATATATATATATATATATATATATATATATATATATATATATATATATATATATAAGTTGTTGATGAACATAAGTATAAGAGCCTTAATTGTTGTTTCTTATAGATTTTTAGATTATGTTTAATTGATTTAGGTTGGCTATATTAATATGTCTATACACTGTTTATTATTTAGAAATGTAATATGTACATTCTATCTCCTTAGTGTACTCTCCCTAAACATTCCCTTACATTTTTTTTTTTTTTTCATGCAATGCTGCCTGCGGCTGAGAGGGCTTGATTAATTTAGCATTGAGGGTATGGTTTGGATCTGTAGGTAACTCTCTTTTCCATCCTTTTACACAACCATTGGTGATTATTTCCAAATGGCAGTAGCCACTGATTATGTAAGCCTTTCTTAATTAAAATTTTCAAGTCAATGTTCTATTACCCATATTATAGGCTTTGCAAGAGTCAATGCTGGGTTATTTGTTGTATCATATATTATATTTATATAGCATAACTTTTTCTGAGTGCACCTCTAAAAGTGTATTAATTGTCTGTGCTCTCTCTTTAAGTCCTAGATCTCCGTAAACTAGAGCTGCAAAGTAACGTATAGATAGCTAAAGGGACAGTCAACATCAGAATTTTTGTTGTTTTAAAAGATAGATAATCCCTTTATTACCCATTCCCCAATTTTGCATAAACAACACAGTTATATTAATACACTTTTTACTTCTGTGATTAACTTGTATCTAAGCATCTTCTGACAGCCCCCTGATCACGTCATTTTATTTATTATCTATTGACTTGCATTTTAGCCAACTAGTGCAATGTCTGCCAAAATCCACGTGCGTGATCACAATGTTATCTATATGGTTTACATGAACTAGCTCTCCCCTGTTGTGAAAAGCAAATAAAAAAGCATTTGATAAGAGGCGGCCATCAAGGGCTTAGAAATTAACACATGAGCATTCCTAGGTTTAGCTTTCAACTAAGAATACCAAAAGAACAAAGCAAAATTGGTGGTAAAAATAAATTGGAAAGTTGTTTAAAACTACATGCCCCATTTGAAACATGAAAGTTTTTTTTTACTTGACTGTCCCTTTGATTTAAATGGTTAATTATGAATAAAGTTAAGTAACAGCTTGCCTTTCTTAAGACAAAAATTCTATAACTTACTGCTCACAATAGGCCCAGTTTATTTAATTTAATAAATAGCATGATAGCTATGACCCTCTAGTCATTTTCTAACCCTCTTTCGATAAATAGGATATCCCTGTAGTTGTATTACTTTCATACTTCTAGTGTATGTTATAAAATATAATATTGCCTAGATGGTACTTGCACATTAACATTTATTCCATAGAGAGGGTCCAAGTGTGTCCTTTTGCATCAGTCCGCAGTGACTTAATCAAAGCTTATATAGATCTCCTAGCAGCTATTATAATAAGGACCTTCCAGCCATATACCCATACTATTTATATATCCTTAGGGAGTTATTTTTATTGTCATAATTTATAACAGCTATTTTTATGCTTTAAAATTTAATCATTAGTATTATTTGTAAAGTTGGGATTTATCTGTATTGGATCTTATGCTGTTGTCTTCTATAGTGTTCAGCTGTATATTTGGTAGGTTGTAGCTGTGTGTTTTTATAGATTATGGTTGTCCCTGTATTTGCAGCTCGTAGATCCCTTCAAATAAGTTAAATCTACGTAGTGCTAAAACTAGTACTTACGCTGCCCAGCAGGCTCCCCGCTAACTCCCCACCACCCACTAATTTGTAGTACTCTTGATTTTGCCCAGAGCCTTAGATCGCGGATTATCTCACAAATACCGCTATTTCTATAATACTTTTGTGCATATTATGTAGAAATTCATGCCTATTGTGCTCTTATATGTTTTCAGTTATATCTGTGGTTCTCATATAGCATGATTATAATTCTATTATTTCTCTTTTCCCATTTTATATTACATGGGCACGATCCGATATACGGCGTAGTTTTCGGCACAAGCGAGGGAACCAGCGCCTCCCGTAGTTTCACCTTGCACATCGGGGAATCCAATATACCCCGCCGGCAGTTGCTAAAGTGCCGTAAGTCGGACAAACTAGCGATGTCCAGAAATAATAGTAGGTACAAATTTCTGGATTCGCCAGCGACTTACGGCACTTTAGAAACTACCTGCTCCTACAAAAACTTACTAAAGTATAAAATCTCCCGTAACTGTCTAACCTGCCTCCCAAACATCATCCTGACACGTATACCCCTATATCCGCAATCCCCCTTCTCACTCCGAATAATAAATGTATTAACCCCTAGACCGACAACCCCCCACAACGCAATAAGCCTAATTATTAACCCCTAAACCGCCATAGCCCACACCGCAATAAACCTATCCTAGTATTAACCCCTAAACCGCCATAGCCCACGCCGCAATAAACCTATCCTAGTATTAAACCCTAAACTGCTGCTCCCGGACCCCGCCGCCACCTACATTATATGTATTAACCACTAAATCGCCGCTCCCGGACCCCGCCGCCACCTACATTAAATTTATTACCTCCTAGTCTGATCCCCCTACACCGCCGCCACCTACATTAAATATATTAACCCCTAATCTGATCCCCCTACACCGCCGCCACCTACATTATATATATTAACCCCTAATATGATCCCCCTACACCGCCGCCACCTACATTAAATTTATTACCCCCTAATCTGATCCCCCTACACCGCCGCCACCTACATTATATATATTAACCCGTAATCTGATCCCCCTACACCGCCGCCATCTACATTAAATATATTAACCCCTAATCTGATCCCCCTACACCGCCGCCACCTACATTAAATATATTAACCCCTAATCTGATCCCCCTACACCGCCGCCACCTACATTAAATATATTACCCCCTAAACCTAAGTCTAACCCTAACACCCCCAAACTTAATTATTATTTAAATAAATCTAAATAATATTAATAATTCCTATTTAAAACTAAATACTTACCTATAAAATAAACCCTAAGATAGCTACAATATAATAAATAATTACATTGTAGCTATTTTAGGATTTATATTTATTTTACAGGTAACTTTGTATTTATTTTAACTAGGTACAATAGCTATTAAATAGTTAATAACTATTTAATAGCTACCTAGTTAAAATAATTACAAAATTACCTGTAAAATAAATCCTAACCTAAGTTACAAATACACCTAACACTACACTATCAATAAATTAATTAAATAAATTAACTACAATTATCTAATATAAAATACAATTAAATAAACTAAACTATATTACAAAACAAATAAACACTAAATTACAAAAAATAAAAAATATATTACAAGAAGTTTATTCTAATTACACCAAATCTAAGCTCCCTAATAAAAAAAAAGCCCCCCAAAATAATAAAATTTCCCTACTATAAACTAAATTACATCAACCAATCGGATTTTTCCTACCTTAATTCCGATTGGCTGATAGAATCCTATCAGCCAATCGGAATTCGAGGGACGCCATCTTGGATGACGTCATTTAAAGGACCAGTCATTCGTCGGGTAGTCGTCGGCAGAGATGGATGTTCGGCGCCGGAGGTCTTCAAGATGGAGCCGCTCATCGCTGCAAGGATGAAGATAGAAGATCCCGCTTAGATGAAGACTTCTGCCCGGCTGGAGGACCACTTGTGCCCGGATCGGATGAAGAGTTTGGCCCGGCTGGGTGAAGACGGCTGAAGGTAGGGTGATCTTCAATGGGGTAGTGTTAGGTTTATTTAAGGGGGGATCGGGTGGGTTTTAGAGTAGGGGTGTGTGGGTGGCGGGTTGTAATGTTGGGGGGGTATTTATTTCTTTTTTTTTACAGGTAAAAGAACTGATTACTTTGGGGCAATGCCCCGCAAAAAGCCCTTTTAAGGGCTGGTAAAAGAGCTGGTTTATTTGGGGCAATGCCCCGCAAAAGGTCCTTTTAAGGGCTATTTGTAATTTAGTTTAGGGTAGGGACATTTTATTATTTGGGGGGGCTTTTGTATTTTATTAGGGGGCCTAGATTAGGTGTAATTAGATTAAACGTCTTGTAATATTTTTTTTTGTAATTTAGTGTTTTTTTTTTTTTTGTAATATAGTTTAGTTTATTTAATTGTATTTTATATTAGATAATTGTAGTTAATTAATTTATTGATAGTGTAGTGTTAGATGTATTTGTAACTTAGGTTAGGATTTATTTTACAGGTAATTTTGTAATTATTTTAACTAGGTAGCTATTAAATAGTTATTAACTATTTAATAGCTATTGTACCTAGTTAAAATAAATACAAAGTTACCTGTAAAATAAATATAATTCCTAAAATAGCTACAATGTAATTATTAATTATATTGTAGCTATTTTAGGGTTTATTTTAAATAGGAATACTTTAGTCAATAATATTAATATTATTTATATTTATTTAAATAATAATTAAGTTAGGGGGTGTTAGGGTTAGACTTAGGTTTAGGGGGTAATACATTTAATGTAGGTGGCGGCGGTGTAGGGGGATCAGATTAGGGGTTAATATATTTAATGTAGGTGGCGGCAAGGTAGGGGGGTCAGATTAGAGGGTAATACATTTAATGTAGGTGGCGGTGTAGGGGGTTCAGATTAGGGGTTAATACATTTAATGTAGGTGGCGGCGGTGTAGGGGGGTCAGATTAGAGGGTAATACATTTAATGTAGGTGGCGGTGGTGTAGGGGGATCAGATTAGGGGGTAATACATTTAATGTAGGTGGCGGCGGGATCCGGGAGCGGTGGTTTAGGGGTTAAACACTTTATTTAGTGGCGGTGGGGTCCGGATGCAGTGGTTTAGGGGTTAAACACTTTATTAGGTATTGCGGCGGGGGATTGCGGTTGACAGGTAGATAGACATTGCGAATGCAGGCATTTTAGGGAGTTACGGGGCTCCCTTACTCAGCGCAAGGCCTGCTATGGCTGCTTTTTATGGCGAGGTGAACATGGAGTAAGTTTTCTCCATTTTCGCCACGTAAGGCTTTGCGCTGGATATTGGATACCAAATTGCGCAGGTTTTATATGTTAGTCTATGGGGGGAAAAACTACGTCAGCCGGGTGAAATATACGTGCCGCATTTATATGCGGCGCTGTATATAGGATACCAAACCCACGCAAAAACCGACGTCGCCGGCTTTTGCGGGCAACGATGCATATCGGATGGGGCTCCATGTGTGGTTCAAGAGTGGACTTCTGTTTTTTTTTCCTATTGTAATTCCCCTTCACATTATAGTTCTGTTTTATAGTTCTGTACTATAGTTCCTCTGTCATTGGGGGAAATCATTCCATTATATATCTCAGCTAATATTTTATCGTTAATAGTTTAGTTCTCTTCCTTTGCACAGTAAGTTTCTAGTTTGCCGAGGCCCAAGAGTGGCCCTTATAAGTTTGAGGAGGACATTTCAACTTTCAGATATAAGTAAAAACAAGGATGATATAGTCATTGAGTACCTATTAGAGCTTATATCTAGCTGCATCTTAGTAAGTGTAACCTATAATATTCTGCAAGGTTAAATGCCTACGACTTTTGTTAATACTTATTGATTGTGTTGCGATATGATTGTTTTTGTACTTATGTATAGGTGCATATATTTGTATATGAGTTGATACATATGAAACTTGACTGTACTGGACTCTATTTTTGGGTACTTATAATGTATATCCTCACTAAAAATATAATTTAAAAAACCCCATCTGTGTTGAGGTACTGAGCAACCCATGAGAAACGTTTAAAATACTAGCAGAAGCATAACGATTGGAAAAAAAGATTAGTGTCAATCACTATGAAAATATTATTGCATAAAACTGGATAAAGAGGCAGATTTCCTTTGTTGTCATCACATCTATTTCTCAATTATCCCAATTTCTAAGAAATTACAAGAATAACATTCTTGAGAATAGATCATGCCCAAGGGATGAATAATCTGATAACTCAGGAGATCTGCCTCAGGAAAATAAATCCTAAAATGCCTAGATCTCATTCCAAATCGCTCCACAAACAAAATAAATGAAATCCATGGATATGAAAGTTATGTTTCCCTAGGAATATCTGCTCCTTGACAACGTGCAACTGAGGTAGACATTTATCTCGTAAGAGAGTTGGAATCTCTGAGAAAACTCTAGGGAATCTGTTCCATACCATCTGTAATTGTATAATACAACACCATAAGTGTCCAAAGGAATCTGCATGTGTCCAGATAAGGACTCATAAAAAAACCCTGTGATATAATGTTTAACATAGTGTTATTTTGGTAAAAATACCTAGATCAGAGTCAACCCAATGTCAAAACTAGAAATGACACATTTCCACACCAAAGCAGAGACACCAAAACAATCAGAATGATCATTTAGGAATCAAAAAGTGTGTCTCCTTCCTATCTATTGTTGTGATCATGAGCTACCCAGGTTACAAAACTATTCAGATTTTTTTTTAAATTTAGGAATGGCAAAAACCATAGCACAATCAAGTCACTATAAATAAGTGAGAAAAGGACTGTCTGATCTGCAACATTCAGTACAGCCCCAAAGGTCCTCCGTTAGGTACTAAGGAACATGAAAGAGCATTAGAAGAAAACAACCTGTTTGCTCAAGAATGAAAAATATTTGAACATCAAGCTTCCTTGAATTTCTTTAGTGGAGCTGCAATGAAGATGGATTAGCCCAGAATAGTTCCTAAAAAAAAGGGAAAGATGTTTCCCTAAGGAGTAGCCTTATGCTTGATTGCATGGTCCTGGGAAAAAAATAGAGATCTTGAGCACAATGATCTAAAGCTCTCCATTCTGGCAAGATTTTGAAACTTTGAGGTTCCTCAAATAGTTTTATAAAGGTATATTTTAGCTGTTTATTTCACTATGCAGGGTTCTTAATGTGAAGCAGAGACACCTACATTCCAATATAATATAGCTCAAAGATTTTGCGAAATTTTTCTTTCTGCCAGGGAGTGTTTGATCATTAGGCACCTTATCTTCAGAAAAAGTCTCTTACCTGTATAGGGAATGTTAGAAATAGTACATATAAAGTCACAATCAGCAAACCAGGTCTTTAAGGGCCTTTCACTAAGTTCAGCGAGTGCAAAGTGCTATTTCCTATCAGACATAGAATGATCTGCTACTCTAGGATGTATAATTTATTTTAATGAGGGTACCCCTGGACATATAATTAGTAGGTCTGTCAACATCATCAACAAAATAAAGTGGGGTATAGTATTCTGAAAGTTTGTTGTAGAAAGGTTTCAAACTGGAGAGACCAGCAAGGGAAATCTTTCAGGACATTGTAATTGGGTCTTGTGATAATTATGGTACAGGCATACCTCAGAGATATTGCGGGTACAGTTCCAGACAATTGCAATAAAGTGAATATAGCAATAAAGTGAGTCACGCTAATTTTTTGGTAACCCAGTGCATATAAAAGTTATTACACTATACTGTAGTCAATTAAGTGTGCAATAGCATTATATATATATATATATATATATATATATATATATATAAATAAACAATGTACATACCTTAAAGGGAGAGTTTACTCAAATTTTTTCTCCCCTTTCATTTGTTCCTAAATGATCCACTTTACCTGCTGGAGTGTATTAAATTGTTTACAAGTATTTCCATTAACCTTATATTGGTATTTGAATTAGTTTATTTAGCCTGTGGTATCCCCACCCATCTTGAAAGTTTTTGGTCTCGAGGCCAAGCTGTGTTAACACAGCCAGTAGAAGAAATTACACTCCCAGTGAGTTATAGAAGAGATAAGGTAATAAAAACATAATTTATGTAAGAACTTACCTGATAAATTCATTTCTTTCATATTAGCAAGAGTCCATGAGCTAGTGACGTATGGGATATACATTCCTACCAGGAGGGGCAAAGTTTCCCAAACCTCAAAATGCCTATAAATACACCCCTCACCACACCCACAAATCAGTTTAACAAATAGCCAAGAAGTGGGGTGATAAGAAAAAGTGTGAAGTATAAATAGAAGGAATTGGAATAATTGTGCTTTATACAAAAAAATCATAACCACCACAAAAAAGGGTGGGCCTCATGGACTCTTGCTAATATGAAAGAAATGAATTTATCAGGTAAGTTCTTACATAAATTATGTTTTCTTTCATGTAATTAGCAAGAGTCCATGAGCTAGTGACGTATGGGATAATGACTACCCAAGATGTGGATCTTCCACGCAAGAGTCACTAGAGAGGGAGGGATAAAATAAAGACAGCCAATTCCGCTGAAAAAAATCCACACCCAAAAATAAAGTTTAAATCTTATAAAGAAAAAAACTGAAAATATAAGCAGAAGATTCAAACTGAAACAGCTGCCTGAAGTACTTTTCTACCAAAAACAGCTTCAGAAGAAGAAAACACATCAAAATGGTAGAATTTAGTAAAAGTATGCAAAGAAGACCAAGTTGCTGCTTTGCAAATCTGATCAACCGAAGCTTCATTCCTAAACGCCCAGGAAGTAGAAACTGACCTAGTAGAATGAGCTGTAATCCTTTGAGGCGGAGTTTTACCCGACTCGACATAAGCATGATGAAGTAAAGATTTCAACCAAGATGCCAAAGAAATGGCAGAGGCCTTCTGACCTTTCCTAGAACCGGAAAATATAACAAATAGACTAGAAGTCTTTCTGAAATTCTTAGTAGCTTCAACATAATATTTCAAAGCTCTAACTACATCCAAAGAATGCAATGATTTCTCCTTAGAATTCTTAGGATTAGGACATAATGAAGGAACCACAATTTCTCTACTAATGTTGTTAGAATTCACAACCTTAGGTAAAAATTTAAAAGAAGTTCGCAACACCGCCTTATCCTGGTGAAAAATCAGAAAAGGAGACTCACAAGAAAGAGCAGATAATTCAGAAACTCTTCTGGCAGAAGAGATGGCCAAAAGGAACAAAACTTTCCAAGAAAGTAATTTAATGTCCAATGAATGCATAGGTTCAAACGGAGGAGCTTGAAGAGCCCCCAGAACCAAATTCAAACTCCAAGGAGGAGAAATTGACTTAATGACAGGTTTTATACGAACCAAAGCTTGTACAAAACAATGAATATCAGGAAGATTAGCAATCTTTCTGTGAAAAAGAACAGAAAGAGCAGAGATTTGTCCTTTCAAGGAACTTGCAGACAAACCTTTATCCAAACCATCCTGAAGAAACTGTAAAATTCTCGGAATTCTAAAAGAATGCCAGGAAAAATGATGAGAAAGACACCAAGAAATATAAGTCTTCCAGACTCTATAATATATCTCTCTAGATACGGATTTACGAGCCTGTAACATAGTATTAATCACAGAGTCAGAGAAACCTCTTTGACTAAGAATCAAGCGTTCAATCTCTACACCTTTAAATTTAAGGATTTGAGATCCTGATGGAAAAAAGGACCTTGCGACAGAAGGTCTGGTCTTAACGGAAGAGTCCACGGTTGGCAAGAGGCCATCCGGACAAGATCCGCATACCAAAACCTGTGAGGCCATGCTGGAGCTACCAGCAGAACAAACGAGCATTCCTTCAGAATCTTGGAGATTACTCTTGGAAGAAGAACTAGAGGCGGAAAGATATAGGCAGGATGATACTTCCAAGGAAGTGACAATGCATCCACTGCTTCCGCTTAAGGATCCCTGGATCTGGACAGATACCTGGGAAGTTTCTTGTTTAGATGGGAAGCCATCAGATCTATTTCTGGAAGTCCCCACATTTGAAAAATCTGAAGAAATACCTCTGGGTGAAGAGACCATTCGCCCGGATGTAACGTTTGGCGACTGAGATAATCCGCTTCCCAATTGTCTATACCTGGGATATGAACCGCAGAAACTAGACAGGAGCTGGATTACGCCCATACCAGAATTCGAGATACTTCTTTCATAGCCAGAGGACTGTGAGTCCCTCCTTGATGATTGATGTATGCCACAGTTGTGACATTGTCTGTCTGAAAACAAATGAACGATTCTCTCTTTAGAAGAGGCCATGACTGAAGAGCTCTGAAAATTGCACGGAGTTCCAAAATATTGATCGGTAATCTCACCTCCTGAGATTCCCAAACCCCTTGTGCTGTCAGAGACCCCCAAACAGCTCCCCAACCTGTAAGACTTGCATCTGTTGAAATTACAGTCCAGGTCGGAAGAACAAAAGAAGCCCCCTGAACTAAACAATGGTGATCTGTCCACCACGTCAGAGAGTGTCGTACAATCGGTTTTAAAGATATTGATTGAGATATCTTTGTGTAATCCCTGCACCACTGGTTCAGCATACAGAGCTGAAGAGGTCGCATGTGAAAACGAGCAAAGGGGATCGCGTCCGATGCAGCAGTCATAAGACCTAGAATTTCCATGCATAAGGCTACCGAAGGGAATGATTGTGACTGAAGGTTTCGACAAGCTGATATCAATTTTAGACTTCTCTTGTCTGTCAAAGACAGAGTCATGGACACTGAATCTATCTGGAAACCTAAAAAGGTTACCCTTGTCTGAGGAATCAATGAACTTTTTGGTAAATTGATCCTCCAACCATGATCTTGAAGAAACAACACAAGTCGATTCGTATGAGATTCTGCTAAATATCGTCCAAATAAGGAAATACCACAATACCCTGTCCTCTGATTACAGACAGAAGGGCACCGAGAACCTTTGTAAAAATTCTTGGAGCTGTTGCTAGGCCAAACGGTAGAGCCACAAACTGGTAATGCTTGTCTAGGAAAGAGAATCTCAGAAACTGATAGTGATCTGGATGAATCGGAATATGCAGATATGCATCCTGTAAATCTATTGTAGACATATAATGCCCTTGCTGAACAAAAGGCAGGATAGTCCTTACAGTTACCATTTTGAATGTTGGTATCCTTACATAATGATTCAATATTTTTAGATCCAGAACTGGTCTGAAGGAATTCTCCTTCTTTGGTACAATGAAGAGATTTGAATAAAACCCCAGCCCCTGTTCCAGAACTGGAACTGGCATAATTACTCCAGCCAACTCTAGTTCTGAAACACAATTCAGAAATGCTTGAGCCTTCGCTGGGTTTACTGGGACACGGGAAAGAAAAAAATCTCTTTGCAGGAGGCCTTATCTTGAAGCCAATTCTGTACCCTTCTGAAACAATGTTCTGAATCCAAAGATTGTGAACGGAATTGATCCAAATTTCTTTGAAAAAACGTAATCTGCCCCCTACCAGCTGAGCTGGAATGAGGTCCGCACCTTCATGTGGACTTAGGAGCTGGCTTTGGTTTTCTAAAAGGCTTGGATTTATTCCAGACTGGAGATGGTTTCCAAACTGATACCGCTCCTGAGGATGAAGGATCAGGCTTTTGTTCCTTGTTGTGACGAAAGGAACGAAAACGATTATTAGACCTAAATTTACCTTTAGATTTTTTATCCTGTGGTAAAAAAGTTCCTTTCCCTCCAGTAACAGTTGAGATAATAGAATCCAACTGAGAACCAAATAATTTATTACCCTGGAAAGAAAGGGAAAGCAGAGTAGACTTAGAAGACATATCAGCATTCCAAGTTTTAAGCCATAAAGCTCTTCTAGCTAAAATAGCTAGAGACATATACCTGACATCAACTCTAATGATATCAAAGATGGCATCACAAATAAAATTATTAGCATGTTGAAGAAGATTAATAATGCTATGAGAATTATGATCTGTTACTTGTTGCGCTAAAGCTTCTAACCAAAAAGTTGAAGCTGCAGCAACATCCGCTATATATAGCATCAGGGACAGGAAAAACTTCTGGAATAACTACAGGAGATTTAAAAACCTTATCTAAACGTTTAGATTTAGTATCAAGAGGACTAGAATCCTCTATTTCTAATGCAATTAGGACTTCTTTAAGTAAAGAACGAATAAATTCCATTTTAAATAAATATGAAGATTTATCAGCATCAACTTCTGAGACAGAATCCTCTGAACCAGAAGAACCATTATCAGAATCAGAATGATGATGTTCATTTAAAAATTCATCTGAAAAAAGAGAAGTTTTAAAAGACTTTTTACGTTTACTAGAAGGAGGAATAACATAGCATTCTTAATGGATTTAGAAACAAAATCTCTT
The DNA here is from genome assembly GCF_027579735.1 of Bombina bombina. Classification (NCBI taxonomy): domain Eukaryota; kingdom Metazoa; phylum Chordata; class Amphibia; order Anura; family Bombinatoridae; genus Bombina; species Bombina bombina. The sequence goes on along the minus strand of NC_069499.1, from coordinate 1,477,950,076 downwards.
ATGTTATCAGGAACACTCTGAGCATTAGATGTTGATGGAACAGCAACAGGTAATGTAACAGTACTAAAGGAAATATTATCTGCATTAACAAGTTTGTCATGACAATCAGTACAAACAACAGCTGGAGGAACAGATACCATAAGTTTACAGCAGATACACTTAGCTTTGGTAGATCCAGCATCAGGCAGCGATTTTCCAGAAGTATCTTCTGACTCAGTGTTAACGTGGGACATCTTGCAATATGTAATAGAAAAAACAACATATAAAGCAAAATTGATCAAATTCCTTAAATGACAGTTTCAGGAATGGGAAAAAATGCCAGTGAACAAGCTTCTAGCAACCAGAAGCAATAAATAATGAGACTTAAATAATGTGGAGACAATAGTGACGCCCATATTTTTTTAGCGCCAAAAAAGACGCCCACATTATTTGGCGCCTAAATGCTTTTGGCGCCAAAAATGACGCCACATCCGGAACGCCGACACTTTTGGCGCAAAAAAACGTCAAAAATGACGCAACTTCCGGCGACACGTATGACGCCGGAAACAGAATTTTTTTTTTTGCGCCAAGAAAGTCCGCGCCAAGAATGACGCAATAAAATGAAGCATTTTCAGCCCCCGCGAGCCTAACAGCCCACAGGGAAAAAAGTCAAATTTTAAGGTAAGAAAAAATTGATTTATTCATATGCATTATCCCAAATATGAAACTGACTGTCTGAAATAAGGAACGTTGAACATCCTGAGTCAAGGCAAATAAATGTTTGAATACATATATTTAGAACTTTATAAAAAAGTGCCCAACCATAGCTTAGAGTGTCACAGAAAATAAGACTTACTTACCCCAGGACACTCATCTACAAGTTGTAGAAAGCCAAACCAGTACTGAAACGAAAATCAGTAGAGGTAATGGTATATATGAGTATATCGTCGATCTGAAAAGGGAGGTAAGAGATGAATCTCTACGACCGATAACAGAGAACCTATGAAATAGACCCCGTAGAAGGAGATCATTGAATTCAAATAGGCAATACTCTCCTCACATCCCTCTGACATTCACTGCACGCTGAGAGGAAAACCAGGCTCCAACCTGCTGCGGAGCGCATATCAACGTAGAATCTAGCACAAACTTACTTCACCACCTCCATAGGAGGCAAAGTTTGTAAAAACTGATTTGTGGGTGTGGTGAGGGGTGTATTTATAGGCATTTTGAGGTTTGGGAAACATTGCCCCTCCTGGTAGGAATGTATATCCCATACGTCACTAGCTCATGGACTCTTGCTAATTACATGAAAGAAATGTTAATTTTCCATTGTTCGCTCCAAGTATTGGTGATTAGTTTATGGACAGATATAAGATAAAGAAGCAGGTATATGTACACAATGTGATAAAGTAATGAGATCTGATTATACCTACAAGCTCAACCCATTTTATTAGGTTGTGGCTTCAAAAAACAAAGCTGGTAAAAAAAAGTAATTGGAAACACATTAAGGGATAAACTATTTAACAGTATACTGTCCCTTTAATTAAAAACTACTTTATTGCTAAAGAATGCTAGTCATAATCTTTTTGCTGGTGTTGTGTATATATAGGTGTGTGTATATATGTGTATTCATGTGTATTTATGTGTTTATATGTGGATATGTTTTGGAAAAAAGGTGCCAATAGACTTTCTCAACACAGGGTTGACACAAGCCTTTCATTTGTAAAAAAAAAAAAAAAAAGCAATATCTGTGAAGAGCAATAAAGTAAAGCGCAATAAAACGAGGTATGCCTGCATTTGACTTTACATTTTCACCTTCCATACTTTTTGGGAACCTGTTGTAAAACAAATAGTGGGAGTCAGTTAGCTATGCCAGAGAAAGGAGAGATCAGCACAGGCTCCAGGTTAATGTAATTTAAACATGAGTAACCATAATTAAAGCTCTTTATAGACTAAAGTGCTTAACATCATATCAGTTTAACGTGTGCTATATTTTCCTTTCCTTACCCAGTCTGAGCTTCAGGAATTATGTCATCTGTAACCACATATACCATTGCTCCTGCAGCAAAGGCCAAAGCATATGGCAGGATTGGTTCTGCAATGGAAACAGAAATGGCTCCCAATATCCCAAAAATGGGCTCCACTGTACCACTCAGCTGTCCATACCTGATAGGAAGAGAGATGAAATAATTGAGTTCAATAGCACTTGACAAGTCTGGGAAGCCAGTAAGCTACGGCTCCTTAAATACTACCCCGGGTTCCTAATCTTTTTAATTATTCTACATATACTTATGTATACATCCCTTCCCTAAACATTGGTTGGATGACTCTTTGGTACAGGGTATTTATAAATGCTTAGCTCAAAATGATTGTGCTCTGCCACATGTGAAAACAATGGATTCCTTACCAGAAAGCCTTCCAAGTCGATAGTCCAGCACCGCGTAATGGAAGGCTCACTGCCAGACCTTCTGGGAAATTCTGTATCCCTATTCCAATGGCTAGGTTTCTGCAAAGGAAAATAATAAATACATTGTTCATTTGCTAACAACAATCATGAAACATTTGAAACCTTATACCATCAGCTGGGTATACAGTTGCTGGGTCTGTGAGGTCACCATGTAGTATACGGTTGCTGGGTCAGTGCGATCACTGTGTAGTATACAGTTGATGGGTCAGTGAGGTCACCATGTAGTATACAGTTGCTGGGTCAGTGTGATCACTGTGTAGTGTACAGTTGATGGGTCAGTGAGGTCACTGTGTAGTGTACAGTTGATGGGTCAGTGAGGTCACTGTGTAGTGTACAGTTGATGGGTCAGTGAGGTCTCCGTGTAGTGTACAGTTGATGGGTCAGTGAAATCAGTGTGTAGTATACGGTTGCTGGGACAGTGAGGTCACTGTGCAGAGTACAGTTGATGGGTCAGTGAGGTCACTGTGTAGTGTACAGTTGATGGGACAGTGAGGTCACCGTGTAGTGTACAGTTGATGGGTCAGTGAAATCAGTGTGTAGTATACGGTTGCTGGGACAGTGAGGTCACTGTGTAGTGTACAGTTGATGGGTCAGTAAGGTCACTGTGTAGTGTACAGTTGATGGGTCAGTGAGGTCACTGTGTAGTGTACAGTTGATGGGTCAGTGAGGTCACTGTGTAGTGTACAGTTGATGGGTCAGTGAGGTCACTGTGTAGTGTACAGTTGATGGGTCAGTGAGGTCACTGTGTAGTGTACAGTTGATGGGTCAGTGAGGTCACTGTGTAGTGTACAGTTGATGGGTCAGTGAGGTCACTGTGTAGTGTACAGTTGATGGGTCAGTGAAATCAGTGTGTAGTACATGGTTGCTGGGACAGTGAGGTCACTGTGTAGAATATGGTTGCTGGGTCAGTGAGGTCACCGTCTAGTATACAGTTTATGGGTCAGTGAGGTCACTGTGTAGTGTACAGTTGATGGGTCAGTGAAATCACTGTGTAATATACAGTTGCTGGGTCAGTGAAATCACTGTGTAGTATACAGTTGCTGTGTCAGTGAGGTCACCATGTAGTATACAGTTGATGGATTAGTGAGGTCACTGTGTAGTATACTGTTGCTGTGTCAGTGAGATTAGTGTGTAGTATAAAGTGAGATCACTGTGTAGTATACAGTTGCTGTGTCAGTGAGATCAGTGTGTAGTATAAAGTTGAAGGGTCAGTGAGATCACTGTGTAGTATACAGCTAATGGGTCAGTGAGTTTAACGTGTAGTATACAGTTGATGGGTCAGTGAGATCACTGTGTAGTATACAGCTAATGGATCAGTGAGTTTAACGTGTAGTATACAATTGATGGGACAGTGAGATCACTGTGTAATATACAGTTACTGTGTCAGTGAGATCATCATGTAGAATACAGTTGATGGGTCACAGAAGTCACTGTGTAGTATACAGTTACTGTATCAGTGAGATCAGTGTGTAGTATACAGCTGATGGCTCAGTGAGGTCACTGTGTAGTATACAGCTGATGGGTCAGTTAGGTCACAGTGTAGTATACAGTTGATGGGTCAGTGAAGTCACTATGTAATATACTATTGATAGGTCAGTGAGGTCAAAGTATAGTATAAAGTTGCTGTGTCAGTGAGATCAGTGTGTAATATACAGTTGTGTCAGTGAGATGAGTGTGTAATATACAGTTGTGTCAGTGAGATGAGTGTGTAATATACAGTTGTGTAAGTGAGATGAGTGTGTAATATACAGTTGTGTCAGTGAGATCAGTGTGTAATATACAGTTGTGTCAGTGAGATGAGTGTGTAATATACAGTTGTGTCAGTGAGATCAGTGTGTAATATACAGTTGTGTCAGTAAGATGAGTGTGTAATATACAGTTGTGTCAGTGAGATGAGTGTGTAATATACAGTTGTGTCAGTGAGATGAGTGTGTAATATACAGTTGTGTCCGTGAGATGAGTGTGTAATATACAGTTGTGTCAGTGAGATGAGTGTGTAATATACAGTTGTGTCAGTGAGATGAGTGTGTAATATACAGTTGTGTCAGTGAGATGAGTGTGTAATATACAGTTGTGTCAGTGAGATGAGTGTGTAATATACAGTTGTGTCAGTGAGATCAGTGTGTAATATACAGTTGATGGGTGAGTGAGGTCCCAATTAGACACTACCGGTTTGTATTACATTAAACAGCTTATACTTGATCTTTCTTCACACATATAATATGTTTTAACATTTTTAACACGTTCTTCTCTAAATGTATGTTACAAATGTTTTGATTAATATGTCACTTTAATGGGGATATTTTATTGTTTAATACATTTGTGTATTTTACCATGTGTTTATCCCTGCAAAGATGTTAAATACATAGTCAAAGTTTTGCTTCGGTGTCACTCCAGATAATGAGGACACAGCTGGTAAACAAATAAGAAGCAGACATACAAGCGTATATTCTGATCAGAGCAGAATGGGAATGCTTCAGAAGTGCAACTTTCACTATGTATGTAACCTTTGGGAAAGAGTTAAATATATGTTTAAACAGTGCTCTTATACACAAAATACATATTTATTGTATATTGACCATGCCTCTTTAGGACTAGGTTACGAGTGGAGCGATATTTTGCGCTCCCACGTTAACTTCGCTAGATGGAGCGCTTGTGCGCTACAGCTAGTGTGCCACTCGTAATCTAGCCCTAGTCGGTTAAGCTAACACTATAAGACAATTCATGGACAATGAACCTGCTGCCTGCTCTTCTCTGACTATTCTAGTAAAAACAAAAGGTGAACTGGGATATTAGGTGGTCAAGCCCATTGTCCATCACCACTACTAACTGCATATAAAGTACAAATGGAGACCAGCACTCAAGGGTTAAGCATCAGTATAACTCAGCAGGCACAATCCCCAGGCTCTCCTCAGTGAGCCCAAACATATGTAAATAGGAGAAATAATGGCACTCCACTTGATATTTTGCTGTACATGAAAACTTGATTCACTCATAAAACAGCGCTTGTATGAGTGAATACATTTTTCATGTACAGTAACAATCAAGTGTCCGTCCCATTATTTCTCCTTCCGCTAATAACTGCACCAAAATCTCATTACTGCAATAGTGCATATAGGAGGTGCTATATATTTAGCAGCAGTGCTACCTTTTGACCTAAGACAAGGCAAGTGTAGCTGCCTATAGGAAGTCTTATTTACATTGCAGGGAGCAGTTGTCAACCATACACCCGGGTTCAGTGAACCCCTCAAAAAGTTAAAGGGACATTACACACTAAATAAATGCTAGATAGAATGATGCATTAAAAGAAAGGATTAGTCTGAGAATAACATGGATGTATTTCTTAAAGTTTCATTAGCTGTTTAAACATTGACAAAATAAGTGTAAAGTTTTAGTGTCTATAAAACAATGGGAGCTGCCATGTTGTAACTTAGGTTACCTTCTCTGCTGTGGCCAATCAGGGACAGTTATAAATAGGTCACTAGAATGTGCAGTCAATGGCTGTGTGCAATATAACAATGTTCTGCACTTCCATTTCTAACAGCAACTGAAAAGCTCACAATTTCAAAAAGGAATTATAGGAAAAGCGGACAAAATAAATAAAGTATATTCTAGAGTTTTTTTTTTATATATATAGGATTTATCATTTTATATTACAATCTCATAGTGTTAAATGTACCTTTAATATATTCAAAATGGGATATAATGTTAGGTCTCAATAAAAACACAGAAATAAATTGTATATTCACATACAAACTGGACCTTTAAGTGTATTCTGAACCACAAAACACTATATTCTATCGGCCAGATTTTAGTGCAGGATGACAATTTGAGCAATGTTTCATATTCACATTTAGTATTGAGACTTCCTGTATTTAGCTTTTTTAGAATTTTCAGTTACTCCGATTTGCGTTTACTTCTCAAAGGCCTAATGCTCATACCAGGCAGTGAGGTAGTTTTGCAATCCAACAACAGGACAAAATATTAAGTTTGAATGACATGAAAAGTATTCTGCTCACACAAGCCAGCTCCTGTCTAAAATTAAAAGACTACAGTCGGATCATCAACATAGCCACTATTCCCTAATTCAATCAATTTAATAAGGATTTCAAGAAGGGGCACATGGCTCATTTCTTGTTGAGCAATGATAGCATCTGAAAGCATCAAGATGAGGTCTTTTAGACAATGACTGCATTTAAAAGCTTCAAGCTGAGGTCTTGTGTAAAATAACATCTAAAAGCTTCAAGTTCTTGTGAGCATTGACTGCATCTGAAAATTTCAAGCTGAGGTCTTGTAGAAAACAACATAATCTAAAGGCTTCAAGCTGAAGTCTTGGGTATAATGATTGCACCTGAAAGCTTTAAACTAAGGTTTTGTGTGTAATTACTGCATTTGAAAGCTTGAGGGCTTGTGTGGAATGACTGCATCTAAAAGTTTCAAGGTGAAGTTTTGTTAGAAATGACTGCACCTGAATTCTTCAAGTTGAGGTCTTGAGAGACATGGCTGCATCTGAAATCCTCAGGTTGAGGTCTTGTGAGAGATGATTGCATCTGAAAGCTTTAAGTTCAAGTCTTGTTATAGATGACTGCATCTGAAAGCTTTAATTTGATTGAGGGTTTGACGTCCACAATGGAAAGAGCCCACAGAGTGCTAAGCCCGAAAACAGTTTCACAAGACAAGCCAAGAGATGTGATAGCCTGTTTCCACAGTTTCGTATTTAAGGACAAACTAATGCAGGCTGCCTTCAGAAAACCACATCTTTCAGAGAAGTTTAAAAACATGTCTGTGCATACACTTCAACAATGCAGACAATTCCAGCCAATCACCTCACTGCTGCGAAGAGCAAACATAAAATATAGATGGGGCTACCCCACTAAACTAATAAGCACAAGGAACAACCAGACATATGCAGTGTCCACCTTGCCCCAAGGCAATACCCTTCTTTTACAATGGGGCCTCCAAAATAGAGTGCCACAGGCTCAATCCACATCGCAGACGAAAACTATGCGCATCTGCACCTGAATGGTCTACTAAGGATCAAAGGTCAAAGAGGCAAAAAACCCTACAGAACCAGGAAACTTCAAGGCTTCACACCCTTCCGCCCTGAACTCAGGCTCTGAATGGTTAATTTATGTTATCCCCCTCCATTGGGTCAACCCACCCCAATAAGATAATGAGGTTGCTTTTGTAATATACTAAATTCCTCTGGTATTGACTGACAAACTGTAGTTGCAATGTGCAAGTTTAACTGACCAGGTTGTTTGTTTACACTGTTTTCTTGGTTTTGGAGCAGGGTTGGCACAGATCCATGTTTGAGGTCAATTCACCCCGATGGAGGGTCATAGATGTTTCTGTTATATAACAGACACAACTGGTGTCGTTAAGTAAATGTTGTTTTAATATATAAGTTTAGTTGATAAAATTGCTTCTATACATTGTATTGTACTTTGGTGCTACCAGCTCTTACCTACTCTATCTGTTCTACTCCTCCCCACATAAGGAAGCCCACGCCAGGGTTCCACCTAGGTGGACTATTTGCACCTCATTTTATAGATACATTACTTCAGCTCCTGACCTAGACCAATACCCCCCTAACCTATGCCCCCCGCCCTTCCAAATCATCTAATCACGCTACTAATATTAGAAGTCCACACTCACGATAACATAGCCCCTCCCGCCCTTGGGTTCATCCAACTATAAATGGACTCAGATTTATGACCCATAACACCAGAGGCCCCTTTAAGCGTAGACTGCTAACTCGCTCCATAGCCCGAATGTAGCGTTTCTTCAGGAAACCCATTGGCAGTCAGATACTCCCCACAGATTCCACTATCATACTTACACAACCATTGAACATTCACTAAAAAGGCAAGGGGGAGAGCCATTCTGATACATAAGAGGCTGGCAGTTGAACAAATACAGGTATAATCAGAGACCCTCAGCTAGATACACAATCCTAGTCTGCAAATTAGACCATGTACTATATACATTGGTCTCAGTTTACTTACCTAATACACATCAACCTACATACCATAGGAAAGTTCTACAGGCAGTGGAACTGTTCAGACAGGGTAGTTATCCTTGCAGGCGACTGTAACATGACTTGGGACAGTAAATTTGACAGGAAAACAGCGACTCCTAAGAAGAACTCCCAATCTGAACTCTTATCTGTTAAATTCAGAACCATTATGTCCCAATTTGGATATTACAACTTCTGGAGATCACTCCATCCAAAAGACATAGACTATACCCATTACTCACACTCACACAAAACATACTCTAGACTGGATCATATATTCTGCCTAGCTAAATCTCTAGACTCAGTCAGATGTACTCGTATCTCTATATGCCCCTGGTCAGACCATGACCAAGTTCGAGTCGATCAGCAATCCACTGACAGCCCCAAACTTAAGACTTCCTGGAGTTTACCCCACAACATTCTGTCGGACATCCATTTTAGGGAAGAGCTATGGCAAGAAATAGCTGAACTGATCCAACAAAATGACAATGCACAAACTAAAGACGACACACACTTTGGGGCGCAATTAAGGCGGTTTTAAAAAGGATATATTATCTGCAAACAGGCCCGTCTGAAAAAGCTAGCTGGACTTACCTTAGCCCAGGCACATAGTAAACTTACAGCTCTTGAGTCCTCTAATCATTCTGCCATTTCAGAGCACACAATTGCACAAATTACTTACATCCTCAGTCAATTGGAATTGTAGATCACAACAAAGTTTAGCTAGACTCAAGCAAATCTTTAACCATAAAAGCAACAAAGCTGACACTGTCGGCTAGATTACGAGTTTTGCGTTATGGTTTTAACGCTGAAAAAATGGCCTTTTCAGCATAAAAACAGTAACGCAGCCATTACGAGTCATGTCGGTATAGCTGTACCGCAAGCATTTTAGCCTGTAAGGCAACGTCAATCCCACACAAAAAAATTACGTTTTTGCGTGGGTTTTCCATAACGCCGGTATTACAGGTTGTGCGGTAAGGCTAAAATGCTTGTGTTACAACCTATACCGACACGATCCATACCGCCATCTGAGAGCAGTAGTTATGGATTGTGTGTAACAAAAATGTTTCACAAAACTCATAACTAAAATGTTACAAAGTACACTAACACCTATGAACTACCTATTGACTCCTAAACAGAGGCCCTCCCGCATTGCAAACACTATATTAAACCTATTAACCCCTAATCTGCCGCCCGCTCACATCCCTGCCACTATAATAAAGTTATTAACCCCTATTCCACCGCTCCCCGCCACCACTAACTAAACCTATTAACCCCTAAACCGCCAGCCCCCCACATCGCCACTACTAAATAAACCTATTAACCCCTAAACCGCCAGCCCCCCCACATCGCCACTAATAAATTAAACTATTAAACCCTAAACCTATCACCCCCTAACTTTAAATTAAAATTACAATAACCCTATTTTAACATAAATAAAAACTTACCTGTGAAATAAAAAAAAAACTAAGTTTAAACTAACAATTAACCTAACATAACTAATATACTGAACTATTATACTAAAATTAAAATAACTACCAATTAAAAAAAATATATTACACATTTAAAAAACCTACCACTACTAAAAAAATGTACAAAAAATAAAAAATACTAAATTACGAAAAATAACAAACAAAATTATCAAAAATAAAAACAATTACACCTAATCTAATAGCCCCATAAAAATAAAAAAGCCCCTCCAAATAAAAAAAACCATAGCCTACAATAAACTACCAATAGCCCTTAAAAGGGCTTTTTGTAGGGCATTGCCTAAAGAAATCAGCTCTTTTACCTGGAAAAAAATACAACAGTAAAACACACCACCCAACCAACCCCCCAAAATAAAAAACCTAACTAACAAAAGCTACCCATTGCCCTGAAAAGAGCATTTGTATGGGCATTGCCCTAAAAGGGCATTCAGCTCTTTTACATTGCCCTGAAAAGGGCATTCAGCTCTTTTACCTAAAGCCCAAACTCTATCACTGCCTTTATTTTTTTCACTGGCTTATTTTTCAGTGCTTAACTTTTTTGATCACTTTTTGAACTGTTTACATTTTGATTACATTTTTTGTATTTTTCTTATTTTTTCAATTTCTTTTAAGTATTTGCACGTGCATTGCTACTATATTTTTGGACACCATTAAACACATCGTTTCACACAGGAGCACCTTAAAAGGCACAATCTGACTTTTAAATTGGAGGAGCGACTTAATTGTGTACACCCATTGACACACAGACCATTTTTAATCAAGTGGTTAACTCACAAGAACGACACATTGTCATATAGAAAGATTTGTAGCAACCGAAGATTGTATAGCAATAGAAGAACCTGTAGTAGCACCCACCTATGAGGTGTGGTGTTTTTAGAGTTGAGAATCTATCAGACATTTGATCTGTCTGTTTGCTGAAGCCTCTATATTCAACAGCTATTGTTTTTATTTCATTTATACTGGTCTAACAGCTATTGTTTTTTAGTTTCATTTTTTATATTGGTCAGTAACATCATGGATCCATGATTTTAGCTAACTTGTATTAATAACACTGCATTTTAATTGTATACTGATACTATTGTTTACTCACCACATTGAATCTCAAGTGACCTCACTAGTCACCACTCACCTAGGATTAATCCAGGTATACTATACATTTACTACTTATTGGTGTAAACTATACATTCACGGTTAGACTCTCAAGTCACCTTAGCCTTGATTTAGGCGCTCTGGACACACCCCTTCTGATTTATAGTTTAAACTTAGTTTTTTTTTTATTTTTTACAGGTAAGTTTTTATTTATTTTAAGATAGGGATATTGTAATTTTAATATAAAGTTAGGGGGTTGTTAGGGTTAGGGGTTAATAGTTAAAGTTACATTTTTGCGATGTGGGGTGCTGGCGGTTTAGGGGCTAATAGGTTTATTTAGTGGCGGTGATGGGGGAGGCCAGAGGTTTAGGGGTTAATGAATTTATTATAGTGGCAGCGTTGTCGGGGAGTGATGGAATAGGGGTTAATAACTTTTATAAGTGGCGGCAATGTCAGGGGCCGGCGGAATAGGGGTTAATAAATTATTAGTGGTGGTGATGACGGGAGCGACAGATTAGGGGTTAATAACTTTATTTAGGTGGTGGCGATGTCGGGGGCGGCAGATTAGGGGTGTTTAGACTTGGGGTTTATGTTAGGGTGTTAGGTTTAAACGTAACTTTTTTTTCCCAATAGACATCAATGGGGTTACGTTACGGAGCTATTCATTCCGTGCTTCAGCTGTTAGTTTTTTTTCTAACACCTTCTCCCCATTGATGTCTATGGGGAAAACGTGCATGAGCACGTATTCTCAGCCCTTGGATTTTGTGCCACCATATCGCACGCACATGGAGGCTTTTCAGAAACTTGTAATGGCAGCGCTATGGAGGGTGAAATAACTCAACTTTTGTTGCGTTCGTTTCGCGCCCTCTATAGCGCAAAACTTGTAATCTAGGCGTGTGTCAGCTAATAAACTACGCCATCAAACTAGCCACCAAATTTGCTAAGGTCATAAGACCTTCCGATCGCCATCACAAATTGGTGACAGCTTTGCAGAGTTCTACTCAAAATTATATAACATTAAAAAAACAGAATGTCCAAACCCCACTCCACCAAACAATATTCGCACGTTACTAAACTCACTGAACCTACCGACCCTAACTAATGAGAAACAAGATACACTCACTGCCCCCTTTACTTTACTTGAAATTAAACAGATTGTAAAAAACTTGAAGCCCTTTAAGGCCCCTGGGCCAGATGGATTCCCTGCCCATTTTTATAAGACATACCTACAGGAACTATCTCCCTTACTTCTTAGATTCTTTGATCTGGCACGGGAAGAAGGCAGTTTTGAAAAGGAATTCTTCGATGCCACCATTGTTATGATTCCCAAACCAAATAAGGACCCATCCTTGTGCTCCAACTATAGGCCCATCTCATAGATTAATTTAGACATTAAAATTTATTCTAAGATCTGGGCAAATCATATTTGTAAACTATTACCTAGCTTAATAAAATCAGATCAAATAGGGTTTATCCATAACAGGGAAGAGCCAGATAACACCAGGCGCCGAATTCCTATAATTTGCGAATTCACAAGAATGAATAAACCCTTCTCGATTATCTCTCTAGATGCCGAGAAGGCATTTGACCGAGTCAGATGGGCCTACCTTTGGGAAACCCTAGAGGCCTTTTAATTCCCTAAAGAAACTCTCCTCGCCATCCAAGCTCTATATTCCACACCAACAGCAAAAGTAAAAGGTTTTCAATCATCACCATTTGCGATTTCTAATGGAACCAGACAGGGTTGCTCCCTATCCCCCAGCTGAGCAGATACATTTAAGGGAAAAAGTTAAAAGGAATTACGCTATTCGGCAAGTTGCATAAAACTGCGCTATTCGCCGACAATATCACCATATTCTCAGCTGACTCAGCACGCACCATCCCCAAACTTATGTAAATCCTTGAGACATTCGGTAACTTATCCTTTTACAAACTTAATACAACTAAAACTGAGGTAATACAGGTGGGGTTATACCCGAGATTATATCCACAAATTAATAGAAACATATAATTTCACTTGGACAAATGAATATATCACACATCTGGGTGTTAGGCTGTCTAACAGCATACCACAGATAATTAAAGACAATTACCTCCCCTTATTAACTGACTTAAGAACCTTGAAACAGAAATGGAATCACAAATCCATCTCTTGGATAGGTCGAGTTACATTCCTTAAAATGTCTTTCCTCCCCAGGCTCACATATCTATTTTGATGCCTTTCACTTAGGGTCCCCACATATATTCTACTACAATTCCAAAGCGAATTTTCCAGGTTTATCTGGCAGGGCAAAACCCCCCAGAATTGCCCACAAAACCTTACAATATTTCATTGACTTAGGAGGCCTGGCCTCCCCATTGGTTGTGAAATATTATGAAGGTGCAATGCTTACGCACATCTCACAATGGGGTGTAAGACTATCCTGGGATAAGTGGAGAGACATTGAACAAGCCTCACTCCCCTTTAAAATCCACCCCAGGGACCTAATTTGGACCACAACCCATTGTCAAAAAACTCTTGGAATCACAAAACTTTAGTCCTCGAATGCCTATCCGTCTGGGATAAGATTCATCACCGTTTTCTAGTAGCCCCGCACCTGTCACTCATCACCTCTATAGCCGGACTGCTCACAGGCTTAAAGGGACAGTCTACCATAGAATTGTTATTGTTTTAAAAGATAGATAATCCCTTTATAACCCAGTCCCCAGTTTTGCATAACCAACACAGTTATATTAATATACTTTTTACCTCTGTGATTACCTTGTATCTAAGAAACTTCTTCCAGCCCCCTGATCACATGACTGTGACTGTTTATTATCTATTGTCGTAAATTAAGCATTGTTTTGTGCTAAATCTTAAATAACCCCCTGTGCCTGAACACAGTGTTATCTATATGGCCCACGTGTACTTTCTGTCTCTTTGTGTTGAAAAGAGATTTGAAAAGCATGTGATAAGCCCTCAAAGGCTTAGAAATCAGCACATGAGCCTACCTATGTTAAGTTTAAACTAAGAATACCAAGAGAAAAAAGCTAATTTGATGATAAAAGTAAATTGGAAAGTTGATTAAAATTAAAAGTCCTATCTGAATAATGAAAGTTTAATTTATACTAGACTGTCCCTTTAACAGAAACTCATCCAAATAAATGGGTCAGTTTAGGTATCAAACAAGTCTCTTACTTTTGGTCAACTACCTCTCAGGATAACTTTGTTACCCTAGACCAGTTAGAAAACCCTACTAATATTGCCCCCTTTCTCCGCTTTGAATTTACTAGGATTAAGAGCTTCCTCACAAGCTGGGGATTTGTCTCCAAGTCTTCTCGTCCCCTTACTCCCTGGGAGTCCATCTGGCAAAGGGGCCATAGGCTACATAAACCACTATCCACACACTACCGGTACCATCCCCCCTACATTAGCACGTCATCTCTATAAATGGGATTCTCTCTTAAATATCACTACTCCATCTCATATATGGCAACGAACACTTGCGCTAACCTAGAAAACTTTACATTGTGTAACTATGTATGAGACATACTATAAAGTTATATCACACTGGTACTATGTCCCTACAAGGCTTGCCAGAATGTTCCCAGGATTTTCCTCTCTCTGCTGGCGAAAGTGTGACCATTCAGGCGACTTGCTCAACATATGGTGGGAATGTCCAAAAGTCAAACCAATTTGGAATTCGTGTTTCTTAGGTCTCTCTAAAATGAAGAGTCAAGTACCAAGAACACCTGCTATAGCTCTCTTACACTTAAGGCTTACACAACATTCCTATGCAACATAGTTTACTATGTGTATATATATATATATATATATATATATATATATATATATATATATATATTTTATTTTTTTATCTATCAAAACTAATATTGCTAGATCCTGGAAAAAGGAATCTCCCCTGAAATGGCCTGAAGTCTTAAACACAATGGCATACCTCTACACCATGGAAAAAGACATATTCCACTCGCTTAATAAATCTGACTTGTTTGAACTTAGATGGATGGACTGGAAAGATAAATATAAGACACTCTGGCACCCAAATTCCCTAACCTAGGACTCCTACACAGCACCTAACCAACTATAGGACCCTCCTCCTTCCCAGTATTCAATATAATTAGCCTGCTCATTGTTTATAACGCACCTTTTCTGAATTCCCTGGTACAACTAGAATAAGACTCCAAGCTGCACCCCTTCCCCTCCCCCCCTAGGTCTCATTTCCCCCACTATGACTATAACTTGAACGTAATGTATCAACCCTTATCGGTTTAATCCTACTGTTTTTGATCTCCCTTCCGATAAGATGAAAGGAATATGTACAGACTGTTGCTTTTCTATACAGACCACTTTGGACCTGCATGTCCATTTAATCCTTTTTGTGCCTTTTGGATTAGGGGGCCTATGTGCCCCCACTCATTTACTAAAAACTGAAAATGTGAGACTTTGTTTGTTTATTGATTCTCAATAAAAAAAAAAATTAAACCAAAAAAAAAAAAAAAAAAAAAGCTTCAATTTGAGGTCTTGTGAGAAATCACTGCATCTGAAAACGTCAAGATGAGGTCTTGTGAGAAATCACTGCATCTGAAAACTTCAAGATGAGGTCTTGTGAGAAATCACTGCATCTGAAAACTTCAAGATGAGGTCTTGCGATAAATCACTGCATCTGAAAACTTCAAGATGAGGTCTTGTGAGAAATCGCTGCATCTGAAAACTTCAAGATGAGGTCTTGTGCGCAATGATTGCTTCTGAAAGGCTTAAGCTAAGGTCTACTGACTTCTGAAATTCTACACTACCACAGGAAGAGACTAAATTGTAGATTTTCATTATAGTTGTATTTTCATTAGATATCCAGTAAATCCATTTTATCAAACACTGAAACAAGTATTTGGACTTCTTGTCAGATAAGAGCAGTTATCTTAAATACCTCCCGGAAGCAGCCCAGAGAAAAGGCATAACAGAGTGTCCAAGTACAATGGGCTACAAAGGACCCATCAGCTGAAAGACAGCATATCTGGTACATAGTAGCACAGGCCAAGAGCAGGGGTTGACACATTTATTTAGCAGAAATTCACTCACGTTTTAGGACTCAAAGATGTTTTTTTAAAAAAAATTTTTTTTAGCAGTGATTCTCAACCATGATGTCTGGACAGACACCCAGAAGAGTCGAAGCCCACTGCTTAGCGAGACACACAAATATACTGTTATAACTTATTAAATTCCCCATGGTAACTTTCCTTGAGTATAAATTATATTGTAACATGCATTGGGTAATGTTGACTATATGTATTTTAGTTCCAAATTTGCATTTTTATTTGATTGTTTAATTTTAGTGGAGTCCTCTCGGTGACCCAAATATATAAATTAAACCAAAAAAATGTTGCACAAATTTCATCAAGTCTGTCCCCAAAAGTTTGTGAGTCATTCTCTAGAAATATCAGGCTGGGAGTATGCTAGCATTTCAGAACAAAAGCCCACCATGCTTTAGACAATCCTTGATTTTAATATTTTCAGTAAAAGATAAGATAACTCCACTAGCCTCTGGGAAACACCAACTTTTGCATCAGACCAGACCATGTTTGAGCATGTTGGCACTGGATAAGACTAAAAGTGACGTAAAAAAACAGAATTTATGCTTACCTGATAAATTACTTTCTCCAACGGTGTGTCCGGTCCACGGCGTCATCCATTACTTGTGGGAATATTCTCTTCCCCAACAGGAAATGGCAAAGAGCACAGCAAAAGCTGTCCATATAGCCCCTCCTCAGGCTCCGCCCCCCAGTCATTTGACCGACGGTTAGGAGAAAAAAAGGAGAAACTATAGGGTGCCGTGGTGACTGTAGTGTATAGAGAAAGACATTTTTCAAACCTGATTAAAAAACCAGGGCGGGCCGTGGACCGGACACACCGTTGGAGAAATTAATTTATCTGGTAAGCATAAATTCTGTTTTCTCCAACATTGGTGTGTCCGGTCCACGGCGTCATCCATTACTTGTGGGAACCAATACCAAAGCTTTAGGACACGGATGAAGGGAGGGAGCAAATCAGGTTACCTAAACGGAAGGCACCACGGCTTGCAAAACCTTTCTCCCAAAAACAACCTCCGAAGAAGCAAAAGTATCAAATTTGTAGAATTTGGCAAAAGTGTGCAGAGAAGACCAAGTCGCTGCCTTACATATCTGATCAACAGAAGCCTCGTTCTTGAAGGCCCATGTGGAAGCCACAGCCCTAGTGGAGTGAGCTGTGATTCGTTCAGGAGGCTGCCGTCCGGCAGTCTCATAAGCCAATCGGATAATGCTTTTCAGCCAGAAAGAAAGAGAGGTAGCAGTAGCTTTTTGTCCTCTCCTCTTACCAGAGTAAACGACAAACAAAGATGAGGTTTGTCTAAAATCCTTAGTTGCTTCTAAATAGAACTTTAAAGCACGAACTACATCTAAATTGTGCAACAAACGTTCCTTCTTTGAAACTGGATTCGGACACAGAGAAGGAACAACTATTTCCTGGTTCATATTCCTGTTGGAAACAACTTTCGGAAGAAAACCAGGCATAGTACGCAAAACGACCTTATCTGAATGGAACACCAGATAGGGTGGATTACACTGCAAAGCAGATAATTCAGAAACTCTTCTAGCAGAAGAAATAGCAACCAAAAACAGAACTTTCCAAGATAGTAACTTGATATCTATGGAATGCAAAGGTTCAAACGGAACCCCTTGAAGAACTGAAAGAACTAAATTTAGACTCCAAGGAGGAGTCATGGGTCTGTAAACAGGCTTGATTCTGACCAAAGCCTGTACAAAAGCTTGTACATCTGGCACAGCTGCCAGTTGTTTGTGTAACAAGACAGATAAAGCAGAAATCTGTCCTTTTAGAGAACTCGCTGAGAATCCCTTATCCAAACCTTCTTGGAGAAAGGAGAGGATCTTAGGAATTTTAATCTTACTCCAGGAGAATCCCTTGGATTCACACCAACAGATATATTTTTTCCATATTTTATGGTAAATCTTTCAAGTCACAGGTTTTCTGGCTTGGACCAGAGTATTTATCACTGAATTTGAAAACCCACGCTTGGATAAAATCAAGCGCTCAATTTCCAAGCAGTCAGCTGCAGAGAGACTAGATTTGGATGTTCGAATGGACCTTGTACTAGAAGATCCTGTCTCAAAGGTAGCTTCCATGGTGGAGCCGATGGCATATTCACCAGCTCTGCATACCAAGTCCTGCGTGGCCATGCAGGAGCTATCAGAATCACCGAGGCCTTCTCCTGTTTGATCCTGGCTACGATCCTGTAAAGGAGAGGGAACGGTGGAAACACAAAAGCTAGGTTGAACGACCAAGGCGCCACTAATGCATCCACTAGAGTCGACTTGGGATCCCTGGATCTGGACCCGTAGCAAGGAACCTTGAAGTTCTGACGAGACCCCATCAGATCCATGTCTGGAATGCCCCATAATTGAGTCAACTGGGCAAATACCTCCGGGTGGAGTTCCCACTCCCCCGGATGGAAAGTCTGACGACTCAGATAATCCGCCTCCCAGTTGTCTACCCCTGGGATGTGAATTGCAGATAGATGGCAGGAGTGATCCTCCGCCCATTTGATGATCTTGGATACCTCTCTCATCGCCAAGGAACTCTTTGTTCCTCCCTGATGGTTAATGTAAGCTACAGTCGTCATGTTGTCTGACTGGAATCTTAAGAATCCGGCCTTCGCTAGTTGAGGCCAAGCCCGGAGAGCATTGAATATCGCTCTCAGTTCCAGGATGTTTATCGGGAGAAGAGACTCTTCCCGAGACCATAGACCCTGAGTTTTCAGGGAATCCCAGACCGCGCCCCAGCCTAATAGACTGGCGTCGGTCGTGACAATGACCCACTCTGGTCTGCGGAAACTCATTCCCTGTGACAGGTGATCCTGGGTCAACCACCAACGGAGTGAGTCTCTGGTCATCTGGTCTACTTGAATCTTTGGAGACAAGTCTGCATAGTCCCCATTCCACTGATTGAGCATGCACAGTTGTAATGGTCTTAGATGAATTCGAGCAAAAGGAACTATGTCCATTGCTGCAACCATCAACCCTACTACTTCCATGCACTGAGCTATGGAAGGCTGCAGAATAGAGTGAAGAACTTGACAAGCGTTTAGAAGCTTTGACTTTCTGACTTCTGTCAGGAAGATCTTCATTTCTAAAGAATCTATTATTGTTCCCAAAAAGGGAACTCTTGTTGACGGAGACAGGGAACTCTTTTCTACGTTCACCTTCCACCCGTGAGATCTGAGAAAGGCTAGAACAATGTCTGCATGAGCCTTTGCCTTGGAAAGAGACGACGCTTGAATTAGAATGTCGTCTAGATAAGGTGCCACTGCAATGCCCCTCGGTCTTAGAACCGCCAGAAGGGACCCTAGCACCTTTGTGAAAATTCTGGGAGCATTGGCTAAACCGAATGGAAGAGCCACAAACTGATAATGTTTGTCCAGAAAGGCGAACCTTAGGAACTGATGATGATCTTTGTGGATAGGAATATGTAGGTACGCATCCTTTAAATCCACGGTAGTCATATATTGACCCTCCTGGATTGTAGGTAAAATTGTTCGAATGGTTTCCATTTTGAACGATGGAATTCTGAGCAATTTGTTTAGAATTTTTAAATCCAGAATTGGTCTGAAAGTTCCCTCTTTTTTGGGGACTACAAACAGGTTTGAGTAAAACCCCTGACCTTGTTCCACAGCTGGAACTGAGTGTATCACTCCCATCTTTAACAGGTCTTCTACACAATGTAAGAATGCCTGTCTCTTTATTTGGTTTGAAGATAAGAGAGACATGTGGAACCTTCCCCTTGGGGGTAGTTCCTTGAATTCTAGAAGATAACCCTGAGAGACTATTTCTAGTGCCCAGGGATCCGGAACATCTCTTGCCCAAGCCTGAGCAAAGAGTAAAGTAAAGGCCTGTTTACCCTTGTTCCAGCCTTGCATTGGTTTCCAAGCTGGTTTAGTCTGGGAAGCGTTACCCTCTTGTCTAGAGGCTGCCGAGTTAGAAGCCGTTCCGTTCCTGAAATTGCGAAAGGAACGAAAATTGGACTTATTCTTAGCCTTGAAAGGCCTATCCTGTGGGAGGGCATGGCCCTTTCCCCAAGTGATGTCTGAAATAATTTCTTTCAATTCCGGCCCAAAAAGGGTCTTACCTTTGAAAGGGATATTAAGCAATTTTGTCTTGGAAGATACATCCGCCGACCAAGACTTTAGCCAGAGCGCTCTGCGCGCCACAATTGCAAACCCTGAATTTTTCGCCGCTAATCTCGCTAATTGCAAAGCGGCATCTAAAATAAAGGAATTAGCTAACTTAAGTGCGTGAATTCTGTCCATGACTTCCTCATATGGAGTCTCCATGTTAAGCGACTTTTCTAGTTCATCGAACCAGAAACACGCCGCCGTAGTGACAGGAATAATGCACGAAATTGGTTGGAGGAGGTAACCTTGCTGCACAAAAATCTTTTTAAGCAAACCCTCCAATTTTTTATCCATAGGATCTTTGAAAGCACAATTGTCCTCAATGGGGATAGTCGTGCGCTTAGCTAGGGTAGAAACTGCCCCCTCAACCTTAGGGACTGTCTGCCATGTGTCCTTCCTTGGGTCGACCATGGGGAACAATTTCTTAAATATAGGAGGTGGGACAAAGGGTATGCCTGGTCTCTCCCACTCCTTATTCACTATGTCCGCCACCCTTTTAGGGATCGGGAAGGCATCAGGGTGCACCGGGACCTCTAAGAATTCGTCCATCTTGCACAATTTTTCTGGAATGACCAAAGAGTCACAATCATCCAGAGTAGATAGCACCTCCTTAAGTAATGCGCGGAGATGCTCTAACTTAAATTTAAACGTCACAACGTCAGGTTCTGCCTGTTGAGAGATTCTTCCTGAATCTGAAAGTTCTCCCTCCGACAAACCCTCCCTCACTGCCACTTCTGACTGGTGTGAGGGTATGACAGATAAACTATCGTCAGCGCCTTCTTGCTCCACTGTATTTAAAACTGAGCAATCACGCTTTCTCTGAAATGCTGGCATTTTGGATAAAATATTAGCTATGGAATTATCCATTACTGCCGTTAATTGTTGCATAGTAACAAGCATTGGCGCGCTAGATGTACTAGGGGTCGCCTGTGCGGGCATAACTGGTGTTGACACAGAAGGAGAGGATGATGAACTATCCCCACTACCTTCATTTGAGGAATCATCTTGGGCAACCTTATTAAATATGTGACAGTACTGTCCTTACTTTGTCTGGACGCTATGGCACAATTATCACATACATTTGAAGGGGGGACCACCTTGGCCTCCATACATACAGAACATGTTCTATCTGAAGGTACAGACATGTTAGACAGGCTTAAACAGGCTAATAATGCAAAAAAAAACCGTTTTAAAACAAAACCATTACTGTCTCTTTAAATGTTAAACAGAGCACACTTTCTGAATGTGTGAAAAACTATGAAGGAAATATCCAATCTTTACCAAATTTTCACCACAGTGTCTTAATGCCTTAAAAGTATTGCACCCCAATTTTCAAGCTTTTAACCTCTTAAATAACAATTTTTAACCCCACTACAGTCCCAGCCACAGCGTTTGCTGCGACTTCACCTGTCCTTAGGAGTTATCCGATACCAAATTAAGCCTTCCAGGAACGTTTTCAATGATCACCAGACCCTCTCACATGCAGCTGCATGCACTGCATCCAAAAGAAACTGCGCAATTATGGCGCGAAAATTAGGCTCTGCCTACTATAGTGAAAGGCCCTTCCTGACTGGAAAGGTGTCTAAACAACTGCCTGGCGCCTAAAAACGTTCCCCCACAATAAAAGTTTTATAAATCACCTCTAGATTTCATAAAAAACTTAAATAAAGCAATCGATTTAGCCCATAAGAGTGTCAACCAGTGTATAGCCCATAATAAGCCTTCATTCTGTTAAGAGTCTAAGGCCTAGATTTGGAGTTTGGCGGTAAAAGGGCTGTTAACGCTCCGCGGGCTTTTTTCTGGCCGCACCATAAATTTAACTCTGGTATCGAGAGTTTAAACAAATGCTGCGTTAGGCTCCAAAAAAGGAGCGTAGAGCATTTTTACCGCAAATGCAACTCTCGATACCAGAGTTGCTTACGGACGCGGCCGGCCTCAAAAACGTGCTCGTGCACGATTCTCCCATAGAAAACAATGGGGCTGTTTGAGCTGAAAAAAAACCTAACACCTGCAAAAAAGCAGCGTTCAGCTCCTAACGCAGCCCCATTGTTTTCTATGGGGAAACACTTCCTACGTCTGCACCTAACACTCTAACATGTACCCCGAGTCTAAACACCCCTACCCTTACACTTATTAACCCCTAATCTTCTGCCCCCGCTATCGCTGACCCCTGCATTATATTATTAACCCCTAATCTTCCGCTCCGTAAACCGCCGCAACTTACATTATCCCTATGTACCCCTAATCTGCTGCCCTAACATCGCCGACCCCTATATTATATTTATTAACCCCTAATCTGCCCCCCTCAACGTCGCCGACACCTGCCTACACTTATTAACTCCTAATCTGCCGAGCGGACCTGAGCGCTACTATAATAAAGTTATTAACCCCTAATCCGCCTCACTAACCCTATCATAAATAGTATTAACCCCTAATCTGCCCTCCCTAACATCGCCGACACCTACCTTCAATTATTAACCCCTAATCTGCCGAGCGGACCTCACCGCTACTATAATAAATGTATTAACCCCTAAAGCTAAGTCTAACCCTAATACTAACACCCCCCTAACTTAAATATAATTTACATCTAACTAAATAAATTAACTCTTATTAAATAACTTATTCCTATTTAAAGCTAAATACTTACCTGTAAAATAAATCCTAATATAGCTACAATATAAATTATAATTATATTATAGCTATTTTAGGATTAATATTTATTTTACAGGCAACTTTTTAATTATTTTAACCAGGTACAATAGCTATTAAATAGTTAAGAACTATTTAATAGTTACCTAGTTAAAATAATAACAAATTTACCTGTAAAATAAATCCTAACCTAAGATATAATTAAACCTAACACTACCCTATCAATAAATTAATTAAATAAACTAACTACAATTACCTACAATTAACCTAACACTACACTATCAATAAATTAATTAAACACAATTCCTACAAATAAATACAATTAAATAAACTAGCTAAAGTACAAAAAATAAAAAAGAACTAAGTTACAAAAAATAATAAAATATTTACAAACATAAGAAAAATATTACAACAATTTTAAACTAATTACACCTACTCTAAGCCCCCTAATAAAATAACAAAGACCCCCAAAATAAAAAATTCCCTACCCTATTCTAAATTAAAAAAGTTACAAGCTCTTTTACCTTACCAGCCCTGAACAGGGCCCTTTGCGGGGCATGCCCCAAGGATTTCAGCTCTTTTGCCTGTAAAAAAAAACATACCATACCCCCCCCCCCAACATTACAACCCACCACCCACATACCCCTAATCTAACCCAAACCCCCCTTAAATAAACCTAACACTAAGCCCCTGAAGATCTTCCTACCTTGTCTTCACCATACCAGGTTCACCGATCCGTCCTGGCTCCAACATCTTCATCCAACCCAAGCGGGGGTTGGCGATCCATCATCCGGTGCTGAAGAGGTCCAGAAGAGGCTCCAAAGTCTTCCTCCTATCCGGCAAGAAGAGGACATCCGGACCGGCAAACATCTTCTCCAAGCGGCATCTTCAATCTTCTTCCATCCGGTGCGGAGCGGGTCCATCTTGAAGCAGGCGACGCGGATCCATCCTCTTCTTCCGTTGTCTCCCGACGAATGACGGTTCCTTTAAGGGACGTCATCCAAGATGGCGTCCCTCGAATTCCGATTGGCTGATAGGATTCTATCAGCCAATCGGAATTAAGGTAGGAATTTTCTGATTGGCTGATGGAATCAGCCAATCAGAATCAAGTTCAATCCGATTGGCTGATCCAATCAGCCAATCAGATTGAGCTCGCATTCTATTGGCTGTTCCGATCAGCCAATAGAATGCGAGCTCAATCTGATTGGCTGATTGGATCAGCCAATCGGATTGAACTTGATTCTGATTGGCTGATTCCATCAGCCAATCAGAAAATTCCTACCTTAATTCCGATTGGCTGATAGAATCCTATCAGCCAATCGGAATTCGAGGGACGCCATCTTGGATGACGTCCCTTAAAGGAACCGTCATTCGTCGGGAGACAACGGAAGAAGAGGATGGATCCGCGTCGCCTGCTTCAAGATGGACCCGCTCCGCACCGGATGGAAGAAGATTGAAGATGCCGCTTGGAGAAGATGTTTGCCGGTCCGGATGTCCTCTTCTTGCCGGATAGGAGGAAGACTTTGGAGCCTCTTCTGGACCTCTTCAGCACCGGATGATGGATCGCCAACCCCCGCTTGGGTTGGATGAAGATGTTGGAGCCAGGACGGATCGGTGAACCTGGTATGGTGAAGACAAGGTAGGAAGATCTTCAGGGGCTTAGTGTTAGGTTTATTTAAGGGGGGTTTGGGTTAGATTAGGGGTATGTGGGTGGTGGGTTGTAATGTTGGGGGGGGAGGGGTATGGTATGTTTTTTTTTTACAGGCAAAAGAGCTGAAATCCTTGGGGCATGCCCCGCAAAGGGCCCTGTTCAGGGCTGGTAAGGTAAAAGAGCTTGTAACTTTTTTAATTTAGAATAGGGTAGGGAATTTTTTATTTTGGGGGTCTTTGTTATTTTATTAGGGGGCTTAGAGTAGGTGTAATTATTTTAAAATTGTTGTAATATTTTTCTTATGTTTGTAAATATTTTATTATTTTTTGTAACTTAGTTCTTTTTTATTTTTTGTACTTTAGCTAGTTTATTTAATTGTATTTATTTGTAGGAATTGTGTTTAATTAATTTATTGATAGTGTAGTGTTAGGTTAATTGTAGGTAGTTTATTTAATTAATTTATTGATAGGGTAGTGTTAGATTTAATTATATCTTAGGTTAGGATTTATTTTACAGGTAAATTTGTTATTATTTTAACTAGGTAACTATTAAATAGTTCTTAACTATTTAATAGCTATTGTACCTGGTTAAAATAATTAAAAAGTTACCTGTAAAATAAATATTAATCCTAAAATAGCTATAATATAATTATAATTTATATTGTAGCTATATTAGGATTTATTTTACAGGTAAGTATTTAGCTTTAAATAGGAATCATTTATTTAATAAGAGTTAATTAATTTCGTTAGATGTAAATTATATTTAAGTTAGGGGGGTGTTAGTGTTAGGGTTAGACTTAGCTTTAGGGGTTAATCAATTTATTAGAATAGCGGTGAGCTCCGGTCGTCAGATTAGGGGTTAATAATTGAAGTTAGGTGTCGGCGATGTTAGGGAGGGCAGATTAGGGGTTAATACTATTTATGATAGGGTTAGTGAGGCGGGTTAGGGGTTAATAACTTTATTATAGTAGCGCTCAGGTCCGCTCAGCAGATTAGGGGTTAATAAGTGTAGGCAGGTGTCGGCGACGTTGAGGGGGGCAGATTAGGGGTTAATAAATATAATATAGGGGTCGGCGGTGTTAGGGGTAGCAGATTAGGGGTACATAAGTATAACGTAGGTGGCGGGCGGCAGATTAGGGGTTAAAAATTTTAATCGAGTGGCGGCGATGTGGGGGGACCTCGGTTTAGGGGTACATAGGTAGTTTATGGGTGTCAGTGTACTTTAGAGTACAGTAGTTAAGAGCTTTATGAACCGGCGTTAGCCAGAAAGCTCTTAACTCCTGCTATTTTCAGGCGGCTGGAATTTTGTCGTTAGAGCTCTAACGCTCACTTCAGAAACGACTCTAAATACCGGCGTTAGAAAGATCCCATTGAAAAGATAGGATACGCAAATGGCGTAGGGGGATCTGCGGTATGGAAAAGTCGCGGCTGAAAAGTGAGCGTTAGACCCTTTAATCACTGACTCCAAATACCAGCGGGCGGCCAAAACCAGCGTTAGGAGCCTCTAACGCTGGTTTTGACGGCTACCGCCGAACTCCAAATCTAGGCCTAAGAAAATGGCTTACCGATCCCCAAGAGGGAAAATGACAGTCTTCTAGCATTACACAGTCTTGTTAGAAAATGGACTAGTCATACCTTGAGCAGAAAAGTCTGCTAACTGTTCCCCCCAACTGAAGTTCTCTGGGCTCAACAGTCCTGCGTGGGAACAGCAATTGATTTTAGTTACTGCTGTTAAAATCATACTCCTCTTTTAAACAGAACTCTTCATCCCTTTCTGTTTTAGAGTAAATAGTACAAACCGGCACTATTTTAAAATAACAAACTCTTGATAGCAGAATAAAATACTACAATTAAACACAACATACTCTTCACCATCTCAGTGGAGATGCTACTTGTTCAGAGCGGCAAAGAGAATGACTGGGGGGCGGAGCCTGAGGAGGGGTTATATGGACAGCTTTTGCTGTGCTCTTTGCCATTTCCTGTTGGGGAAGAGAATATTCCCACAAGTAATGGATGACGCCGTGGACCGGACACACCAATGTTGGAGAAAATACTTTAATGAGTATTTTATTATTGCACTATTGCCTGTATACAGTATATTTGTTTAGATATACACTTGCATAGTAACCTTGCACTATTGCCTGCATACAGTATATGGGTTTAGATATACACTTGCATAGTAACCTTGCACTATTGCCTGCATACAGTATATGTGTTTAGATATACCCTTGCATAGTAACCTTGCACAATTGCCTGCATACAGTATATGTGTTTAGATATACACTTGCATAGTAACCTTGCACTATTGCCTGCATACAGTATATGTGTTTAGATATACCCTTGCATAGTAACCTTGCACTATTGCCTGCATACAGTATATGTGTTTAGATATACCCTTGCATAGTAACCTTGCACTATTGCCTGCATACAGTATATGTGTTTAGATATACCCTTGCATAGTAACCTTGTACTATTGCCTGCATACAGTATATGTGTTTAGATATACCCTTGCATAGTAACCTTGCGCTATTGCCTGCATACTGTATATGTGTTTAGATATACCCTTGCATAGTAACCTTGCATTATTGCCTGCATACAATATATGTGTTTAGATATACCCTTGCATAGTAACCTTGCACTATTGCCTGCATACAGTATATGTGTTTAGATATACCCTTGCATAGTAACCTTGCATTATTGCCTGCATACAGTATATGTGTTTAGATATACCCTTGCATAGTAACCTTGCACTATTGCCTGCATACAGTATATGTGTTTAGATATACCCTTGCATAGTAACCTTGCACTATTGCCTGCATACAGTATATGTGTTTAGATATACACTTGCATAGTAACCTTGCACTATTGCCTGCATACAGTATATGTGTTTAGATATACCCTTGCATAGTAACCTTACACTATTGCCTGCATACAGTATATGTGTTTAGATATACCCTTGCATAGTAACCTTGCACTATTGCCTGCATACAGTATATGTGTTTAGATATACCCTTGCATAGTAACCTTGCACTATTGCCTGCATACAGTATATGTGTTTAGATATACACTTGCATAGTAACCTTGCACTATTGCCTGCATATATGTGCAAGGTGGTAAAATACATTAAGTCAGCTCCAGAGCCGCAATTCACTACTGGGACCTATTGGAACATATCTTGAGAGTCAATGACAAGAGGCATGTGTGTATAGCCACCAATCACCACCTAGCTACTAATAGTGCATTAATGCTCCTAAACCTACCTAGGTATGCTTTATAACACAGTAAACTTGATAATATAAGCAAACTGAAATCTTAAAACTGCATGCTCTATCTGAACCATGAAAAAACAGAATTTATGTTTACCTGATAAATTACTTTCTCCAACGGTGTGTCCGGTCCACGGCGTCATCCTTACTTGTGGGATATTCTCTTCCCCAACAGGAAATGGCAAAGAGCCCAGCAAAGCTGGTCACATGATCCCTCCTAGGCTCCGCCTTCCCCAGTCATTCGACCGACGTAAAGGAGGAATATTTGCATAGGAGAAATCATATGATACCGTGGTGACTGTAGTTAAAGAAAATAAATTATCAGACCTGATTAAAAAACCAGGGCGGGCCGTGGACCGGACACACCGTTGGAGAAAGTAATTTATCAGGTAAACATAAATTCTGTTTTCTCCAACATAGGTGTGTCCGGTCCACGGCGTCATCCTTACTTGTGGGAACCAATACCAAAGCTTTAGGACACGGATGAAGGGAGGGAGCAAATCAGGTCACCTAAATGGAAGGCACCACGGCTTGCAAAACCTTTCTCCCAAAAATAGCCTCAGAAGAAGCAAAAGTATCAAACTTGTAAAATTTGGTAAAAGTGTGCAGTGAAGACCAAGTCGCTGCCTTACATATCTGATCAACAGAAGCCTCGTTCTTGAAGGCCCATGTGGAAGCCACAGCCCTAGTGGAATGAGCTGTGATTCTTTCAGGAGGCTGCCGTCCGGCAGTCTCATAAGCCAATCTGATGATGCTTTTAATCCAAAAAGAGAGAGAGGTAGAAGTTGATTTTTGACCTCTCCTTTTACCAGAATAAACAACAAACAAGGAAGATGTTTGTCTAAAATCCTTTGTAGCATCTAAATAGAATTTTAGAGCGCGAACAACATCCAAATTGTGCAACAAACGTTCCTTCTTTGAAACTGGATTCGGACACAAAGAAGGCACGACTATCTCCTGGTTAATGTTTTTGTTAGAAACAACTTTCGGAAGAAAACCAGGTTTAGTACGTAAAACCACCTTATCTGCATGGAACACCAGATAAGGAGGAGAACACTGCAGAGCAGATAATTCTGAAACTCTTCTAGCAGAAGAAATTGCAACCAAAAACAAAACTTTCCAAGATAATAACTTAATATCAACGGAATGTAAGGGTTCAAACGGAACCCCCTGAAGAACTGAAAGAACTAAATTGAGACTCCAAGGAGGAGTCAAAGGTTTGTAAACAGGCTTGATTCTAACCAGAGCCTGAACAAAGGCTTGAACATCTGGCACAGCTGCCAGCTTTTTGTGAAGTAACACAGACAAGGCAGAAATCTGTCCCTTCAAGGAACTTGCAGATAATCCTTTCTCCAATCCTTCTTGAAGAAAGGATAGAATCTTAGGAATTTTTACCTTGTCCCAAGGGAATCCTTTAGATTCACACCAACAGATATATTTTTTCCATATTTTGTGGTAAATTTTTCTAGTTACAGGCTTTCTGGCCTGAACAAGAGTATCAATAACAGAATCTGAGAACCCTCGCTTTGATAAGATCAAGCGTTCAATCTCCAAGCAGTCAGTTGGAGTGAGACCAGATTCGGATGTTCGAACGGACCTTGAACAAGAAGGTCTCGTCTCAAAGGTAGCTTCCATGGTGGAGCCGATGACATATTCACCAGGTCTGCATACCAAGTCCTGCGTGGCCACGCAGGAGCTATCAAGATCACCGATGCCCTCTCCTGATTGATCCTGGCTACCAGCCTGGGGATGAGAGGAAACGGCGGGAATACATAAGCTAGTTTGAAGGTCCAAGGTGCTACTAGTGCATCTACTAGAGTCGCCTTGGGATCCCTGGATCTGGACCCGTAGCAAGGAACCTTGAAGTTCTGACGAGAGGCCATCAGATCCATGTCTGGAATGCCCCACAGTTGAGTAATGTGGGCAAAGATTTCCGGATGGAGTTCCCACTCCCCCGGATGTAATGTCTGACGACTCAGAAAATCCGCTTCCCAATTTTCCACTCCTGGGATGTGGATTGCAGACAAGTGGCAGGAGTGAGTCTCCGCCCATTGAATGATTTTGGTCACTTCTTCCATCGCCAGGGAACTCCTTGTTCCCCCCTGATGGTTGATGTACGCAACAGTCGTCATGTTGTCTGATTGAAACCGTATGAACTTGGCCTTTGCTAGCTGAGGCCAAGCCTTGAGAGCATTGAGTATTGCTCTCAGTTCCAGAATATTTATCGGTAGAAGAGATTCTTCCCGAGACCAAAGACCCTGAGCTTTCAGGGGTCCCCAGATCGCGCCCCAGCCCATCAGACTGGCGTCGGTCGTGACAATGACCCACTCTGGTCTGCGGAAGCTCATCCCCTGTGACAGGTTGTCCAGGGACAGCCACCAACGGAGTGAATCTCTGGTCCTCTGATTTACTTGTATCGTCGGAGACAAGTCTGTATAGTCCCCATTCCACTGACTGAGCATGCACAGTTGTAATGGTCTTAGATGAATGCGCGCAAAAGGAACTATGTCCATTGCCGCTACCATCAAACCTATTACTTCCATGCACTGCGCTATGGAAGGAAGAGGAACGGAATGAAGTATTTGACAAGAGTTTAGAAGTTTTGTTTTTCTGGCCTCTGTCAGAAAAATCCTCATTTCTAAGGAGTCTATTATTGTTCCCAAGAAGGGAACCCTCGTTGACGGAGATAGAGAACTCTTTTCTACGTTCACTTTCCATCCGTGAGATCTGAGAAAGGCCAGGACAATGTCCGTGTGAGCCTTTGCTAGAGGAAGGGACGACGCTTGAATCAGAATGTCGTCCAAGTAAGGTACTACTGCAATGCCCCTTGGTCTTAGCACCGCTAGAAGGGACCCTAGTACCTTTGTGAAAATCCTTGGAGCAGTGGCTAATCCGAACGGAAGTGCCACGAACTGGTAATGCTTGTCCAGGAATGCGAACCTTAGGAACCGATGATGTTCCTTGTGGATAGGAATAT
This sequence comes from Bombina bombina, assembly GCF_027579735.1. Taxonomy (NCBI): domain Eukaryota; kingdom Metazoa; phylum Chordata; class Amphibia; order Anura; family Bombinatoridae; genus Bombina; species Bombina bombina. The sequence goes on along the minus strand of NC_069499.1, from coordinate 1,477,919,269 downwards.
GTAGATACGCATCCTTTAAATCCACCGTGGTCATGAATTGACCTTCCTGGATGGAAGGAAGAATTGTTCGAATGGTTTCCATTTTGAACGATGGAACCTTGAGAAACTTGTTTAGGATCTTGAGATCTAAGATTGGTCTGAACGTTCCCTCTTTTTTGGGAACTACGAACAGATTGGAGTAGAACCCCATCCCTTGTTCTCCTAATGGAACAGGATGAATCACTCCCATTTTTAACAGGTCTTCTACACAATGTAAGAATGCCTGTTTTTTTATGTGGTCTGAAGAAAATTGAGACCTGTGGAACCTCCCCCTTGGGGGAAGCCCTTTGAATTCCAGAAGATAACCTTGGGAGACTATTTCTAGCGCCCAAGGATCCAGAACATCTCTTGCCCAAGCCTGAGCGAAGAGAGAGAGTCTGCCCCCCACCAGATCCGGTCCCGGATCGGGGGCCAACATCTCATGCTGTCTTGGTAGCAGTGGCAGGTTTCTTGGCCTGCTTTCCCTTGTTCCAGCCTTGCATTGGTCTCCAGGCTGGCTTGGCTTGAGAAGTATTACCCTCTTGCTTAGAGGACGTAGCACTTGGGGCTGGTCCGTTTCTACGAAAGGGACGAAAATTAGGTTTATTTTTGGCCTTGAAAGACCTATCCTGAGGAAGGGCGTGGCCCTTGCCCCCAGTGATATCAGAGATAATCTCTTTCAAGTCAGGGCCAAACAGCGTTTTCCCCTTGAAAGGAATGTTAAGCAATTTGTTCTTGGAAGACGCATCCGCTGACCAAGATTTTAACCAAAGCGCTCTGCGCGCCACAATAGCAAACCCAGAATTTTTCGCGGCTAACCTAGCCAATTGCAAAGTGGCGTCTAGGGTGAAAGAATTAGCCAATTTGAGAGCACGGATTCTGTCCATAATCTCCTCATAAGAAGGAGAATTACTAGTGATCGCCTTTTCTAGCTCATCGAACCAGAAACACGCGGCTGTAGTGACAGGGACAATGCATGAAATTGGTTGTAGAAGGTAACCTTGCTGAACAAACATCTTTTTAAGCAAACCTTCTAATTTTTTATCCATAGGATCTTTGAAAGCACAACTATCTTCTATGGGTATAGTGGTGCGTTTGTTTAGAGTAGAAACCGCCCCCTCGACCTTGGGGACTGTCTGCCATAAGTCCTTTCTGGGGTCGACCATAGGAAACAATTTTTTAAATATGGGGGGAGGGACGAAAGGTATACCGGGCCTTTCCCATTCTTTATTTACAATGTCCGCCACCCGCTTGGGTATAGGAAAAGCTTCGGGGGGCCCCGGGACCTCTAGGAACTTGTCCATTTTACATAGTTTCTCTGGGATGACCAAATTCTCACAATCATCCAGAGTGGATAACACCTCCTTAAGCAGAGCGCGGAGATGTTCCAACTTAAATTTAAATGTAATCACATCAGGTTCAGCTTGTTGAGAAATTTTCCCTGAATCTGAAATTTCTCCCTCAGACAAAACCTCCCTGGCCCCCTCAGACTGGTGTAGGGGCCCTTCAGAAACAATATCATCAGCGTCCTCATGCTCTTCAGTATTTTCTAAAACAGAGCAGTCGCGCTTTCGCTGATAAGTGGGCATTTTGGCTAAAATGTTTTTGATAGAATTATCCATTACAGCCGTTAATTGTTGCATAGTAAGGAGTATTGGCGCGCTAGATGTACTAGGGGCCTCTTGTGTGGGCAAGACTGGTGTAGACGAAGGAGGGGATGATGCAGTACCATGCTTACTCCCCTCACTTGAGGAATCATCTTGGGCATCATTTTCTCTAAATTTTGTGTCACATAAATCACATCTATTTAAATGAGAAGGGACCTTGGCTTCCCCACATTCAGAACACAGTCTATCTGGCAGTTCAGACATGTTAAACAGGCATAAACTTGATAACAAAGTACAAAAAACGTTTTAAAATAAAACCGTTACTGTCACTTTAAATTTTAAACTGAACACACTTTATTACTGCAATTGCGAAAAAGTATGAAGGAATTGTTCAAAATTCACCAAAATTTCACCACAGTGTCTTAAAGCCTTAAAAGTATTGCACACCAAATTTGGAAGCTTTAACCCTTAAAATAACAGAACCTGAGCCGTTTTTATATTTAACCCCTTTACAGTCCCTGGTATCTGCTTTGCTGAGACCCAACCAAGCCCAAAGGGGAATACGATACCAAATGACGCCTTCAGAAAGTCTTTTCTATGTATCAGAGCTCCTCACACATGCATCTGCATGTCATGCTTCTCAAAAACAAGTGCGCAATACAGGCGCGAAAATGAGACTCTGCCTATGATTAGGGAAAGCCCCTAGAGAATAAGGTGTCCAATACAGTGCCTGCCGGTTATTTGACAAAATTCCCAAGATTAAAATAATTCCTCAAGGCTATGGAGTATAAAATATGTTTATATATAAATCGATTTAGCCCAGAAAATGTCTACAGTCTTAAAAAGCCCTTGTGAAGCCCTTATTTACTGTCTGTAATAAAATGGCTTACCGGATCCCATAGGGAAAATGACAGCTTCCAGCATTACATCGTCTTGTTAGAATGTGTCATACCTCAAGCAGCAAAAGTCTGCTCACTGTTCCCCCAACTGAAGTTAATTCCTCTCAACAGTCCTGTGTGGAACAGCCATCGATTTTAGTAACGGTTGCTAAAATCATTTTCCTCTTACAAACAGAAATCTTCATCTCTTTTCTGTTTCAGAGTAAATAGTACATACCAGCACTATTTTAAAATAACAAACTCTTGATTGAATAATAAAAACTACAGTTAAACACTAAAAAACTCTAAGCCATCTCCGTGGAGATGTTGCCTGTACAACGGCAAAGAGAATGACTGGGGAAGGCGGAGCCTAGGAGGGATCATGTGACCAGCTTTGCTGGGCTCTTTGCCATTTCCTGTTGGGGAAGAGAATATCCCACAAGTAAGGATGACGCCGTGGACCGGACACACCTATGTTGGAGAAACATAATTTATACTTACCTGATAAAACATAATTTATGCTTACCTGATAAATTTATTTCTCTTGTAGTGTATCCAGTCCACGGATCATCCATTACTTATGGGATATTAACTCCTCCCCAACAGGAAGTGCAAGAGGATTCACCCAGCAGAGCTGCTATATAGCTCCTCCCCTAACTGCCATTACCAGTCATTCGACCGAAAACATGCAGAGAAAGGAAAACCATAGGGTACAGTGGTGACTGTAGTTTAATGGAAAAATTACCTGCCTTAAAGTGACAGGGCGGGCCGTGGACTGGATACACTACAAGAGAAATAAATTTATCAGGTAAGCATAAATTATGTTTTCTCTTGTTAAGTGTATCCAGTCCACGGATCATCCATTACTTATGGGATACCAATACCAAAGCTAAAGTACACGGATGACGGGAGGGACAGGCAGGCTCTTTATACGGAAGGAACCACTGCCTGAAGAACCTTTCTCCCAAAAACAGCCTCCGAAGAAGCAAAAGTGTCAAATTTGTAAAATTTGTAAAAAGTATGAAGAGAAGACCAAGTTGCAGCCTTGCAAACCTGTTCAACAGAAGCCTCATTCTTAAAGGCCCAAGTGGAAGCCACAGCTCTAGTAGAATGTGCTGTAATTCTTTCAGGAGGCTGCTGTCCAGCAGTCTCATAGGCTAACCGTATTATGCTACGAAGCCAAAAGGAGAGAGAGGTAGCCGAAGCTTTTTGACCTCTCCTCTGACCAGAATAAACGACAAACAGGGAAGACGTTTGTCGAAAATCCTTAGTTGCCTGTAGATAAAATTTCAGGGCACGGACTACATCTAGATTGTGTAGCAGACGTTCCTTTTTCGAAGAAGGATTAGGACACAAAGATGGAACCACAATCTCTTGATTGATATTCCTGTTAGTGACCACCTTAGGTAGGAACCCAGGTTTAGTACGCAGAACTACCTTGTCTGAATGAAAAATCAGATAAGGAGAATCACAATGTAAGGCAGATAACTCAGAGACTCTTCGAGCCGAGGAAATCGCCATTAAAAACAGAACTTTCCAAGATAACAACTTGATATCAATGGAATGAAGGGGTTCAAACGGAACCCCCTGTAAAACATTAAGAACTAAGTTCAAACTCCATGGTGGAGCAACAGTTTTAAACACAGGCTTGATCCTAGCTAAAGCCTGACAAAAAGCTTGAACGTCCGGAACTTCTGACAGACGTCTGTGTAAAAGAATGGACAGAGCTGAAATCTGTCCCTTTAAGGAACTAGCGGATAAACCCTTTTCTAAACCTTCTTGTAGAAAAGACAATATCCTCGGAATCCTAACCTTACTCCATGAGTAACTCTTGGATTCGCACCAATATAAGTATTTGCGCCATATCTTATGGTAAATCTTTCTGGTAACAGGCTTCCTAGCCTGTATTAAGGTATCAATAACTGACTCAGAAAAACCACGTTTTGATAAAATCAAGCGTTCAATTTCCAAGCAGTCAGCTTCAGAGAAATTAGATTTTGATGTTTGAAGTGACCCTGGATCAGAAGGTCCTGTTTCAGAGGTAGCGACCAAGGTGGACAGGATGACATGTCCACTAGATCTGCATACCAAGTCCTGCGTGGCCATGCAGGCGCTATTAGAATCACTGATGCTCTCTCCTGTTTGATTCTGGCAATCAATCGAGGAAGCATCGGGAAGGGTGGAAACACATAAGCCATCCCGAAGGTCCAAGGTGCTGTCAAAGCATCTATCAGAACCGCTCCCGGATCCCTGGATCTGGACCCGTAACGAGGAAGCTTGGCGTTCTGTCGAGACGCCATGAGATCTATCTCTGGTTTGCCCCAACGTCGAAGTATTTGGGCAAAGACCTCCGGATGAAGTTCCCACTCCCCCGGATGAAAAGTCTGACGACTTAAGAAATCCGCCTCCCAGTTCTCCACTCCCGGGATGTGGATTGCTGACAGGTGGCAAGAGTGAGACTCTGCCCAGCGAATTATCTTTGATACTTCCATCATTGCTAGGGAGCTTCTTGTCCCTCCATGATGGTTGATGTAAACTACAGTCGTGATGTTTTCCGACTGAAACCTGATGAACCCCCGAGTTGTTAACTGGGGCCAAGCCAGAAGGGCATTGAGAACTGCTCTCAATTCCAGAATGTTTATTGGTAGGAGACTCTCCTCCTGATTCCATTGTCCCTGAGCCTTCAGAGAATTCCAGACAGCGCCCCAACCTAGTAGGCTGGCGTCTGTTGTTACAATTGTCCAGTCCGGCCTGCTGAATAGCATCCCCCTGGACAGATGTGGCCGAGAAAGCCACCATAGAAGAGAATTTCTGGTCTCTTGATCCAGATTCAGAGTAGGGGACAAGTCTGAGTAATCCCCATTCCACTGACTTAGCATGCACAATTGCAGCGGTCTGAGATGTAGACGTGCAAAGGGTACTATGTCCATTGCTTCTACCATTAAGCCGATCACCTCCATGCATTGAGCTACTGACGGGTGTTGAATGGAATGAAGGACACGGCATGCATTTTGAAGCTTTGTTAACCTGTCTTCTGTCAGGTAAATCTTCATTTCTACAGAATCTATAAGAGTCCCCAAGAAGGGAACTCTTGTGAGTGGAAAGAGAGAACTCTTCTTTTCGTTCACCTTCCATCCATGCGACCTTAGAAATGCCAGTACTAACTCTGTATGAGACTTGGTAGTTTGAAAGCTTGAAGCTTGTATCAGAATGTCGTCTAGGTACGGAGCTACCGCAATTCCTCGCGGTCTTAGTACCGCCAGAAGAGCACCCAGAACCTTTGTGAAGATTCTCGGAGCCGTAGCCAATCCGAATGGAAGAGCTACAAACTGGTAATGCCTGTCTAGAAAGGCAAACCTTAGATACCGGTAATGATCTTTGTGAATCGGTATGTGAAGGTAAGCATCCTTTAAATCCACTGTGGTCATGTACTGACCCTTTTGGATCATGGGTAAAATTGTCCGAATAGTTTCCATTTTGAACGATGGAACTCTTAGGAATTTGTTTAGGATCTTTAAATCCAAGATTGGCCTGAAAGTTCCCTCTTTTTTGGGAACCACAAACAGATTTGAGTAAAACCCTTGTCCTTGTTCCGACCGCGGAACCGGATGGATCACTCCCATTAATAAAAGATCTTGTACGCAGCGTAGAAACGCCTCTTTCTTTATTTGGTTTGTTGACAACCTTGACAGATGAAATCTCCCTCTTGGGGGAGAGAATTTGAAGTCTAGAAGGTATCCCTGAGATATGATCTCTAACGCCCAGGGATCCTGGACATCTCTTGCCCAAGCCTGGGCGAAGAGAGAAAGTCTGCCCCCCACTAGATCCGTTCCCGGATCGGGGGCCCTCGATTCATGCTGTCTTAGGGGCAGCAGCAGGTTTCCTGGCCTGCTTGCCCTTGTTCCAGGACTGGTTAGGTCTCCAGCCTTGTCTGTAGCGAGCAACAGCTCCTTCCTGTTTTGGTGCAGAGGAAGTTGATGCTGCTCCTGCTTTGAAATTACGAAAGGAACGAAAATTAGACTGTCTAGCCTTAGGTTTGGCTCTGTCTTGAGGCAGGGCATGGCCTTTACCTCCTGTAATGTCAGCGATAATTTCTTTCAACCCGGGCCCGAATAAGGTCTGCCCTTTGAAAGGTATATTAAGCAATTTAGATTTAGAAGTAACGTCAGCTGACCAGGATTTTAGCCACAGTGCTCTGCGTGCCTGAATGGCGAATCCGGAATTCTTAGCCGTAAGTTTAGTTAAATGTACTACGGCATCTGAAATGAATGAGTTAGCTAACTTAAGGGCTTTAAGCTTGTGTGTAATCTCATCTAATGGAGCTGATTCAAGTGTCTCTTCCAGAGACTCAAACCAAAATGCTGCTGCAGCCGTGACAGGCGCAATGCATGCAAGAGGTTGCAATATAAAACCTTGTTGAACAAACATTTTCTTAAGGTAACCCTCTAACTTTTTATCCATTGGATCTGAAAAGGCACAGCTATCCTCCACCGGGATAGTGGTACGCTTAGCTAAAGTAGAAACTGCTCCCTCCACCTTAGGGACCGTTTGCCATAAGTCCCGTGTGGTGGCGTCTATTGGAAACATCTTTCTAAATATCGGAGGGGGTGAGAACGGCACACCGGGTCTATCCCACTCCTTAGTAACAATTTCAGTAAGTCTCTTAGGTATAGGAAAAACGTCAGTACTCGCCGGTACCGCAAAATATTTATCCAACCTACACATTTTCTCTGGTATTGCAACTGTGTTACAATCATTCAGAGCCGCTAACACCTCCCCTAGTAATACACGGAGGTTTTCCAGCTTAAATTTAAAATTTGAAATATCTGAATCCAGTTTGTTTGGATCAGAACCGTCACCCGCAGAATGAAGCTCTCCGTCCTCATGTTCTGCAAATTGTGACGCAGTGTCTGACATGGCCCTAATATTATCAGCGCACTCTGTTCTCACCCCAGAGTGATCACGCTTACCTCTTAGTTCTGGTAATTTAGCCAAAACTTCAGTCATAACAGTAGCCATATCCTGTAATGTGATTTGTAATGGCCGCCCAGATGTACTCGGCGCTACAATATCACGCACCTCCCGAGCGGGAGATGCAGGTACTGACACGTGAGGCGAGTTAGTCGGCATAACTCTCCCCTCGTTGTTTGGTGAAATATGTTCAATTTGTACAGATTGACTTTTATTTAAAGTAGCATCAATACAGTTAGTACATAAATTTCTATTGGGCTCCACTTTGGCTTTAGCACATATAGCACAGATATCTTCCTCTGAATCAGACATGTTTAACACACTAGCAAATAAACTAGCAACTTGGAAATACTTTTCAAGTAATTTACTATAATATGAAAACGTACTGTGCCTATAAGAAGCACAGAAAAAGTTATGACAGTTGAAAATTAATAAACTGAAAAGTTATAGCATCAAATCTTTGTAAAAAACACAATTTTAGCAAAGGATTGCTCCCATTAGCAAAGGATAACTAACCCTGATAGCAGAAAAAAAAAAAAAAAATACAGAAATAAACGTTTTTTTTTATCACAGTCAACTATAATCTCACAGCTCTGCTGTGAGTGATTACCTCCCTCAAAACAAGTTTTGAAGACCCCTGAGTTCTGTAGAGATGAACCGGATCATGCAGGGAAGACAATAAACTTCTGACTGAATTTTTTGATGCGTAGCAAAAGCACCAAAAAAGGCCCCTCCCCCTCACACATAACAGTGAGAGAGATCAGTAAACTGTCATAAATTAAATAAAACGACTGCCAAGTGGAAAAAAATAGTGCCCAAAACATTTTTTCACCCAGTACCTCAGAAAATTAAACGATTTTACATGCCAGCAAAAAACGTTTAACATTAATAAATTGAGTGTTATTAAAAAGCCTGTTGCTAGTCCCTGCAAATTAGGCTAAAGTTTTATGCATACAGTATAATTCCAGTGAAGTGCCATTCCCCAGAATACTGAAGTGTAAAATATACATACATGACAGCCTGATACCAGTTGCTGCTACTGCATTTAAGGCTGAGTTTACATTATATCGGTATGGCAGAATTTTCTCATAAATTCCATTGTCAGAAAATAATAAGCTGCTACATACCTCTTTGCAGATTAATCTGCCCGCTGTCCCCTGATCTGAAGTTTACCTCTCCTCAGATGGCCGAGAAACAGCAATATGATCTTAACTACTCCGGCTAAAATCATAGAAAAACTCAGGTAGATTCTTCTTCAAATTCTACCAGAGAAGGAATAACACACTCCGGTGCTATTATAAAATAACAAACTTTTGATTGAAGGTATGAAACTAAGTATAATCACCACAGTCCTCTCACACATCCTATCTATTCGTTGGGTGCAAGAGAATGACTGGTAATGGCAGTTAGGGGAGGAGCTATATAGCAGCTCTGCTGGGTGAATCCTCTTGCACTTCCTGTTGGGGAGGAGTTAATATCCCATAAGTAATGGATGATCCGTGGACTGGATACACTTAACAAGAGAAATTTATTTCTCTTGTAGTGTATCCACTCCACGGATCATCCATTACTTGTGGGATATTCTCCTTCCCAACAGGAAGTTGCAAGAGGATCACCCACAGCAGAGCTGCTACATAGCTCCTCCCCTCACTACCATATCCAGTCATTTGACCGAAACAAGCCGAGAAAGGAGAAACCATAGGGTGCAGTGGTGACTGTAGTTTAATTAAAATTTAGACCTGCCTTAAAAGGACAGGGCGGGCCGTGGACTGGATACACTACAAGAGAAATAAATTTATCAGGTAAGCATAAATTATGTTTTCTCTTGTTAAGTGTATCCAGTCCACGGATCATCCATTACTTGTGGGATACCAATACCAAAGCTAAAGTACACGGATGATGGGAGGGATAAGGCAGGAACTTAAACGGAAGGGACCACTGCCTGTAGAACCTTTCTCCCAAAAACAGCATCCGAAGAAGCAAAAGTATCAAATTTGTAAAATTTTGAAAAGGTGTGAAGTGAAGACCAAGTCGCAGCCTTGCAAATCTGTTCAACAGAGGCCTAATTTTTAAAGGCCCAGGTGGAAGCCACAGCTATAGTAGAATGAGCTGTAATCCTTTCAGGGGGCTGCTGTCCAGCAGTCTCATAGGCTAAGCGTATTATGCTCCGAAGCCAAAAGGTACGCAGAACTACCTTGTCTGAATGAAAAATCAGATAAGGAGAATCACATTGTAAGGCAGATAACTCAGAGACTCTACGAGCCGAGGAAATAGCCATCAAAAACAGAACTTTAAGAACCAAGTTTAAGCTCCACGGGGGAGCAACAGTTTTAAACACAGGCTTAATCCTAACCAAAGCCTGACAAAATGCCTGGACGTCTGGAACCTCTGCCAGACGCTTGTGCAAAAGAATAGACAGAGCAGAGATCTGTCCCTTTAAAGAACTAGCTGATAAGCCTTTGTCCAAACCCTCTTGGAGAAACAATATCCTAGGAATCCTAACCTTACTCAATGAGTAACTCTTGGATTCACACCAATAAAGATATTTACGCCATATCTTATGGTAAATTGACTGTCAATGACTGACTCGGAGAAGCCACGCCTTGATAGAATCAAGCGTTCAATCTCCATGCAGTCAGTCTCAGAGAAATTAGATTTGGATGATTGAAAGGGCCTTGTATTAGGAGGTCCTGTCTCAGAGGCAGAGACCATGGTGGAAGAGATGACATGTCCACTAGGTCTGCATACCAGGTCCTGCGTGGCCATGCAGGCGCTATCAAAATCACCGATGCTCTCTCCTGTTTTTTGGCAATCAGTCGAGGGAGCAGAGGAAACGGTGGAAACACATAAGCCAGGTTGAAGAACCAAGGAGCTGCTAGAGCATCTATCAGCGTCGCTCCCGGGTCCCTCGACCTGGATCCGTAACAAGGAAGCTTGGCGTTCTGGCGAGACGCCATTTCCTTCATGCTGTCTTGGGGGCAGCAGCAGGCTTTCTGGCCTGCTTGTCCTTGTTCCAGGACTGGTTAGGTTTCCAGGCCTGTCTGGAATGAGCAACAGTTCCCTCTTGTTTGGAAGCGGAGGAAGTTGATGCTGCTCCTGCCTTGAAATTTCGAAAGGCACAAAAATTAGACTGTTTGGCCTTTGATTTGACCTTGTCCTGAGGAAGGGTATGACCCTTGCCTCCAGTAATGTCAGCAATAATTTCCTTCAAGCCAGGCCTGAATAAGGTCTGCCCCTTGAAAGGAATGTTGAGTAATTTAGACTTTGAAGTCACGTCAGCTGACCAGGATTTAAGCCATAGCGCCCTACACGCCTGGATGGCGAATCCGGAATTCTTAGCCGTTAGTTTAGTCAAATGAACAATGGCATCAGAAACAAATGAGTTAGCTAGCTTAAGCGTTCTCAGCTTGTCAATAATTCCATTCAATGGAGCGGTATGGATGGCCTCTTCCAGGGCCTCAAACCAGAATGCCGCCTCAGCAGTGACAGGCGCAATGCATGCAAGGGGCTGTAGAATAAAACCTTGTTGAATAAACATTTCCTTAAGGTAACCCTCCAATTTTTTATCCATTGGATCTGAAAAAGCACAACTGTCCTCAACCGCGATAGTGGTACGCTTTGCTAAAGTAGAAACTGCTCCCTCCACCTTAGGGACCGTCTGCCATAAGTCCCGTGTAGTGGCGTCTATTGGAAACATTTTTCTAAATATAGGAGGTGGGGAAAAGGGCACACCGGGCCTATCCCACTCCTTGCTAATAATTTCTGTAAGCCTTTTAGGTATAGGAAAAACATCAGTACACACCGGCACCGCATAGTATCTATCTAGTCTACACAATTGCAAATGTGTTACAGTCATTCAGAGCAGCTAATACCACCCCAAGCAATACACGGAGGTTCTCAAGCTTAAATTTAAAATTAGAAATCTCTGAATCAGGTTTCCCCGAATCAGAGATGTCACCCACAGACTGAAGCTCTCCGTCCTCATGTTCTGCATACTGTGACGCAGTATCAGACATGGCTCTTACAGCATTTGCGCGCTCTGTATCTCTCCTAGCCCCAGAGCTATCGCGCTTGCCTCTTAATTCAGGCAATCTAGATAATACCTCTGACAGGGTATTATTCATGATTGCAGCCATGTCCTGCAAAGTAATTGCTATGGGCGTCCCTGATGTAGTTGGCGCCATATTAGCGTGCGTCCCCTGAGCGGGAGGCGAAGGGTCTGACACGTGGGGAGAGTTAGTCGGCATAACTTCCCCCTCGACAGAACCCTCTGGTGATAATTCTTTTATAGATAAAGACTGATCTTTACTGTTTAAGGTGAAATCAATACATTTAGTACACATTCTCCTATGGGGCTCCACCATGGCTTTCAAACATAATGAACAAGTAGGTTCCTCTATGTCAGACATGTTTAAACAGACTAGCAATGAGACTAGCAAGCTTGGAAAACACTTTAAAACAAGTTTACAAGCAATATAAAACAACGTTACTGCGCCTTTAAGAAACACAAATTTTTTCCAAATTTGAAATAACAGTGAAAAAAGGCAGTTACACTAACGAAATTTTTACAGTGTATGTAATAAGTTAGCAGAGCATTGCACCCACTTGCAAATGAATGATTAACCCCTTAATACCAAAAACGGAATAACAAATGACAAAAACGTTTTTTAAACAGTCACAACAACTGCCACAGCTCTACTGTGGCTTTTTACCTCCCTCAATACGACTTTTGATGCCTTTTGAGCCCTTCAGCAAAGTCCTGGATCATGCAGGAAGAAGCTGGATGTCTGTGTCTGTAATTTTTTCTGCGCAAAAAAGCGCTAAAATAGGCCCCTCCCACTCATATTACAACAGTGGGAAGCCTCAGGGAACTGTTTCTAGGCAAAATTCAAGCCAGCCATGTGGAGAAAACTAGGCCCCAATAAGTTTTATCACCAAACATATATAAAAAACGATTAAACATGCCAGCAAACGTTTTAAAATACACTTTTATAAGAGTATGTATCTCTATTAATAAGCCTGATACCAGTCGCTATCACTGCATTTAAGGCTTTACTTACATTACTTCGGTATCAGCAGCATTTTCTAGCAAATTCCATCCCTAGAAAAATATTAACTGCACATACCTTATTGCAGGAAAACCTGCACGCCATTCCCCCTCTGAAGTAATCTCACTCCTCAGAATATGTGAGAACAGCAAAGGATCTTAGTTACTTCTGCTAAGATCATAGAAAACGCAGGCAGATTCTTCTTCTAAATACTGCCTGAGATAAACAGCACACTCCGGTACCATTTAAAAATAACAAACTTTTGATTGAAGAAATAAACTAATTATAAAACACCACAGTCCTCTTACGACCTCCATCTTTGTTGAGAGTTGCAAGAGAATGACTGGATATGGTAGTGAGGGGAGGAGCTATGTAGCAGCTCTGCTGTGGGTGATCCTCTTGCAACTTCCTGTTGGGAAGGAGAATATCCCACAAGTAATGGATGATCCGTGGACTGGATACACTTAACAAGAGAAATTAAATTTTGATTTTCTTTAAAAAAACATTCTAATGTAAAAATAAAATGCCATGTTTCCTTAAATAATGATATTTTCAAACAAATTGCCTTATTGTATTATCCTTTATCTAATCCAAAAGAGTTAAACACATGTATGCCAGCTGTATCTTCTGGAGTGGCACAGCCGCATAACTTTGACTATGTATTTAACTCATTTGCAGGGTTTGAACACATAGTAAAATAAATTAATTTGTTAAAAAATAAAACACGCTAATAAAATGCAGCACTTTATTTTTACACCAGACTGTACCTTTAACATATTTAAGGGGACCATATCTGTATCAGCCAATGGCCCATCTCCTTTTGTAAAACAAAAACAAACCCCACCAAAAAAATTTTTTTTATGCTTACCTAACAAATATATTTCTTTCATGGTGGTGAGAGTCCATGAGCCATTACTCATGGGATTCAACTCCTGGTCACTAGGAGGAGGCAAAGATTCCCAAAGCTCTAAAAGCATAATCTCTCCATCCTCTCTGGTATTCTAGTCTGATGCATAGCCAAAAAGGAGAAGTAGACAGGAAAGGACAAACTAGAACTGCCTCCAAAACAGGTTTCGTGAACTTTCAACACGGCAGGTCTCGTGAACTTTAACCCCTTAATGACCACAGCACTTTTCCATTTTCTGTCCGTTTGGGACCAAGGCTATTTTTACATTTTTGAGGTGTTTGTGTTTAGCTGTAATTTTCCTCTTACTCATTTACTGTACCGACACATATTATATACCGTTTTTCTCGCCATTAAATGGACTTTCTAAAGATACCATTATTTTCATCATATCTTATAATTTACTATAAAAAAATGATAAAATATGAGGAAAAAATGGAAAAAAACACACTTTTTCTAACTTTGACCCCCAAAATCTGTTACACATCTACAACCACAAAAAAACACCCATGCTAAATAGTTTCTAAATTTTGTCCTGAATTTAGAAATACCCAATGTTTACATGTTCTTTGCTTTTTTTGTAAACTATAGGGCCATAAATACAAGTAGCACTTTGCTATTTCCAAACCATTTCTTTTCAAAATTAGCGCTAGTTACATTAGAACACTGATATCTTTCAGGAATCTCTGAATATCCATTGACATGTATATATTTTTTTTTAGTAGACAACCCAAAGTATTGATCTAGGCCCATTTTGGTATATTTCATGCCACCATTTCACCGCCAAATGCAATCAAATACAAAAAATCGTTCACTTTTCACAAATTTTTTCACAAACTTTTGGTTTCTAACTTAAATTATTTACAAACAGCTTGTGCAATTATGGCATAAATTGTTGTAAATTCTTATCTGGGATCCCCTTTGTTCAGAAATAGCAGACATATATGACTTTGGCGTTGCTTTTTGGTAATTAGAAGGCCGCTAAATGCCACTGTGCACCACACGTGTATTATGCCCAGCAGTGAAGGGGTTAATTAGGGAGCATGTAGGGAGCTTTTTGGGATAGTTTTAGCTTTAGTGTAGTGTAGTAGACAACCCCAAGTATTGATCTAGGCCAATTTTGGTATATTCTATGCCACCATTTCACCGCCAAATGCGATCAAATTAAAAAAAAAGTTAAATTTTTCTCAATTTTAGGTTTCTCACTGAAATTATTTACAAACAGTTTGTGCAATTATGGCACAAATGGTTGTAAATGCTTCTCTGGGATCCCCTTTGTTCAGAAATAGCAGACATATATGGCTTTGGCATTGCTTTTTGGTAATTAGAAGGCCTCTAAATGCCGCTGCGCATCACACGTGTATTATGGCTAGCAGTGAAGGGGTTAATTATGTAGCTTGTAGGGAGCTTGCAGGGTTAATTTTATCTTTAGTGTAGAGCTCAGCCTCCCACCTGAAACACCAGACCCCCTGATCCCTCCCAAACAGCTCTCTTCCCTCCCCCACCCCACAATTGTCCCCGCCATCTTAAGTACTGGCAGAAACTCTGCCAGTACTAAAATAAAAGGTATTTGGCCATTTTTTTTTTTTAAAAAAAAAAGCATATTTACATATGCTGATGTGTATGATCCCCCCTTAGACCCCAACCTCACTGATCCCCCACCTAACAGCTCTCTAACCCTTCCCCTCTGCCTTAATGGGCGCCATCTTGGGTACTGGCAGCTGTCTGCCAGTACCCAGTTTTGCAAAAAATTTGCCATTTTATTAAAAAAAAAAGCCATTTTCTGTAGTGTAGCTTTCCCCCCCACCAAGACCAACCCCCCACCCCTTCCAGATCCCGTAGATTATATTTATAAAGTTTAAACTTTATTTTTTTTGTTTACTTTTTACTTTATGTTTTTCTATAGTGTAGCGGTTCCCACCCGCTCCCGCCCCGTGCACGCGCCCGCCCTCCAACCCCCGTGCACGCCCCCGTGGGTCCCGCCCCCTCCACTCCATACACAACATCGATGGCCGCCCACCCGCCTCCCACGTAAGCTCCCACCCACCAACGATACCGGCCATCGATGTCCGGTGCAGAGAGGGCCACAGAGTGGCTCTCTCTGCATCGGATGGCCAAGGGGGGTTATTGCAGGATGCCTCCATATCGAGGCATCACTGCAATAACCGGAAAGCAGCTGGAAGCGAGCAGGATCGCTTCCAGCTGCTTTCCAGACCAAGGACGTACGCCACACGTCCTCGGTCATTAAGTGTATTTTTTTTGAGGACGTGTGGCGTACGTCCTTGGTCGTTAAGGGGTTAAATTCAGGTACGCATAAAACTTTGGTTTCTTTCTTAAGGTGGTTAGAGTCCACAAGCCATTAATCCTGGGAACTATTACCCAAGCTGTGGAGTCCACATGTAATTGGCCAGGACAAAATATTTTTAAGGTAGGCAACTAATTACTAGACACTGCTTTCGTACCAAACACATCAAAGTGATAGAATTTAAAGAAAGTATGTTGCTGCCTTGCAAATGTATTCAATATAATCCTCATTCTTGGAAACCCAAGAAGAAGAAACTGATCTAGAAAAAAAAGGCAGTAATGCGTTTTGGAAAAGATTTTCCCACCCTTATGTAAACCTTGGTAATCAGATTTAGCCAAAAAGCTAAAGAAACTGATGTGGTCCTATGACTTTTATATGGGCCAATGAACAAACAAAAAACAGAATTTATGCTTACCTGATAAATTACTTTCTCCAACGGTGTGTCCGGTCCACGGCGTCATCCTTACTTGTGGGATATTCTCTTCCCCAACAGGAAATGGCAAAGAGTCCCAGCAAAGCTGGCCATATAGTCCCTCCTAGGCTCCGCCCACCCCAGTCATTCGACCGACGGACAGGAGGAAATATATATAGGAGAAACCATATGGTACCGTGGTGACTGTAGTTAGAGAAAATAATTCATCAGACCTGATTAAAAAACCAGGGCGGGCCGTGGGCCGGACACACCGTTGGAGAAAATAATTTATCAGGTAAGCATAAATTCTGTTTTCTCCAACATTGGTGTGTCCGGTCCACGGCGTCATCCTTACTTGTGGGAACCAATACCAAAGCTTTAGGACACGGATGAAGGGAGGGAGCAAATCAGGTTACCTAAACGGAAGGCACCACAGCTTGCAAAACCTTTCTCCCAAAAATAGCCTCCGAAGAAGCAAAAGTATCAAATTTGTAAAATTTGGCAAAAGTGTGCAGTGAAGACCAAGTCGCTGCCTTACATATCTGGTCAACAGAAGCCTTGAAGGCCCATGTGGAAGCCACAGCCCTAGTGGAGTGAGCTGTGATTCTTTCAGGAGGCTGCCGTCCGGCAGTCTCATAAGCCAATCGGATAATGCTTTTAAGCCAAAAGGAAAGAGAGGTAGCAGTTGCTTTTTGACCTCTCCTTTTACCAGAATAAACAACAAACAAGGAAGATGTTTGTCTGAAATCTTTAGTAGCCTCTAAATAGAACTTTAGAGCACGGACAACGTCCAAATTGTGTAACAAACGTTCCTTCTTTGAAACTGGATTCGGACACAAAGAAGGTACAACTATCTCCTGGTTAATATTTTTGTTAGAAACAACTTTCGGAAGAAAACCAGGCTTAGTACGCAAAACCACCTTATCTGCATGGAACACCAGATAGGGCGGAGAACACTGCAGAGCAGATAACTCTGAAACTCTTCTAGCAGAAGAAATAGCAACCAAAAACAAAACTTTCCAAGATAGTAACTTAATATCTATGGAATGTAAAGGTTCAAACGGAACCCCTTGAAGAACTGAAAGAACTAGATTTAGACTCCAGGGAGGAGTCAAAGGTCTGTAAACAGGCTTGATCCTAACCAGAGCCTGAACAAATGCTTGAACATCTGGCACAGCTGCCAGTCTTTTGTGCAGTAAAACAGATAAAGCAGAGATCTGTCCCTTTAGAGAACTTGCAGATAATCCTTTCTCCAAACCTTCTTGTAGAAAGGATAGAATCTTAGGAATTTTTATCTTGTTCCATGGGAATCCTTTAGATTCACACCAACAGATATATTTTTTCCATATTTTATGGTAAATTTTTCTAGTTACAGGCTTTCTAGCCTGAATCAGAGTATCTATTACAGAATCTGAAAACCCACGCTTTGATAAAATCAAGCGTTCAATCTCCAAGCCGTCAGTTGGAGGGAAACCAGATTCGGATGTTCGAATGGACCCTGAACAAGAAGGTCCTGTCTCAAAGGTAGCTTCCATGGTGGAGCCGATGACATATTCACCAGGTCTGCATACCAAGTCCTGCGTGGCCACGCAGGAGCTATCAAGATCACCAAGGCCCTCTCCTGATTGATCCTGGCTACCAGCCTGGGAATGAGAGGAAACGGTGGGAATACATAAGCTAGGTTGAAGGTCCAAGGTGCTACTAGTGCATCTACTAGGGTCGCCTTGGGATCCCTGGATCTGGACCCGTAGCAAGGAACCTTGAAGTTCTGACGAGACGCCATCAGATCCATGTCTGGAATGCCCCATAATTGAGTTATTTGGGCAAAGATTTCCGGATGGAGTTCCCACTCCCCCGGATGGAATGTCTGACGACTCAGAAAATCCGCTTCCCAATTTTCCACTCCTGGGATGTGGATCGCAGACAAGTGGCAGGAGTGATCCTCCGCCCATTGAATTATTTTGGTCACTTCTTTCATCGCCAGGGAACTCCTTGTTCCCCCCTGATGATTGATATATGCAACGGTCGTCATGTTGTCTGATTGGAACCTTATGAATTTGGCCTTTGCTAGTTGAGGCCAAGCTCTGAGAGCATTGAATATCGCTCTCAGTTCCAGAATGTTTATCGGGAGAAGAGACTCTTCCCGAGACCATAGACCCTGAGCTTTCAGGGATTCCCAGACCGCGCCCCAGCCCACTAGACTGGCGTCGGTCGTGACAATGACCCACTCTGGTCTGCGGAAGCTCATTCCCTGGGACAGATTGTCTAGGGTCAGCCACCAACGGAGTGAATCTCTGGTCTTTTGATCTACTTGAATCATCGGAGACAAGTCTGTATAATTCCCATTCCACTGTTTGAGCATGCACAGTTGTAATGGTTTTAGATGAATTCGTGCAAAAGGAACTATGTCCATTGATGCAACCATCAATCCTATTACTTCCATGCACTGCGCTATGGAAGGACGAGGAACAGAATGAAGTACTTGACAAGAGCTTAGAAGTTTTGATTTTCTGACCTCTGTCAGAAAAATCCTCATTTCTAAGGAATCTATTATTGTTCCCAAGAAGGGAACTCTTGTCGACAGGGACAGAGAACTTTTTTCTTTGTTCACCTTCCATCCGTGAGATTTGAGAAAGGCTAGGACGATGTCCGTATGAGCCTTTGCTTTTGACAGGGACGACGCTTGTATTAGGATGTCGTCCAAGTAAGGTACTACTGCAATGCCCCTTGGTCTTAGAACCGCTAGAAGGGACCCTAGTACCTTTGTGAAAATCCTTGGAGCAGTGGCTAATCCGAATGGAAGTGCCACAAACTGGTAATGCTTGTCCAGAAAAGCGAACCTTAGGAACTGATGATGTTCCTTGTGGATAGGAATATGTAGGTACGCATCCTTTAAATCCACGGTAGTCATAAATTGACTTTCCTGGATGGTGGGTAGGATCGTTCGAATAGTTTCCATTTTGAACGATGGTACCCTGAGAAATTTGTTTAGGATCTTCAAATCCAAAATTGGTCTGAATGTTCCCTCTTTTTTGGGAACTACGAACAGATTGGAATAAAATCCCATTCCTTGTTCTCTTATTGGAACTGGATGTATCACTCCCATCTTTAACAGGTCTTCTACACAATGTAAGAATGCCTGTCTCTTTATTTGGTTTGAGGATAAGTGAGACCTGTGGAACCTTCCCCTTGGGGGTAGTTCCTTGAATTCCAGGAGATAACCTTGAGAAACTATTTCTAGCGCCCAAGGATCCTGAACATCTCTTGCCCAAGCCTGAGCAAAGAGAGAGAGTCTGCCCCCCACTAGATCTGGTCCCGGATCGGGGGCTATCCCTTCATGCTGTTTTGGTAGCAGTGGTAGGCTTCTTGGCCTGCTTACCCTTGTTCCAGCCTTGCATTGGTTTCCAGGCTGGTTTGGGCTGTGAGGCATTACCCTCTTGCTTAGAGGATGCAGAATTAGAGGCTGGTCCGTTTCTGCGAAAGGGACGAAAATTAGGCTTATTTTTAGCCTTAAAAGACCTATCCTGTGGGAGGGCATGGCCCTTTCCCCCAGTGATGTCTGAAATAATCTCTTTCAATTCTGGTCCAAATAATGTTTTACCTTTGAAAGGGATGTTAAGCAATTTTGTCTTGGAAGACACATCCGCTGACCAAGACTTTAGCCAAAGCGCTCTGCGCGCCACGATAGCAAACCCTGAATTTTTCGCCGCTAATCTAGCTAATTGCAAAGCGGCATCTAAAACAAAAGAGTTAGCCAATTTAAGTGCGTGAACTCTGTCCATAACCTCCTCATATGGAGTTTCTCTACTGAGCGACTTTTCTAGTTCCTCGAACCAGAAACACGCTGCCGTAGTGACAGGAACAATGCATGAAATTGGTTGTAGAAGGTAACCTTGCTGTACAAAAATCTTTTTAAGCAAACCTTCTAATTTTTTATCCATAGGATCTTTAAAAGCACAACTATCTTCGATAGGAATAGTAGTGCGTTTGTTTAGAGTAGAAACTGCCCCCTCGACCTTGGGGACTGTCTGCCATAAGTCCTTTCTGGGGTCGACTATAGGAAATAATTTCTTAAATATAGGGGGGGGAACAAAAGGTATGCCGGGCTTTTCCCACTCTTTATTTACTATGTCCGCCACCCGCTTGGGTATAGGAAAAGCGTCGGGGGGCACCGGAACCTCTAGGAACTTGTCCATCTTACATAATTTCTCTGGAATGACCAAATTGTCACAATCATCCAGAGTAGATAACACCTCCTTAAGCAGTGCGCGGAGATGTTCTAATTTAAATTTAAATGTCACAACATCAGGTTCAGCTTGATGAGAAATTTTTCCTGAATCTGAGATTTCTCCATCAGACAAAACCTCCCTCATGGCCCCTTCAGATTGGTGTGAGGGTATGTCAGAACAATTATCATCAGCGCCCTCTTGCTCTTCAGTGTTTAAAACAGAGCAATCGCGCTTTCTCTGATAAGTAGGCATTTTGGATAAAAGATTTGCTATGGAGTTATCCATTACAGCCGTTAATTGTTGCATGGTAATAAGTATTGGCGCACTAGATGTACTAGGGGCCTCCTGTATGGGCAAAACTGGTGTAGACACAGTAGGGGATGATGTAGTATCATGTTTACTCCCCTCATTTGAGGAATCATCTTGGGCAATATCATTATCTGTGGCATTACTGTCCTTACTTTGTTTGGACGCTATGGCACAATTATCACATAAATTTAAATGGGGAGACACATTGGCTTTCATACATATAGAACATAGCTTATCTGAAGGTACAGACATGTTAAACAGGCTTAAACTTGTCAACAAAGCACAAAAAACGTTTTAAAATAAAACCGTTACTGTCTCTTTAAATTTCAAACTGAAAACACTTTATTACTGAATATGTGAAAAAGTATGAAGGAATTGTTCAAAAATTACCAAAATTTCACCACAGTGTCTTAAAGCATTAAAATAATTGCACACCAAATTTCAGAGCTTTAACCCTTAAGCCGTTTTTAAATTTAACCCTTATACAGTCCCAGCTATAGTCTTTGCTGAGACCCAACCAAGCCCAGAGGGGAATACGATACCAAATGACGCCTTCTAGAAGCTTTTTAGTGATTCTTAGATCCTCACACATGCATCTGCATGCCCTGCTCTCCAAAAACAACTGCGCAGTAATGGCGCGAAAATGAGGCTCAGTCTATAACTAGAAAGGCCCCCAGACTAAAAAAGGTTTTTTTTTAAACGTTCCCCAAGATTATAAATGCCAATTGTTAGCAAGAATCTGAATAATATGCCCCAATAAAGCAATCGATTTAGCCCATAAAAATGTCTACCAGTTTTTTAGCCCTTTTTAAGCCCTTTATTCTTTTATGTTTGACTAAGAAAATGGCTTACCGGTCCCCATGAGGGGAAATGACAGCCTTCCAGCATTACACAGTCTTGTTAGAAATATGGCTAGTCATACCTTAAGCAGAAAAGTCTGCTAACTGTTTCCCCCAACTGAAGTTACTTCATCTCAACAGTCCTATGTGGAAACAGCAATCGATTTTAGTTACTGTCTGCTAAAATCATCTTCCTCTTACAAACAGAAATCTTCATCCTTTTCTGTTTCAGAGTAAATAGTACATACCAGCACTATTTTAAAATAACAAACACTTGATAGAAGAATAAAAACTACATTAAAACACCAAAAAACTCTTAACCATCTCCGTGGAGATGTTGCCTGTGCAACGGCAAAGAGAATGACTGGGGTGGGCGGAGCCTAGGAGGGACTATATGGCCAGCTTTGCTGGGACTCTTTGCCATTTCCTGTTGGGGAAGAGAATATCCCACAAGTAAGGATGACGCTGTGGACCGGACACACCAATGTTGGAGAAAGATTGTCTAAAAACTTTTGTAATTTGAAAGTAGAATTGTAATGCTCTTACAATATCTTAAGTAAGAGACCATTAAATAAATTCTTTGGATTAGGACAAGGAGATGGGCTATAATCTCCTGATGATATCCAAAAAAACTAAATTTATGCTAGATAAATTCCTTTCTTTCCTGGCAGGGAGAGTCCACAACTTTATTCCTTACTGTTAGGAAATATAACACCTGGCCACCAGGAGGAGGCAAAGACACACCAGACAAAGGCTTAAATATCCTTCCCACTTACCCTATCCCCTAAGTCATTCGGCCCAGAGAACAAGGAAAAGTAGGAGAAACATCAAGGTATAAAGGTGCCAGAAGAAAAACAAAAAAGGGAGTCACCCAAAAAAATCTAAATTTTGTTTTCTTTCCATAAGGCAGGGAGAGTCCATGACTTCATTCCTTACTGTTGGGAAAATAATACCCAAGCTCCATTGGACACTGAAGGAGTAACGGGAGGGAATAAAGAAAACGGCGGACCCTAATCTGAGGGCACCCAGCCTAAAAAAAACCTCTCTCCCGAAAGCTCCTTCAGCCAAAGCAAACACATCAAATTTATAAAATTTAGAGAAAGTATGTAAGAAGAACCACCTTACAAATCTGATCCATAAAGGCTTCATTCTTAAAAGCCCAGAAAAAAGCAACTGCTCTAGTGGAATGAGCTGTAATCCTCTCAGGAGGCTGCTGTTTCGCTTTCTCATAAGCCAAGCGGATGACACTCCTTAACCAGAAAGACAAGGAAGACGTAGTGGCCTTCTGCCCCCTACGTCTACCCGCATAAACGACAAACAAAGCTGAAGATTGTCTGAATTCCTTAGTAGCCTAAAGGTAAAACTCAGCACGAACCATGTCCAGATTGTGAAGCAAATGTTGCTGAAGAAGGATTGGGACACAAAGGGAGGAACAACAATCTCTTGATTGATGTTACGATCTGACACCATCTTAGGAAGGAAACCTAAGTACGTAAAACTGCCTTATCGGCATGAAAAACAAGGTAAGGTGGGTCCCACTGTAAAGCCGAGATCTCAGAGACTCTGCAAGCAGAGGCAATGGCTAATAGAAACAAAACTTTCCAAGATAACAGTTTAATGTCAACATTATGCATGGGCTCAAATGGAGCCTGCTGCAAAACACCAAGAACAAGATTGAGACTCCAAAGCAGAGTCACAGGTCTAAACACAGGTTTGATCCTAGACAAAGCCTTAACACTTTCATCGCGATGCTATCTTTCTCTTTTTTGACACACTGTCAATCATCAGTGACCATGGTTACAACCTCACCTATCAGAATAGAGAATGGGCGGGACTTCCGGTTAGATGAGGGTATAAATCTCCCAAGATCCGGCGGCTCGCCGCCTTTGATAAAGCCCAGAGGGGTGAAACGCGTCAGGGGAGAGCTATGAGTGTGGAGACGCTCTTGTTACTATTTTAATTTGCATGACGCTAGTTTACTGTTTTTTTTGTTGCCTTGAATCACAATTGCTTTAGCTACAGCTAACTTTATTTCACAGTCTGGGTTGTGCCAAGACTTTTTTAGCATAGGATTGTACTGTGGAGTTCATCTTATTCTGCCAGCTATTGAATTACAACAATTTAACTTAATATACTAATATACTGCATGTGAATCGAGCTATTCCGCAACTTATTTATTATTTTTGATTCACGTTAAGACCCTAAGCATAATTTATTTATTATTTGGTATAGAAATAATATGATAAGAAATTTTTCTCATCATGATAAATATCTATCATATATATGAAATAAATTTAGGGGAATCATACTTAGATACTTTGTAGCGGTATAATTTGGAGCAGTTTATTATTGTTACCTAGAGCCCGATACATGCGAACAGTAGTTATTACCAGATTGTTACTTGGTTGCCAAAGTAGGAACGCACTGTTACTTAATCTACGCCTACTAACATAAATAATCAGATTTTCCTCGTTGATACAATTTAAAATCCAGACAGTTAATAATCAAAGGGATAGACATTTCTCTGGGCGCAATTTATGAAACGGAGATAGTGTCAGCCTCATAAAGTATACATCATAAGTCTTGGATACGAGTGTATACCTGTTTATTTTCTAACACAGTAAACATCAACAGTACACAGTGATATTACAAACACTCCTATGGTTGCTAGACACAACAAGATTGAGACTTAGCAACTGATTCAAAGAAACTTTATTTTGCATATAGGGGATTCATCTAGTATTAATATTTACAGGCCTCATTTTCTATGATTATATCCCTACTACTTATCTATTATCATACAGGACTAGTGTTCAGTGTCGTTTTTAATGTTGTACATGTGACTCATTTTTAATTTAGACCATTAAAAGTTAAATTTTATTAGTTTGTTATTTCACTGCCCATTTGGTCAGGGCCTAGAGTGCTATTTGTGCATACTTTTCTTGGTTGTGGTGCTTCTCTTTTGGGCATCATTTCCTTTTGTGTTCTGAATAAATATTTATGCAACAGCACCACCCCCCTTCCCTACAAATTGAGATTCAATATGGACCCATTTCAAGGGGAGAAGCCCGAGTGGTGCCATTGCTTTATTGTAGTATAAAAAAAGTCTTAACAAAGGACTGCACATCTGGAAGCTCAGCTAATCTTTTGTGCAGCAACACCGACAGGGCCGATATCTGTCCCTTCAGAGAACAGGCAGATAGACCCTTTTCCAAACCATTCGGGAGAAAAGATAAAATTCTGGCAACCTTTACCTTATGCCAAAAAAAACACGCTCCTCAAACAAGTGCAAGTAAGTTCGCCATACCTTATGGTAGATGCGCCGAGTAACCGGCTTATGAGCTTGAATCAAAGTGTCTATGACACTCTCAGAGATTGCACTCCTGGCTAAGACTAAGTGTTCAATCTCCACACAGTCAGCCTCAGAGAATCTATATTTTGATGTAGGAAGGGGCCCTGTATCAGCAGGTCCTTGTGACAAGGTAACCTCCACGGAGGAGAAGAGGACATTTCCACCAGATCCGCAAACCAGGTCCTTTGTGGCCAGGATGGAGCAAATAGAATCATGATGCTAGCTCCTGCTTGATGCGGGCCACCACACGAGGGAGAAGAGGCAATGGAGGAAATAGATATGAATCCAAATGTAGACAAATGTGTGCAAGGAGACTCGCAACACAAAGAGAAAGGCTGCAGGTAACTGGACTAGTATAATACTGGACCCATTTGAAATAAGATTAGACAAAGAAAGATAGAACAATGTAATCATCAAATCACACAAACATCCCCATTTATACTAAATAACTTTATTGAAGAAAAAATAAAAGCCCAACTGGACTCATACTCATGCACACACACACATACAATTAAAACTAGCTGAAACTCAGTGTGAGATAATTTCCTATCAAAAAGCACTGGAATAGATAATTGTCGGTTGCTACCTGGGCGTCCAAATATCTTGTAATAATTCAACCCAGGGAGTACACCAATAATTTATAGACAGTGTGAATATAAATTTTCCAATTTAAAAGTCTTTTCAAAAAGCACAACCTCCAAGTGAGGAAAAAGCACAATATTATATGGTTTAGTGTGCTGGAGGATCAATGTGTAAAAATAGCTGTCCAAACACAGAAATAAGTATTTTTAGTAGCTAATTCCCAACTGAATAAAGGTTGTACTGTAAATATTTTTGCAGATATTGTAACTGGCGATTCTGGATCTTAGATATATAGGATCCGCTAATGTTTTTATAGCAACCTTAGATTAGTCATACCGTTAGGCTAATATTCAGTGTCTCAATTGCTGTGTAATATCTATTAGATAGCTTAATAGGGTTTGTTTTTCTAATCAAATATATACACCGCTGTTTGCGATAGGAATAACGCAGCAGTAGATGTAATGAGTCACTATCAATGGCTGTTACCATATACAATTTTCTTGCACAAAGTGTGGTTAAAGTACACAAACCAACTCCTAATGTGTTCAGTGCCAGTGAGTAGCCGTCTAAGATCAAGACTAATTACAATGTAATAATGTTTCTTGTTGCGATCATATAAGTTTCATAATATTGTAGCATAACATTATGGTGCTTACGATATTCAGAATCAACAGGTGTCTTTTAAATTAACCGTATAGTAAAGTTCAAGGCAAATAAATTGTACGTTCAGCACAAAATCTCACTATCACTGAAGCCTGAGATCATATGTCATTGGCTCCCTATATTCGTTAGTGCAAACGTTAGCCTAATCACACACCCTGCTCAGATCCACAGGTGTGAGCTAGCAACTTGTATTGATATATATTGCCCAACAATATTGATGTTATATAAGTAAAACACCTAAATGTAGTTATATTTAGAATAAAGTATATACACTACTTATTGCTGAGAGTATGCCACAGTATTGATTCACCCCAAATTATAACGTAACACTGGCACCATTAGAGGTGGAAGTTGTAAGTAAACAGCAAACATACATTCCCAAATAAGACTGCTGTTATCTAAGGCACCAACCAGTTAACAAATTAAAGAAATAAGAAAGGACTAAGCTTCAAAAAGGTCTCTTCTATAGCGGAGACCTGTTTACTTTTAACTGTCTATTTATTATCAAGCTCATTAACAAAAGTGCTAGGCTGAGTCAGCGATTAAAAGGATAGGGGTTCCAAAACCCCGTGCTAGTGCCCCTTAGTGCAATACAGACAGGGCAGATATCTGTCCCTTCAGAGAACAGGCAGATAGACCCTTCTCCAAACCATTCGGGAGAAAAGATAAAATTCTGGCAACCTTTACCTTATGCCAAAAAAAACACGCTCCTCAAACAAGTGCAGGTAAGTTTGCCATACCTTATGGTAGATGCGCCGAGTAACCGGCTTATGAGCTTGAATCAAAGTGTCTATGAAACTCTCAGAGATTGCACTCCTGGCTAAGACTAAGTGTTCAATCTCCACACAGTCAGCCTCAGAGAATCTAGATTTTGATGTAGGAAGGGGCCCTGTATCAGCAGGTCCTTGTGACAAGGTAACCTCCACGGAGGAGAAGAGGACATTCCCACCAGATCCGCAAACCAGGTCCTTTGTGGCCAGTATGGAGCAAATAGAATCAATGATGCTAGCTCCTGCTTGATGCGGGCCACCACACGAGGGAGAAGAGGCAATGGAGGAAATAGATATGAGTCTGAACCTACATGGAACCACTAGAGTGTCAATTAACTCTGCTTGAGGGTCCCTCAATCTCAAACCGTACCTGGGTAGTTTGGCATTGAGACGAGACATCCGGCATCCCCCATCTGCTGCAAATCTCTCCAAACACCTCGGGTGGAGAGATCATTCCCCCGGGTGAAAAGATTGTCTGCTAAGGAAGTCTGCTTCCCAGTTGTCCACACCCGGAATGTGGATCGCTGAAAGCACATGGCTGTGGGCTTCTGCCCATTCTAGGATTGGAGACACCTCCCTCATCGCTAAGGAACTTCTCATTCCTCCCTGATGGTTTATGTAAGCAACAGTCGTTTATTGTCTGATTGCAATCTGATAAACTTTGACAAACCCAGAAGGGGCGAAGCCTTCAGTGCATTGAAGATAGCTTGCAGTTCCAAAATATTGATTGGAAGAGTGGACTCCTCCTGAGTCCACAAACCTTGTGCCTTCCTGGCACCCCAGACTGCTCCCCAGCCTGAAAGGCTGGCGGCTGTAGTCACAATCTCCCAGGACGGTCTCAAGAAAGCACATGCCTCGAGACAGGTGATCTTGACAAAGCCACCAAGAGAGCGAATCTCTCGACAGGCTGTCCAATACAATCTGTTGTCAGGTAAAAATGATCGCCGTTCCACTGTCTCAGGCAAAAGGAATAATGTCCATACAAGACACCATGAGTCAAATCACCTCCATGCATTGGGCCACCGAAGATATTGAAGCGGCCTGGAGGGCAAGGCACACTTATGTCAGCTTGTGATGTCTCTGACGCTACAGAGGTTAACTCATCCTCGGACAATTGAGACATACTGGCTAAATCCGATTGGAAATTAGCTGAATTTAATTCAGTAGAACTATGTTATGTTTAACCTTTCTCTTACGTTTCCCAGATAGGTAAGGCACTCAGGGCCGCAGACACAGCAGATTGTAACTGCATGGTAGAGTCCGCAGGAAAAAAGACCCCTCCAGCCGGAGAATTAGGCGTGCTGTGGGGAACTGCATGTGAAGCGGTTTGAGGAGCACAGAATCCTGAGAGGTTGACGGGGACTAATTATGCTAGGGGGGTTAGCAGATTTAGCTCTCTTCTTAGACTTTAGAACGGTACCCAGGCAATTGGAAAAAAATTGAGCAGGCGGACAAACCACCGCCTCCTCACAGTATAAACAGGTATTATAATTTATAATAGAAGGTGCAGAACCTTCTAACATATCAGTGTCCTCCATTGCTGGAGACGCAATCCCACAGTAAGAAAAAGAGTTAAACAACAATTTCTCTAGGACTAATTTTAATAATAAAAAGAGGCACCTTTATAACCCCAATGGCTGGGGCACTTACCACCTCCTAGACCCAGACAGTTATAGAACGCTCTCCGTAGGATTGCCACAGTTCCTGCAGTAAGATCGCAAGGAAAATGTAATCAGCCGCACCAAATTACGTGGTGCGCAAGAAGGGACTTCCCCTGCTATATGAAAAGCGTGCAAAGCTATTAGAAGCTGCGCAACTCACAAAAACGAAAGTGAAACCTGTCTGTTCCATTGCCAAAAAGTATGCAGTCTATTTGAGCCCAAACCTTCACAATGTGTTCCTTAGAGAACAAAGCAGTACATATATATATATATATATATCCCCAAACTGTTCCAAATTAATCTCTGAATTAAAGGAGATATTAACCCTTTATCCTATTGAGGTTATGAGAAGCCACACTGTGACCTTAATAATAGGAGTCCCTGCTAAATAATAAAATAAAGCGGACTTACCCTCCAGGATCTATGCTGTGGAACAGAAACAGCCTCTCAAGTGTGACAGCCTTGACGCAGTGTTCTGACAGGGAACTGAGTGTAAAAAGGCAAGCAGTGTAACTCGAGCTGTTAGATAGACAGTCTGGATCCTTAGCAGAAAATCTTTCCCTGCATCTCCAGACTCTAACGTTCATCAATACCCTCACTGAGAGGTTTATATGATTACTTAAAACTCCAGTCCTTTCTTGAAGGGAACATACCCATTACAGGACTATCCAAATCTTTTGACACTTCTCTGCCATCCTCTTCTAGTGACGAAAGGCAACAAATGACTGGGGGATGGGGGAAGTGGGAGGTATTTTTAAGCCTTTGGCTGGGGTGTATTTGCCGCCTCCTGGTGGCCAGGTGTTGTATTTCCCAACAGTAAGGAATGAAGTTGTGGACTCTCCCTGCCTTATGGAAAGAAATAACATTAGATAAAGAAAAAATAAATAAATCAGAAAGTCTTCCAGTAGAACATATTGCTAAAAACAACAAAAACAGAAACCTGAAAAGCTTGGATATATCCTGACTAAATCCGAAACAAAGCCTTGATGTCAAGACACTTACTAATTTTCCGGTAGTAAGAAATAAAAAAAGCAGAAATATTACTTTTCAAAGAGTTAGCACATAACTCATTATTTGAATCGACTTGCAATAAGAGGAATTCTTGGAATGTTACTTTATGGTCTGAAAAAAAAAGTGTTCAATACAGCATTAGTGAAGCCTCTTTGATATAGGAAATAGCTATATAAGACCTTGATGATTGGAGAAAGCTTGGCATCTGAATCAGATTCACAAACCAAGTAGTGTGGGCCCTGACTGGAGCATTCAGATTAATGAAGAATGCTCTATTCAATTTAAACTATGACTCTTGGAAACAGAAGTCATCGGGTCTATCTCTGGAAAACAATGTTCCACAATCTAGTAGAAAATTAGTTGAAAGAGAAAACATTCCTGTTAAAGAGTTTACCTACTAAGGAAATCTGCTTCCCAGATTTCCTTCCTGGGATGTAAAATATAGAAAATGTTTCTATGCCCAATCAAAAAACTTGAGACTTCCCAAATTATTGCTAAGGAACTGCATGTTCCCCCTTGATAATGGATATAAGCTACAGCTTTAACAGTGTCTGAATTAAAACTCAGATACATTTCTCCTTTCAGAAGAGGGCAGCTCTAAAGGTACCTAAAGAATGCAAGATAATTATTGGTAACCTCGCCTCCTTAGTGTCACCCAGTGAGGTAACTCATGGTGTCACCCCCCCAGAGTAATTATAAATATAAATATATATATATATATATATATATCGTATATAGAAATATATAGATTTACATATATATGTATAAATATATAGGGTATATATATATATATATATATATATATATATATATATATGGCTTATATAGAAATATTTTGAACATCTGATGCTGCAATCATCAGACCTAACACTTCCATACATTGAGCTACAGATCGGTTGGAAATTTAGTGCAGTTGTAAGCAAACTCACTAGCTTTGATCCTCGATCCATTAGAAAAAAGCTTTATAGTCACCGAGTCTATAATGACTCCTAGAAAAGAGACTCTTGATAAATGAGCAGCACAATAGGTATCGCTGGTCCTTAAGTGAACCTAAGTACAATGGAGGAATATAGGATGTGACCCTCCAATAATACAAATAGAAAGCTGAAAGATTGATATCAAAGTAGAAACATGTACCAGAAGTCTCAAAAGTACAAAACAGGATAGACTGTTGCAGTGTCAGGTTCAGCCAAGCGATCAGTAACAGGCGAGCAGACCGAACAACAAAGCAGTTGCAGGATAATGTTCAGGTAAGTAATTAGTGACCAGGAGATCAGTCCAAATAACAGAATACACTTGCAGGGTCAGATTCAGGCAAGTGTTTAGTAAAGAGGAGAGCTGTACACATGATAATGCAATGCAGTTGCGGGGTCAGGTAAGTAATCAGTAGCCTGGAGAGCAGAAACACGGATAGCACACCGAGGAACTTCAAACAAAGATCAATATGTCAGCCAACAATGCTGTCTCTTTAAATAGCTCTGCAACTGTGAAAAAAACACAGCATGATGGGACCCAATGGCTAGCTCTGACACTGGAGGCCACCTATGAAGACAGCCATAGCTTCCTAATCAACCTTTAAAGGGACATGAAACCCAAAATATTTATTTCATGATAAAGCTAGAGCATGCAATTTTATGTTGAAATAGTTTTTATTGAGTTTTCATAAAAGAAAAGAAATAAACCTAGAAACAATCCAGGTAACTGGGTTTCTCCATGTACATGAGTAAATAAGCATTGTAAGTAAACAATTGCATAGGTTTGTGGTTTGCAAAAAATATACTGAGTGGTCCTGATCTCATATAGAAACCATTAAATACAATACAACGTGACCAAGAATCTTAAAGATAAATTGGGTTATTCCTCTGAGAATATATGACTTAACTTATAGATGTATTGGGTAAACTTTATCCCATCAACTGTGTTTTACAGAGATCTAAAGACCAACAAGCTAGAGTAAAAAGAACCCTAGCCGAACTCCAAGCGATAACCAAGGTTGCAACAGGACAAAAACACATAGACAACGAACTCCAATGACCGAACAAAGAGAAGGGAGGAAAAGAAAATCTTATCTGAACGGAAGTCTAAGGGACCACGTAACATCCCAACCCTGGAAACCTAGAGAGTCAAGGTAGACCCCATCTCTCACACAGCGTGCATCCACACTATGAAAGAGCGACCGAGGGATAACAAAAAAAAACACCCCCTAGAACCGCCTACAAGTAGCACCATAAATCTTTTTGTGCTCCAGATGAAGCCACAGGCTTACCTCTGCAACAGATGTCTAGCAGACTACAGAAGTTAACACTAGCCAACCAAGCTAGGAACTGCACCAGGACTCCCACAGAGGAAAAATTCAGAAGGAGTGCAGAAACCCACTCCCTCCCAGGAAAAACAAGGAAGTAAGAGAGCATCCAAAACTAGCAGAGAAAGTCCCCTGCTGAGGAAGGAAACACCGCAAAGGCTCAACCAAGCAGACAGACCTCTGACCCCTCTAAGCACCAAAGCGACTGACAAAGTCCGAAGCAGGAAAAACATAATTTATGTAAGAACTTACCTGCTAAATTCAATTCTTTCATATTGGCAAGAGTCCATGAGCTAGTGATGTATGGGATATACAATCCTACCAGGAGGGGCAAAGTTTCCCAAACCTCAAAATGCCTATAAATACACCCCTCACCACACCCACAATTCAGTTTAACGAATAGCCAGGAAGTGGGGTGATAAAGAAAGGAGTAAAAAGCATCAACAAAGGAATTTGGAAATAATTGTGCTTTATACAAAAAATCAAAACCACCATAAAAAAGGTGGGCCCCATGGACTCTTACCAATATGAAAGAAATTAATTTATTAGGTAAGTTCTTACAAAAATTATGTTTTCTTTTATGTAATTGGCAAGAGTCCGTGACCTAGTGACGTATGGGATAGCAATACCCAAGATGTGGAACTCCAGGCAAGAGTCACTAGAGAGGGAGGGATAAAGCAAAAACAGCCATTTTCCGCTGAAAAAAATAAATCCACAACCCAAAATATAAGTTTAATCTCATAAATGAAAAGAAAAAACAAATCAGAAGCAGAAGAATCAAACTGAAAAAGCTGCCTTAAGTTTTAGTTAACTTTTCTACAAAAAACTGCTTCAGAGGAATGGTAGAATTTAGTAAATGTATGCAGAAGAAGACCAAGTTGCAGCTTTGCAAATCTGATCAACTGAAGCTTCATTCTTAAAAGCCCAGGAAGTGGAAACTGATTTAGTAGATTTAGCTGTAATTCTCTGAGGCGGGGCTTGACTCGACTACAAATAAGCTTAATGAATCAAAAGCTTTAACCACTAAGCCAAGGAAACGGCAGAAGCCTTCTGACCTTTCCTGGAACCAGAAAAGATAACAAATAGACTAGAAGTCTTCCTGAAATCTTTAGTAGCTTCAACATAATATTTCAGAGCTCTCACCACATCCAAAGAATGTAAAGATCTCTCCAAAGAATTCTTAGGATTAGGGCACAAGGAAGGAACAACAATTTCTCTATTAATGTTGTTAGAATTTACAACCTTAGATAAGAATTTAAATGAAGTCCGTAAAACTGCCTTATCCTGATGAAAAATCCGAAAAGGAGATTCACAAGAGAGCTGATAATTCAGAAACTCTTCTAGCAGAAGAGATGGCCAAAACAAACAACTTTCCAAGAAAGTATTTTAATGTCCAAAGAATACATAGGCTCAAATGGAGGAGCCTGTAAAGCCTTCAAAACCAAATTAGGACTCCAAGGAGTAGAGATTGATTTAATGACAGGCTTGATATGAACCAAAGCCTGCACAAAACAATGAATATCAGGAAGTTTAGCAATCTTTCTCTGAAATAAGACAAAAAGAGCAGAGATTTGTCCTTTCAAGGAACTTGCAGACAAACCTTTATCCAAACCATCCTGAAGAAACTGTAAAATTATAGGAATTCTAAAAGAATGCCAAGAGAATTTATGAGAGGAACACCATGAAATGTAAGTCTTCCAAAATCAATAATAAATCTTTCTAGAAACAGATTTACGAGCCCGCAACATAGTATTAATCACAGAGTCAGAAAAACCTCTATGACTAAGCACTAAGCGTTCAATTTCCACACCATCAAATTTAATGATTTGAGATCCTGATGGAAAAACGGACCTTGAGATAGAAGGTCTGGCCTTAATGGAAGAAGTGGCCAAGGTTGGCAACTGGACATCCGAACAAGATCCGCATACCAAAACCTGTAAGGCCATGCTGGAGCCACCAGCAGCACAAACGATTGCTCCATGATGATCTTGGAGATCACTCTCGGAAGAAGAACTAGAGGCGGGTAAATATAAGCAGGTTGATAACACCAAGGAAGTGTCAACACATCCACTGCTTCCGCCTAAGGATACCTGGACAGGTACCTGGGAAGTTTCTTGTCTAGATGAGATGTTATCAGATCTATTTCTGGAAGGCCCCACATCTGAAAAACTTGAGAAAACACATCTGGGTGGAGAGACCACTCTCCTGGATGTAAAGTCTGACGACTGAGGTAATCCTCTTCCCAATTGTCTATACCGGGGATATGAACCGCAGAAATTAGACAGGAGCTAAATTCCGCCCAAACAAGTATCCGGGATACTTCTTTCATAGCTTGAGGACTGTGAGTCCCACCCTGATGATTGACATATGCCACAGTTGTGATATTGTCTGTCTGAAAACAAATGAAAGGTTCTCTCTTCAATAGAGGCCAAAACTGAAGAGCCCTGAGAATCGCACGGAGTTCCAAAATATTTATTGATAATCTCGCCTCTTGAGATTTCCAAACTCCTAGTGCTGTCAGAGATCCCCAAACAGCTCCCCAACCTGAAAGACTCGCATCTGTTGTGATCACAGTCCAGGTTGGACGAACGAAAGAGGCCCCTAGAATAATACGATGGTGATCTAACCACCAAGTCAGAGATAGTCGAACATTGGGATTTAAGGATAGTAATTGTGATATCCTTGTAAATCCCTGCACCATTTGTTCAGCATAGAAAGCTGGAGAGGTCTCATATGAAAACTAGCAAAGGGGATTGCGTCCGATGCTGCAGTCATGAGGCCTAAAACTTCCATGCATATAGATACTGAAGGGAATGACTGAGACTGAAGGTTCGGACAGGCTGCAACCAATTTCAAACGTCTCTTGTCTGTTAGAGACAGAGTCATGGACACTGAATCTATCTGGAAACCTAAAAAGGTGACCCTTGTCTGAGGAATCAAAGAGCTTTTTGGTAAATTGATCTTCCAACCATGTCTTTGAAGAAACAATACTAGTTGATTCGTGTGAGATTCTGCAGAATGTAAAGACTGAGCTAGTACCGAGATATCATCCAAATAAGGAAACACCGCGATACCCCGCTCTCTGATTACAGAGAGTAGGGCACCGAGAACTTTTGAAAAAATTCTTGGAGCTGTCGCTAGGCCAAAAGGAAGAGCAACAAATTGGTAATGCTTGTCTAGGAAAGAGAATCTCAGGAACTGATAGTAATCTGGATGAATCGGAATATGAAGATATGCATCCTGTAAGTCTATTGTGGACATATAATGCCCTTGCTGAACAAAAGGCAGAATAGTCCTTATAGTCACCATTTTGAAAGATGGTACTCTTACATATTGATTCAAAAATTTTAGATCCAAAACTGGTCTGAATGAATTTTCTTTCTTTGGGACAATGAATAGAATTGAATAAAACCCCAGACCCTGTTCCTGAAACGGAACTGGCATGATTAGTCCTGATAACTCCAGGTCTGAAACACACTTCAGGAAAGCCTGAGCCTTTATTGGGTTTGCTGGAAAGCGTGAGAGAAAAAAATCTTCTCACAGGCGGTCTTACTCTGAAATTCTATTCTGTACCCTTGAGAAACAATACTCTGAATCCATTGATTTTGGGCCGAATTGATCCAAACATTTTTGAAAAATCTTAATCTGCCCCCTACCAGCTGAGCTGGAATGAGGGCCGCACCTTCATGCGGACTTGGGGGCTGGCTTTGATCTCTTAAATGGCTTGGATTTATTCCAATTTGAGGAAGGCTTCCAATTGGAAACAGATTCCTTGGGGGAAGGATTAGGTTTCTGTTCCTTATTTTGTCGAAAGGAACGAAAACGGTTAGAAGCTTTAAATTTACCCTTAGGTCTTTTGTCCTGAGGCAAAAAACTCCCTTCCCCCCAGTGACAGTTGAAATTATTGAATCCAACTGAGAACCAAATAACTTATTACCTTGAAAGAAATAGATAGCAATCTGGACTTAGAAGTCATGTCAGCATTCCAAGATTTAAGCCACAAAGCTCTTCTAGCTAAAATAGCTAAAGACATAGATTTAACATCAATTTTGATGATATCAAAAATGGCATAAAATGATTAGCATGTTGAAGCAAGCGAACAATGCTAGACAAATCAGAATCCATTTCTTGTTGTGCTAAATGTTCCAACCAAAAAGTTGATGCAGCTGCAACATCAGCCAAAGAAATTGCAGGCCTGAGAAGATGACCTGAATATAAATAAGCTTTCCTTAGATAAGATTCAAGTTTCCTATCTAAAGGATCTTTAAAAGAAGTACTATCTTCCGTAGGAATAGTAGTACGTTTAGCAAGAGTAGAGATAGCCCCATCAACTTTGGGGATCTTTTCCCAAAACACTAAATAAACTACTGGCAAAGGATACAATTTTTTAAACCTTGAAGAAGGAATAAAAGAAGTACCAGGCCTATTCCATTCCTTAGAAATCAAATCAGAAATAGCATCAGGAACTGGAAAAACCTATGAAATAACCATAGGAGGTTTAGGACTTGGCGTCAACTAAGACGCCGGAAATGCCGAATTTGCGTCAACAAACGTAACTTTGCGCCAAAAACATCTTACGCCAAGAATGACGCAATAAACTTTGGCATTTTGCGCCCTCGCGAGCCTAATTCTGCCAGCGAATTTAAAAGACAGTCAATTTGAAAAAGAGACTATACCCCAGGTAAGAAATACATTTTTCCTAAAAAAGCATTTCTCAGATATGAAACTGACAGTCTGCAAAAGGAAATATACTGAAAGCTGAATCATGGCAAATATAAGTACAATACATATATTAAGAACTTTTTATATATACATAAAGTGCCAAACCATAGCTGAGAGTGTCTTAAGTAAAGAAAACATACTTACCAAAAGACACCCATCCACATATAGCAGATAGACAAACCAGTACTGAAACGGTTATCAGTAGAGATAATGGAATATGATAGTATATCGTCGATCTGAAAAGGGAGGTAGGAGATGAATCTCTACGACCGATAACAGGGAACCTATGAAATAGATCCCCCATGAGGAAAACCATTGCATTCAATAGGTGATACTCCCTTCACATCCTTCTGACATTCGCTGTACTCTGAGAGGAATCGTGCTTCAAAATGCTGAGAAGCGCATATCAACGTAGAAATCTTACTTACTTCACCACCTCCATAGGAGGCAAAGTTTGTAAAACTGAATTGTGGGTGTGGTGAGGGGTGTATTTATAGGCATTTTGAGGTTTGGGAAACTTTGCCCCTCCTGGTAGGATTATATATCCCATACGTGACTAGCTCATGGACTCTTGCCAATTACATGAAAGAAATAAACCATTCCCCTGACCACCCAGATCCATAGTAAGGAAAAAGGAGGGGAACTAAACTGAACGGTACCAATGGTTAAAGCAAACTCCACCATTTGCTAAGAAGACTGGCATGCTAACCAACTAAGCTATGACAGAACAGAGGACAAGCTCGGGTTTCAGGACCAAGACACAGATCCTTACCCTACAAAAGGGGACACTCCCAGGCAAAAGAGAGACTACACTGGAGCAACAGTGATGGCACAATACCAGAATCCAACCCTTCATGACATCCTGCACGCAAGGCAGGAGGGAACCAACTAAATAGAGGAAGATCTCTGGGGGCACTAGGTGGATAATGTGGTTTGCCCCAATCTCCCTAGGGGAAGGAGAAAGCCAAATATAACCACTCACCCGCCCACAGGCATGGAGTGTGCGGCAGCAGACAGACGGCAAAGGCAATACCGATTGTAGATGAACCATCCGGCTGCAACAGCCAGCCCAGAAGAAATACAAATAGCCATCGAGCACACATTTAAGGTGCAAATAG
Organism: Bombina bombina; assembly: GCF_027579735.1. Lineage (NCBI taxonomy): Eukaryota > Metazoa > Chordata > Amphibia > Anura > Bombinatoridae > Bombina > Bombina bombina. Next base: position 1,477,881,568 of record NC_069499.1, on the reverse strand, counting down.
CTGCAACAGATTGCGACTGTAATCTCCCGCTTGCTATGCAGCTAAACTGGCCATCAGGCTGTTTCCAAGTCTCCGATAAGAGAAAAACAAAACCCTGTGAAAAGGCAAGTGGAAGTCTCAGAAATGGAAGGACTGAACCACCCAAAACGCATCTAAGAGATTCAGGGAGATATCCAAGACAAGACACGTCCGGAAAACCAGATCCGGCTACCCATGAGGAACCATAGGAATACCTCATAAGGAGAACCTGTACCCAAGGAGATGCAACCACAGCCACATCCAAAGGTCCTTGGACACTGGACGTTTGCTAAGCATCCTAGAGATAGATAGCATATCTCCTCAAGCCTCAAGGGACAACACCCTACACCCCAGAAACAGTAGGGGGAAGAAAAAGGCTGTAAATGCCCGAACTTCCAGAAAAGATGACCCCCCAACCAGCCCCGAGAAGTGGAAAAAAGAAGCCTAAGACACCTCAACCCCTTAAGGAAGAGCTACTGTCATCAAGGCCTCAAAAAATACATTCAATAAGAATACCAGGGAGGAGATAAAAATCGCCCCAAGCTGGTACCCCAGATATCCAGGAGTCATTTAAACCTCCAGTCCCATTGGGAATGAAAAACCCTAGCTCCAAGGCCAAAGGACCTCAGGAACCCCCAAAGTAATCTTTAGTAGGATCCACTTCTGAAACCCCACCAACAATCAGGTACAGGACAATGAGGACTGAGTACAATCCCTCTGATGCCCCACCCAAAAGAAGAAAACAAGAACCAGCCTGACATCTAGGAACAAAAGGCCTCCTCTACCATGTTTTAGCCCTGGAAGGGGCAGAGCCTCAAAAAAGTTTTAAAAACTCATGGATGATCCTCTCCACAGGAAACTTTAGTAAAGACCAACCAGGACAGCCAGTTATACCGGCACCACGTGGATGATATAGACCTGAAGGAACAGAAATTAGAGACCGACCAGGACCAGCCTGCTACATAGGGCACTCAGAACTGACCAAGGCCACCGGAAAATCGAAACCCCAATAGGAATAGATAAAAGGATCTATAGACATAACAATGTACTAACACCTTAACATATGCAACTTCTGCGGAAGTGTCCAAGCGACCACAAAATCGCTAGTATCAAATTCCAGAGAAGAAATGCTTCCCAACGGAAAAATTAAGACAGACATGAGCTTCTCAAAAAGAAATAAAATACATCCTAACCGGATCAAAGAAAAAGAATGCCCAAGAAGAAAGGGCACACTAACAGGACCAGCCAATCAGAGACCCCATTCTCCCGAAGTTTAGAACTGGAATAAGATACCCAAAAAAGAAGTAAATTGTAGACTACAAGGAGATTAACTTCATCCCCTCCCGTCTAACCCAGCTTGCCGTCTGGAACAGAAGACTGAGGATCCCTCAACCCATTAGGATTGGGATCCTCCAGCACTGCCAAAACATTCCGCAGAAGGACACAAAGGCGCTCAAGTCTATAACGAAAAGAAAGACTTACTTCCGACGGGCAACTGATGACCCCGAGGATTGGGCCCCTGAAGCTTCAGAGGAAACCGCTTCCCCAAAAGGATGGTCTGACCCAGACGATCCCACGCCTGACGAGCCCTGGTTAACAGAACACGGACAGTATCTCATCAACACCTCCCTCCCAGGAAGTTGTAAATGCACCAACATCATAGATATGGCCATGCGGAACCATGCCATAACCTCCGGAGGAAACAAGCCGCCTTCCGTAGAAGGGGTAACGGCATTAAAAACACCTGCTTGCGTAGCTAAGGAAGGTTCTAGGGCACGCACCTCACGGGATGTGGGATCCCCAGGGGTGGATGGCTTGGCGGACTCTATGTTCCCTGTTGCGGGAGAAGAGATCACTCTAAAGGAACATAACTGATGGGCATGGATTACCCGGGCCATCTCATACTCTTCGCAAGAAATAGAATCTGAATCAGAGACATCCGTCTCCAAAATATCAGAATCCTCCATAACTTGGATAGAAATTATGGATAGAAGAAAAAAACATAAAAAACGGCACCTTACACCCCCAATGGCTGGGGCACTCACCACCTCCTGTGACCCAGACAACTAGCGAAACAGACTCTCTCCGTCGCCACGTGGTCAGGAATACAGAAATGGTCCTGTGACGAAAGGCAAAGAATGACTGGGGGATGGGGAAGTGGGGGAGGTATTTAAGCCTTTGGCTGGGGTGTCTTTGCCTCCTCCTGATGGCCAGGTTCTTAATTCCCAAAAGTAATGAATGCAGCTGTGGACTCGCCCCGTTTAAGAAGAAAAAATCTCTTAATATGGGCACTCCAAACATGACCGCCACTGAATTGTAATACTATTTACTAATGGGCTCAATTAATCTTTCTTTGTAAAACACTTAGTTTTGTTTTTTATTCCACTGTTCCCAAACGCTCAGAGCACTATAATTAAGAAACAACTAGAATTATATTAGAATTATACACCCGGAATTTGTGCAGAAACATCAACCCTATGCTCATCTGATGATAATACTAATTATAGTACAATTTATTTTCCAGCACATGGAGCTTTATCAGTCTATACAGTTTACATAAACATACACTACTAGTGCCTAGAGAGAGGTGCAGGGAGATTAACTCTTTACAAGCAAAACTGGTTCACACAGTTTAACAATAAACAAGGCAAATTAATGAGATCCTATAAGCTTAAATGCGCCCTGGGCAGCTCATTACAGTTCCAAGCCACGCATGAGTCAGATAAACACTTTCATTCACAAAGAGCTGTTCTCTGGGGCAGCATCGAGACCACAGAGCAATCTAAATATCGTTTCTTCTCTCTCACATCTGAAATAACAGTGAGGGTTCCGCTCAGAACTCTCTCACACAGCCTGCTCCACCCCGTCACCTGCACAAACACAACGCGTAATAAAACTCATTCCACTGCCTCAGAACCTCCCTTTTGACACAGGAAACCCTAAGCTGATCACAAGGGGCAAGCGGTTATTCAAACATCCGCAACTTTAGTGTGTAACAGAGGCTCTAATAGCATACAATTTGTATAGGAAAGTACACTGTGCACATATACTGTAATGTGGAGAGAAACAGATTTTGATGGCAGATAATGACCAGATGTAACATGTACATAATACTATATGAAACATAGGTTTAAAAGGATATTAAACACTTTGTTAAGCCATGTCCCATATCTGTGCTAAAACCATTTATAATCATTGGCACTTAAAGGAATATGAAGCCCAATTTTTTTCCTCATGATTCAGATAGAGCAGGCATGTCTTTCTTTTGTTGGTATCTTTTGTTGAAAAGCAGGAAGGCAAGCTCAGGAGAGTGCACGTGCCATGGCTGCAGTTTTGCAAGAATGTTATCCATTTGCAAGAGCACTATACGGCAGCACTATTTCCTGCAATGTAGTGCTCCAGTCGCCTACCTAGGTATTTCTTAAACAAACAATAGCATTAGAACGAAGCAAAATGTTATAATAGAAGTAAATAGGAAACTTATATACTCTGTCTGAAGAATCTTCAGGTTTCATATCCCCTTAAACACCAAATTCCATTTTTTTATGTAAATATACCTATGCAAAAAATACCTTGGCATTTACCCAACAAGACACCGTGCAATGCAATTTTTGTGTGTGTGTCATTTTCTATAGGGTCCATGGTGAATATCAACACGGGAGTCATTATTTCTGTAATATTTAAAATAGTTCACCTTACTTAAAGGGATAGAAAGGTCAAAACTGAAATGTGCATGGGTACATATCAATTTAAAATAGAAGCAATATACTTCCTTTAATAAACATGCTTCTAGCATATGCACGTATGCTGCCTAAAAACAGTAATAACTTTCGAGAAGCATTTAAAATTGAATTGCACCCATGTACACATACATTTTCTCCTTTATATTCCCTTACATACCCAAATTTAATATGTTATACCCATAGGATTTAATTTAAAAAATGCTAATTTAAAGTTAAATGAAAACATGTTTTTTTGTCACTAGGCATTGTGCCGAAATGCGTAGGACTAAAATATCCAACCATAAAAATATTAGATACATTTAAACAAATGAAAAACTTTGGATTTCACAAACTGTAACCTATTTTTCCCTCCCAGTTATCCCATAAGCGATGGTTATACTTTGATGATGACCTGACAATCACTTGGCTGGGACACCCAGTGAAAGGGGCTGAGAAAGCAGGAAAAGCAGATACCCCCCTCCCCTGCATATGAAAAGACAGATTACACAAACAATAGCAGCAGGAATCTATAGACCTGGGTCAACATCTGATACTTTGGGGCTTGGTTAGGAATCTGAAAATCAGCACAATGTTATTAAAAAATAAGCAAAAGTAAACGTTCTTGCAAAAACACAACCAGATTGGCTATATAAATGGATCATCTACAAAACATGTATGCAAATAAAAATCTAGTGTGCAATGTCCCTTTAACCCCCTCATGTGAAAGAGGGTCACTTGCCCATTTTGAAATGTCACCTAGTAAACATGTGAGCGCCACTTTCTACATAGCATGATATCCCTTATGTAAAACAGGCAAATCCCTTACATTCACTGTGTACATGTTGTATGCTGTCATTAAAAGATAGGGTCTCCTTTAGCACCTCAGACCGTCCCAACGGTTAATAATATAGTATTAGACCCAAATTGGAAAGCTGGCTTCCCTTTTTCCTATTTAAGGTCTCTTGCTCTCTGTGTGGCTTATCAAGGTTGGCACTCAACCCCCCACCCCCTTTAGCAAACACCTTCATATTGCCTAGTCAGGGCAGGTGATCACCATTACCATGGAAACACTTATAGGGACATGTGCCCCCTTGTTCAAAAGTATAAAACACCCTCTTGCATAAACAGGGTCTTATACTCCTCTTATGAAATCAGATGGGGAGACAGGTGACATGCAGCAGTTACCTGCTCCTTTCATAGGGAGGGTTCTATAGGTCACTTCTCCTTTTATGTCAGTGGGCCTCTGTCCAGCTAGAGAGAAGGGGGAGTCAGTGCAACACCAGCGGATGATAACAGTCTACTCCAGAATTGTAAGTGTTTAAAAAGATAGATTATCCCTTTATTACCCATTCCCCAGTTTTGCATAACCAACACAGTAATAGTAATACACTTTTTACCTCTGTGATTACCTTGTTTCTAAGCCTCTGTCGACTGCCCTCTTATCTCAGTTCTTTTGACAGACATGCATTTTAGCCAATCAGTGCAGTCTCTTAAATAACTCCACCTGAGTGAGCATAATGTTTATCTATTTGACACATGAACTAACAGTGTCTAACTGTAAAAAACTGTCAAAATGCACTGATAAGAGGCAGTTCAATGGTTTAGAAATTAGTATATAAACCTACCTAGGTTTAGCTTTCCACAAAGGATACCAAGAGAGGACAGCAAATTTGATTATAAAAGTAAATTGGAAAGTTGTTTAAAATTGCATGCCCTATCTGAATCATGAGTTTAATTTTGACTAGACTGTCCCTTTAAAGTATTTGCTTATATATGCAGAGAATATTCAAAACTGTCGAATTGTATTTTTTTTTTTTTATTTCTTTATTTAATTTCAACATGTGGTTACATTCATAAATAATCTGTTTCACCACGCACAGGGGGTGAGTTAGTGTTACGTTTCATAAAAGATGAACATCAAAAAGAAATATATATCAACTGATACATTATTACGCAGTATACTTTGCAAGAAAGGGTTACAAATAAAACACTAATCTGGCATAATCATAACTTTAACTATTTTTTCCCCACTCCCTCTCTCATCTTTCTCTATCAGTGTATATCAGTAGGCCTCTCTAAAACAAGAATACCATGCTGCTGCAAATTCTTCTAATACAGCTAGTTCAGTGAACATATCAGAACTCAAAAAAGGGTAAAGTAACTGCTTGGGAATCAGTAATGAATACGTTTTAATTATAGGTAACCAACCTAATATAATTTTTTTTTTTTTTTTTCCTTTGCAGATTTCAAATGAAAAGATTCAAATATGATTTGATTTTGTATTTCTTTAATTACCATTGACAAAGAAGGGGCTGACGAAGCTTTCCAATTTGTCACTATAAGCGGTCTTATTAATAGAATTGTATTCAGTATTCTGTCCTGTGTAAAGATCTCCTGTTATAGAAGCGCCCAAATCTGATGCTGGAGTTTTTAAAAAGATAATCGTTTCTGGATCCAAAGACATGTATATGGTATATAGTTTATTCAGCCAGAAAACAAATGTATTCCAGATTTGCAACATCTTAGGACAGAACCAGAAAATATGCAATATATCTGCTTTCAAATAACTGCATCGAGGGCATCTAGCTATTTGGGACGGAAACATTTTTGTTAGCTGAGCCGGGGTAATATAAAAATTATTGATAAGTTTAACATGTGATTCCTTCCAGCTCGTTGATGTTAGAGATTTTTTTTATTGCAGAGAAACTTTGACTAATTCTTTGAGAGTCTACAGTAGGAAAAACATAATTTATGCTTACCTGATAAATTTATTTCTCTTGTGGTGTATCCAGTCCACGGATCATCCATTATTTGTGGGATATTCTCCTTCCCAACAGGAAGTTGCAAGAGGATCACCCACAGCAGAGCTGCTATATAGCTCCTCCCCTAATTGCCATATCCAGTCATTCGACCAAAGACAAGCAGAGAAAGGAGAAACCATAGGGTGCAGTGGTGACTGTAGTTTAAAATTAAAAAATACCTGCCTTAAAATGACAGGGCGGGCGGTGGACTGGATACACCACAAGAGAAATAAATTTATCAGGTAAGCATAAATTATGTTTTCTTTTGTAAGGTGTATCAAGTCCACGGATCATCCATTACTTGTGGGATACCAATACCAAAGCTAAAGTACATGGATGAAGGGAGGGACAAGGCAGGTACTTAAACGGAAGGTACCACTGCCTGTAAAACCTTTCTCCCAAAAATAGCCTTTGAAGAAGCAAAAGTATCAAATTTATAGAATTTTGAAAAGGTATGAAGCGAAGACCAAGTCGCCGCCTTGCAAATCTGTTCAACCGAAGCCTCATTTTTAAAAGCCAGCAGTCTCAGTAGAATGAGCTGTAATCCTTTCAGGAGGCTGCTGGCCAGCAGTCTCATAAGATAAGCGGATTATGCTCCGAAGCCAAAACGAAAGAGAGGTTGCCGAAGCCTTTTGGCCTCTCCTCTGTCCAGAGTAAACAACAAACAATGCAGATGTTTGACGAAAATCTTTAGTAGCTTGTAAATAATACTTTAAAGCACGAACCACGTCAAGATTGTGTAATAGATGTTCCTTCTTTGAAGAAGGATTAGGACACAATGATGGAACAACAATCTCCTGATTGATATTCTTATTAGATACCACCTTAGGTAAAAACCCAGGTCTGGTACGCAGAACTACCTTATCTGCATGGAAGATCAGATAAGGAGAATCACATTGTAAGGCAGATAACTCGGAAACTCTATAAGCCGAGGAAATAGCTACCAAAAAAAAGAACTTTCCAAGATAAAAGTTTGATATCTATGGAATGAAGAGGTTCAAACGGAACTCCTTGAAGACCTTTAAGAACCAAATTTAAGCTCCAAGGTGGAGCAACAGGTTTAAACACAGGCTTAATTCTAACTAAAGCCTGACAAAATACCTGAACATCTGGAAGATCCGCCAGACGCTTGTGCAAAAGAATAGACAGAGCACAAATCTGTCCTTTAAGGAACTAGCCGACAATCCTTTTTCCAATCCTTCTTGGAGAAAAGATAATATCCTGGGAATCCTGACCTTACTCCATGAGTAGGCCTTGGATTCACACCAATAAAGATATTTACGCCATATCTTATGATAGATTTTCCTGGTGACAGGCTTCCGTGCCTGAATTAAGGTATCAATGATTGACTCGGAGAAGCCACGCTTTGATAAAATCAAGCGTTCAATCTCCAGGCAGTCAGTTTCAGAGAAATTAGATTTGGATGGTTGAAAGGACCTTGAAGCAGAAGGTCCTGTCTCAGTGGCAGAGTCCATGGTGGAAAGGATGACATGTCCACCAGATCTGCATACCAAGTCCTGCGTGGCCACACAGGCGCTATCAAGATCACCGATGCTCTCTCCTGCTTGATTTTGGCAATCAGACGAGGGAGCAGAGGAAACGGTGGAAACACATAAGCCAGGTTGAAGGACTAAGGCGCTGCTAGAGCATCTATCAGCGTTGCCTTGGGGTCCCTGGACCTGGATCCGTAACAGTTTGGCATTCTGGCGAGACGCCATGAGATCCAGTTCTGGTTTGCCCCAAAGATGAATCAATTGTGCAAACACCTCCGGATGGAGTTCCCACTCCCCCGGATGAAAAGTCTGTTGACTTAGAAAATCCGCCTCCCAGTTCTCTACACCTGGGATATGGATAGCTGATAGGTGGTGAGAGTGAATCTCTGCCCAGCGAATTATCTTTGAGACTTCTAACATCGCTAGGGAACTCATTGTTCCCCCTTGATGGTTGATGTAAGTCATTACAATTGTCCAATCTGGCCTGCGAAAGGTCATACCTTTGGACAGATGGACCCAAGATAGCCACCAGAGAAGAGAATCCCTGGTCTCTTGATCCAGATTTAGTAGAGGGGACAAATCTGTGTAATCCCCATTCCACTGGCTGAGCATGCAGAGTTGCAGCGGTCTGAGATGTAGGCGGGCGAACGGCACTATGACCATTGCCGCTACCATTAAGCCAATTACTTCCATACACTGAGCCACCGAAGGGCGAGGAGTGGAATAAAGAACACGGCAGGAATTTCGAAGTTTTGATAACCTGGTCTCTGTCAGGTAAATCCTCATTTCTACAGAATCTATTAGAGTTTCCAGAAAGGATACTCTTGTGAGAGGGGATAGAGAACTCTTTTCTTCGTTCACTTTCCACCCATGCGACCTCAGAAATGCCAGAACTATGTCCGTATGAGACTTGGCAATTTTGAAATTTGACGCCTGTATCAGAATGTCGTCTAAATAAGGGGCCACTGTTATGCCCCGCGGCCTTAGGACCGCCAGAAGTGACCCCAGAACCTTCGTAAAGATTCTTGGGGCTATAGCTAACCCAAATGGAAGAGCTACAAACTGGTAATGCCTGTCTAGGAAGGCAAACCCGAGAAACCAATGATGATCTTTGTGTATCGGAATGTGAAGTTACGCATCCTTTAAATCCACTGTAGTCATGTATTGACCCTCCTGGATCATAGGCAGGATGGTACGAATAGTCTCCATCTTGAATGATGGGTCCCTGAGAAATTTGTTTAAGATCTTGAGATCTACGATTGGTCTGAAGGTTCCCTCTTTTTTGGGAACCACAAACAGATTTGAATAGAATCCTTGTCCCTGTTCCTCCTTTGGAACTGGGTGGATCACTCCCATAACTAGGAGGTCTTGAACACAGTGTAAAAATGCCTCTCTCTTTATCTGGTTTGTAGATAATTGTGAAAGGTGAAATCTCCCTTTTGGAGGAGAAGCTTTGAAGTCCAGAAGATATCCCTGGGATACAATTTCCAACGCCCCGGGATCCTGGACATCTCTTGCCCAAGCCTGGGCGAAGAGCGAAAGTCTGCCCCCTACTAGGTCCGTTACCGGATAGGGGGATGATACTTCATGCTGTCTTAGGGTCAGCAGCAGGCTTTTTGGCCTGCATACCTTTGTTCCAGGTCTGGTTAGGTCTCCAGACCGACTTGGGACTGGGCATGAAAAGTAGACTGTTTGGCCATTGATTTGGACCTATCCTGAGGAAGGGCATGACCTTTTCCTCCAGTGATATCAGAAATGATCTCCTTCAAACCAGGCCCGAATAGGGTTTGCCCCTTGAAGGGAATGTTAAGCAGCTTAGACTTTGAAGTAACGTCAGCTGACCATGATGTAAGCCATAGCACCCTGCGCGCTTGAATAGCAAAACCAGAATTTTTAGCCGTTAGTTTAGTCAAATGAACAATGGCATCAGAAACAAAAGAATTGGCTAGCTTAAGTGCTCTAAGCTTGTCAAGTATGTCATCCAATGGGGTCTCTACCTGTAAAGCCTCTTCCAGAGACTCAAACCAGAAAGCCGCAGCAGCAGTGACAGGGGAAATGCATGCAAGGGGCTATAGAATAAAACCTTGTTGAATAAACATTTTCTAAAGGTAACCCTCTAACTTTTTATCCATTGGATCTGAGAAAGCACAACTGTCCTCGACAGGGATAGTAGTACGCGTAGCTAGGGTAGAAACTGCTCCCTCCACCTTAGGGACTGTCTGCCATAAGTCCCGTGTGGTGGCATCTATTGGAAACATTTTCTTAAAAATAGGAGGGGGAGAGAATGGCACACCTGGTCTATCCCATTCCTTAGTAATAATTTCTGTAAACCTTTTAGGTATTGGAAAGACATCAGTGCACACCGGCACTGCATAGTATTTGTCGAATCTACACAATGTTTCTGGCACTGCAATTGTATCACAGTCATTCAGAGCAGCTAAAACCTCCCAGAGCAGCACGCGGAGGTGTTCAAGCTTAAATTTAAATGTAGACATATCAGAATCAGGTTGAATCTTTTTCCCTGAGTCAGAAACATCACCCACAGAAAGAAGCTCTCCTTCCTCAGCTTCTGTATATTGTGAGGGAGTATCAGACATAGCTCTTAAAGCGTCAGTATGCTCTGTATTTCTTCTAACTCCAGAGCTATCTCGCTTTCTTCTAAACCCAGGTAGTCTGGATAATACCGCTGACAGTGTATTATCCATGACCGCCGCCATATCTTGTAAAGTAAACGCTATGGGCGCACTAGATGTACTTGGCGCCATTAATGCGTGAGTCCCTTGAGCGTGAGTCAAAGGGTCTGACACGTGGGGCGAGTTAGTGGGCATAACTTCCCCCTCGTCAGATTCCTCTGGTGATAAATTTTTTAAAGACAGAATATGATCTTTATTGCTTAAAGTGAAATCAGTACATTTGGTACACATTCTAAGAGGGGGTTCCACCATGGCTTCTAAACATAATGAACAAGGAGTTTCCTCTATGTCAGACATGTTTAAACAGACTAGCAATGAGACCAGCAAGCTTGGAAAACACTTTAAATCAAGTTAACAAGCAAAAAATAAAAACGGTACTGTGCCTTTAAGAGAAACAAATTTTGTCAGAATTTGAAAAACAGTGAAAAAAGGCAGTAAATCAAACGAAATTTTTACAGTGTGTATAATAAGCTAACAGAGCATTGCACCCACTTGCAAATGGATGATTAACCCCTTAGTTCAAAAAACAAATAAAAAAAACGATATAGACGTTTTTTAACAGCACACCAAACTGCCACAGCCTTGCTGTGGGCCTACCTTCCCCAACAAACGATTTTGGAAAGCCTAAGAGCCCTTGCGAGAGGTCCTATAGCATTCAGGGGACTCCTGGAGGAAGCTGGATGTCTCAGTCTGTAAAAGTCACTGCGCAAAAAAGCGCTAAATTAGACCCCTCCCACTCATAGTAACACAGTGGAAAGCCTCAGGAAACTGTTTCTAGGCAAATTTAAGCCAGCCATGTGGAAAAAAACTAGGCCCCAATAAAGTTTTATCACCAAAGTATATATAAAAACGTTTAAACATGCCAGCAAACGTTTTATATTGCAAATCTATAAGAGTATTACCTCAGAAAGTAAGCATGATACCAGTCGTTATTAAATCACTGTATTCAGGCTTACCTTACATAAATCTGGTATCAGCAGCATTTTCTAGCATTCACATCTTCTAGAAAATTTTTTATCTGCACATACCTCATAGCAGGATAACCTGCACGCCATTCCCCCGCTGAAGTTACCTCTCTCTTCAGTCATGTGTGAAAACAGCAATGGATCTTAGTTACAACCTGCTAAGATCATAGAAATCACAGGCAGATTCTTCTTCTATTTTATGCCTGGGACAAAATAGTACAACTCCGGTACCATTTAAAAATAACAAACTTTTGATTGAAGTAAAAAACAAACTACGTTACACCACTTTCCTCTTACTACCTCCATGCTTGTTTAGAGTTGCAAGAGAATGATTGGATATGGCAGTTAGGGGAGGAGCTATATAGCAGCTCTGCTGTGGGTGATCCTCTTGCAACGTCCTGTTGGGAAGGAGAATATCCCACAAGTAATGGATGATCCGTGGACTGGATACACCTTACAAGAGAAAAGATATTTCCAGATGCACATGTTAAGTTAAAAGAAATAAGGCTTTGTTTAGCAAGGATAATATCATACAAAAGAGATATAGAGGGAGAACCTACCAGATATTGTTGTATATAAATTTTAATATCAGACCATGCAGCATATCGACTCATATTCCATCTCATACTATTAATATAATGTCTTAATTGAAGATATGCAAACACTTACATTATGCTTACCTGATAATTTTCTTTTCTTCTGATGGGAAGCTGCATTCATTACTTTTGGGAATTCAGAACCTGGCCACCAGGAGGAGGCAAAGACACCCCAGCCAAAGGCTTAAATACCTCCCCCACTTCCCTCATCCCCCAGTCATTCTGCCAAGGGTGAAAAAAGGGTGAAAAAAGTGCCAGAAGAACAAAAAATACGGCCACCCCATAGATAAAAGGCGGGCGGGGAGCTGTGGACTCTTTCTGTTAAAAGAAAAGAAAATTATCAGGTAAGCATAATTTAAGTTTTTCTTCTTAAACGGGAAGAGTCCACAGCTGCATTTATTACTTTTGGGAAAACAATACCCAAGATATAGAGGACACTGAATGCAACCAAGGGCGGGTACAGAAGGCGGCCCCTTTCGAAAGGCACCACAGCCTGAAATTACCCAATACCCAATAAAAAACTGTATTACTAGAAAACAAAGGGTAAAAACCGGAAAAGACCAAGAAACTGCCCATCAGTTAAACAGTCTGCACAGCCCTAGAGTCCACTGAGCACAAAGGCCTCCAAGGAGCCAATCCCCGTGGCTCTCAGCTCCCACAAAACGTACCCCCGACCTGAAGGAAGAGAACCTCCCTCTACCCCCGAGGGGAAGAACAGAGGACCCAATAAGAGATCCAAAGGAGCACCAACAAAGGTAAGAAAAAACCTCAAAAGACTAAAGCGAACCAAAAGGTTGCTACAAGACCGTCCAGAGAAATGAACTCCCCAGAAGGACAAGGACCAGAGAGAAACTCCACACCCCAGGAAGAGCGATCACGAGGAACAACAAAGGTCCACCCTCAGATCCATAACACAGCACCATATAACTTACGGTGCTCCAAGGAAGCCGCAAGCTCCCTAGTGTACCATAGTCTACCTCTGAACAAGAACTCGCGAGGCCCAGTCTCAAGGCAGCAAAGCACCATCCCACAGAGAAATGCCGAAAAATATCGGCAACAGCTGCCATCCAGGAAGAATCTGGACCCTAGAAGAGCGTCCAACACCAGCAGCAAATGCAACTGGTGGAGGGATGGACACAGAGAACCGCCCACCGAAGGTAGAAATACGGAATCAACTGAAAGTACATGGTCAAGACTCAACAGAGCTGTCAGATCCCCAGCCCCCACTCCGAGGTAACGGACTCAGCCCCAAAGGCTGGCAATAACCGATACAGGGAATACAAAATTCTCTGAAACAGACCTTAGGAATATAAAGGAGGGGCCTAAGAGGAAAAACGAAACCCCTGGGAGAACAACTCTGACCGATACTTAAATCTGGTATGTTACCACAAACCATGACAGAAAAACTACGTGCTCGGGTCCAGGACCCCTACACAGCTCCCTTCCCAAAAGAAGGAACACTCCCAAAAAGGAAGATAGGACACTGAACTAAAGCGACCTAGTACCAGAATCCGGCCCCATGACCTTGTGCACGCAAGGAAAGGTTAAGAACTCCTCCGAGCGACTAGATAAGGGCCACAACGGATACTGTGATACTTCGAAAACCTCTCCAAAGGAGAGCAAACACAAGAACCACACCCCCAGCCATAGGCATGGAGAAGAGGATGTAGAGAAACAGTAAAAACCATACTAAGTGATAAGAGACCATTCGGCCATTACCGAAAAGCTCAGTTGATACAAACAACCACGAGCCCACACCAAGCTGTAATAACTGCCCCTGACGACAATTGTAGGATCCCGTCTGAGAGACAGTATAACTAATCGTCAGGCAGTTATCAAATCTCCCCTTAGAGACACAACCGACCCCCCTGAAGGGACAAGCGGATGTTGCAAAACCTAAGGGTTAAAACTGACCCCCCCAGGACCGAATCCAAAATCCGGTCCCCGAAATATCAGGCAAGAGACATGGTCATAAATCAGACCCCCAGAACCGGGACCGGCCGAATGTTTTAACCCCTGAGGAACCATCAAGTTGCCTCATTCGGAGGAGTGCACCCTAGACAGTGCATCCCACATCCCAATGTCCTTGGACATTGGACACTTGCAAGAGACTCAGACCAAAAAGCTTAGAAAGACATCTCAACAGGCATAAGAAAATGGCAAACAACACCTGGAGGTGGATCTGAACCCAGGACCCTCTATTTGTAAGCCCAAAGAGCTAGATCTCCTAGTGGGTAAAAGGGCAACACCCCAGAGTTTAAATACCACGGGGATGACAAGGGCCAGAAACCAGCCCTTAGGTTGAGAAGACAACATAATCTCCAAAGATACTTACAGGATTAGCCTCCCGCAAATAGCTGTATCGCACAAGGAATAATGATGGGAGCCTCACAACACCTGGCAGACAAACTGACCAGGGGAAAATGCCGGGGAAAGAAAAACGGGAATAACCACAACCCCTGCACTCCCATATAGGAGAGCGAGCGAGATACTGAAAAGGAAGGAGGACATGCCCGAACTTCCAGACACAGATGACCCTACCACCCAAGAAGGGAAAAAAACAGCCCCAGCAACCTACGAAAGGTACTGTGACTAGGCCACAAGAACAGATGTCCAGAAAATACCAAGAGTGAAAACGAAAATCGCCATCCAATCTGGTACCCCAGACTTCCAGAGGTCATCCTAACCTCCAAACTATAAGGGAATGGAGAACTTCGGTTCCGAGTCCAAAGGACCTCCAGAACCCACGATGAAGCCTTAGCAGGATCCGAGCCCGGAACCTTCTACATTAGGACAAAGTGAACATCCAACACCCAACAGGATAACCAGCACACCGGCACCACGTGGGTGACATGAACCATAAGGAACAGCAGCTAGCGCCCGACTAGTACCCGCCTGGTACAAGAACACTACGGAACTGTCCAAGGTCCAAGAAAACTCGAAGCCCCCACAGGGATCGATAACAAACTATAAACATAACTATGTCTTTATATAGTAATGCGCAACTTCCAAAGAAGTGCCCACACGACCACAAAATCGCAAGCATCAGTTCCAGAGAAAAAAACGTTCCTGAACTTCCTAAAACAAATCAAACACATCCTAACCGGATCAAATAAAATGAAGGCAGCACCCGTGGGTGAACGCCCAAGGAGAATGGGCACGCTAATAGGACCAGCTGATCAGAGGCCCCATTCTCCCAAGCTCAGAACTGGAACAGATACTTAAAAGAAAAGAAAAACTGTAAGATCAAGGAGATTGGCTTCATCCCCATACACAGAACACTGAGGATACCTTGGCCCACTAGGACTGGAATCCTCCAGCACCGCCAAAACATGTCTTAATAGAACACAAAGACGTGCCAGTCTATAACGGAAGGCAAAATGTTCCCGCACCGGATCGATGGACGACCCCGGCCCAGAGGGTGGGGCCCCTGAACCCTCAGAGGCATCGCTTCCCCAGAGGGCCAAACTGAATCAGGCGATCTCACGCTAAACGGGCCCTGGTTAACAGAACACGGACAGTATATTAAAAATACTTCTCTTGGGAGATATAAATGTGCCAGCACCATAGATATGGCCATGCGGAACTGTGCTGTAACCTCTGGAGGAAACAAGCCGCCTTTCCGGAGGAGTAACGGACATAGGGACACCTGCTTGTGTAGCCAAAGAAGGTTCTGGGACACGTGCCTCACAGGACATGGAATCCTCGGGGAAGATGGCTCAACGCACTCTAAGCTCCCTGATTCTGGGGAAAAGAGCACTCTAAAGCAGCAATCGTAACATAACTGATGGGCATGGATAAACCGGGCCATTTCATACTCTTCGCAAGACGTATACTCCGAATCGGAGATATCCGTCTCTAAAAAAAATCAGAATCCTCCATAACTTGGAGATTGCAATTATGGTCAAACACTAAACGGCACCCTTTTATACCCCCCAATGGCTGGGGCACTCACCACCTCCTGTGAACCAGACAGATAACGAACCGACTCTCTCCGTCGCCACTCGGTCAGAGTACAGAAATACAACGTGACCACACCCGGTCACGAGGTGCACCGTGTAAGCCAAAAAAAGGTGCGCTAGTCTAATAGGACCGCGTCAACTGATGATAAGGCCGTTATGTTCCGAATAGCCATGAGCCAAAGTATCACTACACATTAGCAGACAGAATCACATAACAAACATGATTAAAGTCCCCCCTGTTCAATAACCCCCCTCCGGAGATATTAACCCTTGATCCATAAGATAAAGGAGTCTCAAATAAAATGAAACGATCTTACCGGAATCTATGCCGTGGAACAGGAATACGGCCCTTCAAGTGTGATAGATAGTTGCCTCGCTTCTGACATGGACTTGAGTGAATAAAGGCAGGCAGTGAAACTCGTCAACGCTGTTTGCCAAGGAGCTGTTAATATGAGTCGGGATGGTTTCGCAGAAAGACTTTCCCTGCATCTCTGGACTCTAAACTTCATCCATGCTCTCACTGAGAGGCTGACGGAATTACTTAAAACTCCAGTCCCATTTCAAAGAGTACTACCCTCCATAAGAGACAATCTTCAATGTTCCGACACTTCTCTGCCAACCTCCTGTAACGAAAGGCAAAGAATGACTGGGGGATGAGGGAAGTGGGGGAGGTATTTAAGCCTTTGGCTGGGGTGTCTTTGCCTCTGAATTCCCAAAAGTAATGAATGCAGCTGTGGACTCTTCCAGTTTAAGAAGAAAAACTCTGTTTCTAGAAAGATCAAACTGTTGAGAAAGAGTCTCATAGGTAACCATATGTCCATCGTTTGATAATACTTGGTGAATAGACTTAAGAATTTTATCAGCCCACTTTTTAAAAATATCCTGACTAATTCCTGGGGTAAAGCTAATATGACCTATTATAGGTAAATAGTCCGAATAAGAGTAATCCATATCTAATATAGAACAGAGTTTATGCCATGCCAGAATAACATTTTTTATGAAGACTAGTCCTTCAATATTAGATGGTAGCTTCTTAGGAGCGCAATGAATAACTGCTTTCAGGACAAAGAGGTGTATAAGAAAGTTCTCAATATCCTTAGAAGAAAATATTTCAGTTTCCATCAGCCAATCTATCGATATTTTAGATAACGTAGCAATATTGTAAATAATAATATTAGGCAGAGCAAATCCTGCCATCCTACGTGGCTGAATAATTTTTTCTCAGCGAGATACGAGACTTCTTATCTTTCCATATAAATCTAGAGAAAGCAGAATGTATTTTACGTAAGTCTTGCAGAGATATAAATAATGGTAAGTTCTGTAATGGATACAGTAATCTGGGAAAGACCATTGTTTTAATTAAACTCACTCGAGCTGATATTGAAATAGGCAGAGAAGACCAAACATCTAAATCCGCTATAATTTTTTGAATAAGAGATTGAAAATGTACTATATACCAATTATTAGCATTGAGATATATACCTAGATACTTAAGTGTTTCGACCATTTTAAATGGGAAATCTTGTGCACTGGATCTCATTTTATGAATCTACATAAATTCACTTTTATTACAATTTATACTATACCCAGAAAAAGAGCTAAAAAAGTTTAAACTATATACGATTGATGGGATTGTTTGTGCTGTGTTCTGTAGAAAGATCAACAAGTCATCTGCATATAAAAGAATTTTTAATCTATGTGTCCCCATCTTTATTCCTGGAATGGTATCCCTAAGCCAAATTACTAGAGGTTCCAGCTCCAAGTTAAAAAGAAGTGGGGATAGCGGGCATTCCTGTCTCGTACCTCTACCCATAGTAATTTTTGGAGTAAGAGAACCATTGACTAACAGATAGGAGATGGGCTTATTAAATATATTGAAAATGAAGTATAAAAATTGATTCTTAAATCCGAATTGAGATCTAAATAAATGTTTCCAGGCAATCGAATCGAAAAACCTTTTCGGCATTGAGGATGCGAATTGCTGCATCTTGTCTGAGTTGTGTATTATTAGTTTTCTGTATGTTCCACATATAATCTATATAAGTGATGACGTTCTGGATATTTTTTGATGAGTTCCTAGCTGTCATAAAGCCTGTTTGGTCTAAGTGAATAATCTTATCAAGACAGAGAGAAAGTCTGGAAGCTATAATATAGGTCAAGGCTTTGTAGTCTGCATTCAATACAGATATCGGTCTATATGAGGCGGGATCCTCTGGATTTTTTCCTTTTTTAAGTATCAAAGAGATATTGGCCGCAGAAAAATAATTTGATATAGGAGTATTTAACACATAGTAACTATTAAAGAGTTTCTCCAAAGTTAATTTAATATCTTCTGCTAGAATTTTAAGATATTCTGCCGGTAAACCGTCCGGTCCCGCCGCCTTGTTTAATTTTGCCTTCTCTATAGCTTCCAGAATCTCTGAAATTGGCATATTTAATGCTGTAAGGTCAGCTTCTGAAATTTTGGGTATTTGAAGTTTAGCCCAAAAGTTTTCTTGATTTAGAGTATTACTTTTTCTCTCAGAATATAAATATTGAAAATAGTCATAGAACACTCTACTTATATCTTGATTATCGGTGTATCTGTAATCCCCATCTTTAGCTGCCAATATATATATTTTTTTTTCCCTGTTTCTGACAAGTGTAGCTAAATACTTAGCCGAGCACCCATGAAATCCCCTATATGTATTACTTCTCAATTCATCTTCTTGGGATTTTTGTTTTAACAGTACAGCTCTCTCCTGTCATGCTTTAATATATGTTCTCCATTTATCACTACTACAATTATTATAATATTTCTAACCTGATTGGTAAGTTGCATTTCATTGGCATTCACTTTCTTTTTCCTGATATGCATAAATGCATTAATCTCACTTCGTAATACAGCCTTAGAGGCCTCCCAAAAAATTCTGATTATAATAACTAATGTTAAAAGTGCAATAGTCCTTCTATTTCTGTTTTAACCACTGGGAGAATCTAGGATTATTATACAGATATCTGGGAAAGAAGAAACTGTTGTTCTTTTCCTTTGATTTGACTAGAGTATCAAATAACAATGATATGATTGCATGGTCTGATATCATATCATTTATAAAGGCCTGTGATTTAGTGATCAATAAAGATTATGAAATATATAATCTATTCGAGAGAAGGTTTTAAAGGATTTGGACTCACATTCTTAATTCCCCATATATCTATTAGTTTTAATTTGTTGCAGAACTTTTTAAAATATTTTGCCTGTTTATTATAACGATTCCTATGTTTTGAGACGAATCTCTCAAGTTCAGGACAAAGGGACATGTTAAAATCTCCACCTACAATGAGATTTTGATCTATGTAAGGAAATAATTTAGCCTTTTTTTCCCAGAATATTGGAGTGAATCTATTTGGACCATAAATATTGCATAGAACTAGATTCGTCTTATTAATTTGTATCTTTAATATTATATATCTAGCGTCAATGTCTGATTCTATATTAATAATCTTATACGTCAATTCTCTATTTATAAGAACAGCAACCCCACTTTTCAACTTGTGCAAAGGGTACCTATTACCTCTCCCACTCATTTAGATTTTAGTTTAGGTATTTCTTTGTCTTTAAGATGTGTTTCTTGAAGAAGAACTATGCTCGGATTAAGTCTACCAAAAGTTTTTATTAGTAACTTGCGTTTTATTGGGGAGGTAATTCCTCAAATTTTCTTGTAATTCTATAATAGAAGAGTAAATATAATTTAAAATCCTATCTTTCAACAAGAAGTAGAGGGGGAGGGGGACCCGGGGGAGAGAGGAAAAAAAAAAAAAAGGAGTTGTGTATGGTATCCTTACATATATGGAAACCAAACATCCTACATGAATAAATTTAAACATTATATACATAGTATCGGGCACCCTTAACCGTCAAAGAGTGTGAAAAATAACCAACACAGTAATAGTAATACACTTATTACCTCTGTGATTACCTTGTTTCTAAGCCTCTGCAGACTGCCTTCATATCTCAGTTCTTTTGAGAGTCATGCGTTTTAGCCAATCAGTGCAGTCTCTTAAATAACTCCACGGGAGTGAGCACAATGTTATCTATATGACACAGAAATTAACAGTGTCTAACTGTGAAAAACTGTCAAAATGCACTGATAAGAGGCAGTTCAATGGTTTAGATATTAGTATATAAGCCTACCTAGGTTTAGCTTTCCACAAAGGATAGGAAAGCTAGGTTTAGCTTTCCACAAAGAGAGGAAAGCAAATTTGATTATAAAAGTAAATTGGAAAGTTGTTTAAAATTGCATGCTCTATCTGAATCATGAGTTTAATTTTGACTAGACTGTCCCTTTAAATATTTTTTTTTATATATGCAGAGAATATTCAAAACTGTCGAATTGTTATCAAAGTCCAGTGACATACCCCTTGAAAAAAGGAAATTTATGCTTACCTGATAAATTGATTTCTTCTACGATACGAGTCCACGGATTCATCTTTACTTGTGGGATATTATCCTCCTGCTAACAGGAAGTGGCAAAGAGCACCACAGCAGAGCTGTATATATAGCTCCTCCCTTCTCTCCACCCCCAGTCATTCGACCGAAGGTATAGGAAGAGAAAAGAAAAGCTAAAAGGTGCAGAGGTGACTGAAGTTTTGAAAACAAAAATATAATCTGTCTAAAATGACAGGGAGGGCCGTGGACTCGTCGTATCGTAGAAGATATTAATTTATCAGGTAAGCATACATTTTCTTTTCTTCTACTAGATACGACGAGTCCATGGATTCATCCTTACTTGTGGGATACAATACCTAAACGGAAGGCACTACTGCTTGAAGAACTTTTCTCCCAAAAATAGCCTCAGAAGAAGCAAAAGTATCAAATTTGTAAAATTTGGAAAAGGTATGAAGGGAGGACCAAGTCACAGCCTTACAAATCTGTTCAACAGAAGCATCGTTTTTAGCCCATGTGGAAGCCACCGCTCTAGTAGAATGAGCCGTAATTTTTTCAGGAGGCTGCTGTCCAGCAGTCTCGTATGCCAAGCGGATGATGCTTTTCAGCCAAAAAGAAAGAGAGGTAGCTGTAGCTTTTTGACCCCCTACACTTTCCAGAATAAACAATGAATAGCGAATATGTTTGACCCTCGGAGCAGTGGTAGGGATTTGAAGACACCGACCCCTGACCCGGGGAAGAGTATCCTGGACGTGGATAGATGATATTCTGTGATTCATAGTTGCTAGAAGTTATTGAAGAATTAATGGAGGGTGCAATATTTGTTTACAATATATTCTAGCTTCACTGTGAGTTATAATTAGTTAACAGGAGTAGCTGCAGGATTCAATGAGAGAAATATATAGCAATGTTCAGGCTCCAGAGTAAACAGGTAGAAGTTTGATACTTAGATGCAAACTAAGGTTTGTTGTAGGTTCACAGTACATAATGTTTTATAAGGTTGTATGTCAGGGTTAAACACAGCAGCACAAGTGATAAACAGGTTGCAAGTCTTAGGCATTAATTACTGTTTTGTGCATATAAATGCAAACCAAAGTTTGTTGCAGGTTCACAGTTCATTATATTATGTAAAGCTGTATATCAGTATAATCAGAGCAGCACAAGTGATAGACAAGTTACAAGTCTCAGGCATTAATTACTGTTTGATCAAACTAGGTTTGTTGCAGGTTATTTCAGCAATGACAACTAGAAGTACAGAAATAGTTATAAAGTTCTGAGTAAGATGATTATTGTAATTAGAGAGTGATGGTAAGCAAAAGCATAATTGATTTATAATAAAGTTCAGAGATTGTTAAGTAGCTGTGTCCAGGAAACAGAATGGAGATATTTTTGATACTTGCGGTTTGATGATATTTAGTATAGGTAATAGAAAATGCTGTATTTTGGAATAGTTGGTAAGTTCATGCAGGAAACTGACACAAGCCTCTGTTGTTCAGGATCACACTTCAATGTTAATGCAAAGCACATTAGACCTGAGAAGGCTTAAAAAGAGGCTGAGGTAATCAGGTGCATGAATGATTAATCAGGCAGGCAAGCAAGCTGAATGTGAATACTGCCCAAATGCAGCAGTCAGAGAAGGAAGTCTTAAAGGGATAGTGACATTAGGCTGAGATATGTTACATACGCTTAGCCAGAGTAGAAATAGCTCCCTCCACCGTTTGCCAGGAATCCCGAATGGTGTCAGATATGGGAAACATTTTCTTAGAAGTTGGAGGGGGAGAGAACGGAATGTCTGGTCTATCCCATTCCTTAGTAACAATGTCCGAAATTCTTTTAGGGACTGGAAAAACATTAGTGTAAGTAGGTACCTCTAGATATTTATCCATCTTACACAATTTCTCTGGTGGTATTACAATAGGGTCACAATCATCCAGAGTCGCTAAAACCTCCCGGAGTAACAGGCGGAGGTGTTCAAGCTTAAATTTAAAGGCCGTCACGTCCGAGTCTGTTTGAGGGAACACATTTCCTGAATCTGGAAAGCTCTCCCTCAGACAGCAAGTCCCCTACCCCCAACTCAGAACACTGTGAGGGTATATCGGAAATGGCCAATAAAGCATCAGAGGGCTCAGCATTTACCCTAATACCGGACCTACTGCACTTACCCTGTAAACCTGGCAGTTTAGATAATACCTCTGTAAGGGTAGTAGACATAACTGCAGCCATATCATGCAGAGTAAAAGAATTAGACGCACTAGAAGTACTTGGCATCGCTTGAGTGGGCGTTGAAGGTTGTGACACTTGGGGAGAATTGGATGGCATAACCTGATTCTCTTCAAACTGAGAATCATCCTTAGACATACTTTTATCACCTAAAATATGTTCTTTGCAATGTAAGGCCCTTTCAGTACATGAGGGACACAATGTAAGTGGGGGTTCCACAATGGCTTCTAAACACATAGAGCATTGACTTTCCTCAATGTCAGACATGTTGAAAAGGCTAGTAATAACCACAAAAAGTCTTGAAAACACTTTATTTAATGAAAAAACAACAATTTGAAAAACGGTACTGCGCCTTTAAGAAGTAAAAAAGTGCACAATTTTTCCAAATCTGCTTTAAAATGTTATAATTCTCACAATTTTAGCATATATGTGTCATATCTTGTAACCTAAGATTGCACCACAAGTAAGGGACAAATTAACCCTCTATGAGAAAAACGTTACCCAAAACACCCTCATGCATACATACAGAACACCCTCATGCATACATACAAAACACCCTCATGCATACATACAGAACACCCTCATGCATACATACAAAACACCCTCATGCATACATACAAAACACCCTCATGCATACATACAGAACACACTCATGCATACATACAAAACACCCTCATGCATACATACAGAACACCCTCATGCATACATACAAAACACCCTCATGCATACATACAAAACACCCTCATGCATACATACAGAACACACTCATGCATACATACAAAACACCCTCATGCATACATACAGAACACCCTCATGCATACATACAGAACACACTCATGCATACATACAAAACACCCTCGTGCATACATACAGAACACCCTCATGCATACATACAGAACACCCTCATGCATACATACAGAACACCCTCATGCATACATACAGAACACCCTCATGCATACATACAGAACACCCTCATGCATACATACAGAACACCCTCATGCATACATACAAAACACCCTCATGCATACATACAAAACACCCTCATGCATACATACAGAACACACTCATGCATACATACAAAACACCCTCATGCATACATACAAAACACCCTCATGCATACATACAGAACACACTCATGCATACATACAAAACACCCTCATGCATACATACAGAACACACTCATGCATACATACAAAACACCCTCATGCATACATACAAAACACCCTCATGCATACATACAGAACACCCTCATGCATACATACAAAACACCCTCATGCATACATACAGAACACACTCATGCATACATACAAAACACCCTCATGCATACATACAGAACACACTCATGCATACATACAGAACACACTCATGCATACATACAGAACACACTCATGCATACATACAAAACACCCTCATGCATACATACAAAACACCCTCATGCATACATACAGAACACCCTCATGCATACATACAAAACACCCTCATGCATACATACAGAACACACTCATGCATACATACAAAACACCCTCATGCATACATACAAAACACCCTCATGCATACATACAGAACACCCTCATGCATACATACAAAACACCCTCATGCATACATACAAAACACCCTCATGCATACATACAAAACACCCTCATGCATACATACAAAACACCCTCATGCATACATACAGAACACCCTCATGCATACATACAAAACACCATCATGCATACATACAGAACACACTCATGCATACATACAGAACACCCTCATGCATACATACAGAACACCCTCATGCATACATACAAAACACCCTCATGCATACATACAGAACACCCTCGTGCATACATACAAAACACCCTCATGCATACATACAGAACACCCTCATGCATACATACAAAACACCATCATGCATACATACAGAACACACTCATGCATACATACAAAACACCCTCATGCATACATACAGAACACACTCATGCATACATACAAAACACCCTCATGCATACATACAAAACACCCTCATGCATACATACAAAACACCCTCATGCATACATACAGAACACCCTCATGCATACATACAGAACACCCTCATGCATACATACAAAACACCATCATGCATACATACAGAACACACTCATGCATACATACAGAACACCCTCATGCATACATACAGAACACCCTCATGCATACATACAAAACACCCTCATGCATACATACAGAACACCCTCATGCATACATACAAAACACCATCATGCATACATACAGAACACACTCATGCATACATACAAAACACCCTCATGCATACATACAGAACACACTCATGCATACATACAAAACACCATCATGCATACATACAGAACACCCTCATGCATACATACAGAACACACTCATGCATACATACAGAACACACTTATGCATACATACAGAACACCCTCATGCATACATACAGAACACCCTCATGCATACATACAGAACACCCTCATGCATACATACAGAACACCCTCATGCATACATACATAACACCCTCATGCATACATACATAACACACTCATGCATACATACAGAACACCCTCATGCATACATACAGAACACCCTCATGCATACATACAGAACACCCTCATGCATACATACAGAACACACTCATGCATACTTACAGAACACCCTCATGCATACATACAGAACACACTCATGCATACATACAGAACACACTCATGCATACATACAGAACACCCTCATGCATACATACAAAACACCCTCATGCATACATACAGAACACCCTCATGCATACATACAGAACACCCTCATGCATACATACAAAACACCCTCATGCATACATACAGAACACCCTCATGCATACATACAGAACACCCTCATGCATACATACAGAACACACTCATGCATACATACAGAACACCCTCATGCATACATACAGAACACCCTCATGCATACATACAGAACACCCTCATGCATACATACAGAACACACTCATGCATACATACAGAACACCCTCATGCATACATACAGAACACCCTCATGCATACATACAGAACACACTCATGCATACATACAGAACACACTCATGCATACATACAGAACACACTCATGCATACATACAGAACACACTCATGCATACATACAGAACACACTCATGCATACATACAGAACACACTCATGCATACATACAGAACACCCTCATGCATACATACAGAACACACTCATGCATACATACAGAACACACTCATGCATACATACAAAACACCCTCATGCATACATACAAAACACCCTCATGCATACATACAAAAAGCAATTCAGTACACTATGTACTTGGAGCATGATTTTGTATTGCTACTGCTGTGTGTTAATATACACTCATACCCCCCAACTGTCCCGATTTTAGGGGTCTGTCCCGCTGTCCCGGGTTGCTAGCCATCTGTCCCGCATTGCCCCATGCATTAATTATTTTTTTTTTTTAATTCTATTGGTCACATACTCAGAAGCAGCTGGCTTTTCACTCCCAGGGTTATATACCTGTTAGATTTCTTGTGGAAAAGTAATGGTGTGTGGGTTAAGCAGGAGTAGGAAGGCTGTATACCCTCTGACCTCAGGTAATGGTGACCTCTAACCCCTGGTAGTGATGACCTCTAACCTCTGGTTATAATACTAGCATGCCTTCAGTTTTATACTATAAGCAGTGCTAACACCAGGGTAACGAACAGTGGCAGCCTCAGACTGCCAGCTAATGTGCTTGCCAACCCCAGGACCCCATACAATGAGTTACAGATACCCATATATGATGTAGTGTGTGTCTATCTGTATCTATAAATGTGTATGTGTGTGTATCTGCATGTATAAGTGTAAGCTGTGTAGTGTGTGTGTGTTTCTGTATGTATAAGTGTGTGTGTGTAATTGCATGTATAAGTGTATGCTATGTAGTGTGTGTGTCTGCATGTATAAATGTAAGCTTTGAAGTGTGTGTATCTGCATGTATAAGTGTATACTATGTAGTGTGTGTGTATCTGCATGTGTAAATGTATACTATGTAGTGTGTGTGTGTATCTGCATGCATAAGTGTATGCTATGTAGTGTGTGTCTGCATGTGTAAGTGTATGCTATGTAGCGTGTGTGTATCTGCATGTATAAGTGTATGCTATGTAGTGTGTGTGTATCTGCATGTGTAAGTGTATGCTATGTAGTGTGTGTGTATCTGCATGTATAAGTGTATGATATGTAGTGTGTGTCTGCATTTGTGTGTATGTGCGTATGTAAGTGTATGCTATGTAGTGTGTGTGTATCTGCCTGTATAAGTGTATGATATGTAGTGTATGATATGTAGTGTGTGTGTATCTGCATGTGTAAGTGTATGCTATGTAGTGAGTGTGTATCTGCATGTGTAAGTGTATGCTATGTACTGTGTTACTGTGCATTTTTGCTAACTTTAAAGGCCAGAATCTAGAATATTAATGAGGAAAGCAGAGAGCAGTTTTAAAGAATCTATTATTAAATGTCCAATTAAGATTAAAAATATTTAGCACTGTCTCTGCAAAGGTTAATTAAATACAGAGCTTACATAGCTATACCAGTGGTTTGAGCTTGTGTTTGATTTGCTGCCTAAGAGTATTAAAAGATATGACTTTATTTAGAATTTTATTTATATTACTTTGGTCTTATGATTTTTTTAAGCACCGCCCCTGCCCATCACATTTCAAATTTTTGACGCGGGGGGGGGGGTGTCCCTCTTTTGAATTTTGAAATGTTGGGAGGTATGTACACTGCACTTTATAGTTATACTGTGTGTATCTTGTGCTGATATGAAGGGGATAGCCTAGACCTCATTTCTTTACGTGTTTGGTTACGTAACCATTTTATGTTGTGATATCTTCTCTTTTTTATTTATATTTAAAGGGTTGGAAAGTGCTAATCCTATAAAGCAATAAGCTTTATGTGTATATATTTGTTGTAACAAAGTTCAGTAAAAAGAATGCTGAATTTCCTTTATGCCGGCATGAGTGTATTTATTCTTACTGCTTTCTATCTTTTTGATAAAGAGAGATAATTTGTCCGCACCTAGCGAATATCTAAAAAAAAAAATATATATCTACCTTTCTATGAGGGACCTTACAGTACTAAAAGATTTAGATAACCTTCAGAGGTACATGAATAGCAAAGCTACACACAACAGTGCAAACACTGCTGCCATATAGTGTTAGAGAAAAGTGCACACTCCATAGCCTACTTCAGTATGCTCTCAACGACAGGAGCTAACTTTCAACAAATCGTACCAAGAGACAGAAGCCAATTTGACAACTTTTTATTGCACGCTCTATCTGAATCCTTAAAGTTTAATTTTTACTATCATGCTTAAGAAAATAAAATATTCTCTGTTACACATTTCTCTATTCCTCTCTGCTTCTATGTCAGATGGAGCAGATCACACCAATCTGGTGATCAGCATTGTATGGCACAGTGAGATTATCACCGGAGCAGCTCAGGATGTGCAGGAAAGAGGACAGACAGGGGGTGTTTCTGTGTCTATCCCAGCCTCACAATGACTGCTATTCATGCCCTGTCCTGCGCTGCCTGTCTGCTTCCAATCCAAGCTGTGTCCTGTTCTCTCCCAGCTGGGGAAAAGCACCAGCTGCTGCCCCCATAATATTTTCCATTTTTCATTGCAGCCTCACTCTCTCTAGCAGGAGGGAGGACACATGGGTTCTGTCATAAGGACTAATCCTACATTTCACACCCTCGTGTCTGCCAGACTGCAAGCGACACAGTAGACAATACCTGAGAAATACACATCTATTAGAGCCAGAGTATGGCAGTAAATGGCCACCAAAACCTTAGTGCTCAACTTGTAGCAATCAGCAAACTGCAACTGCCAATCAGACGAAACCGCTCAATATATCAGAAGGGATGTGGCATTATTATGCTGG
This sequence comes from Bombina bombina, assembly GCF_027579735.1. Taxonomy (NCBI): domain Eukaryota; kingdom Metazoa; phylum Chordata; class Amphibia; order Anura; family Bombinatoridae; genus Bombina; species Bombina bombina. The sequence goes on along the minus strand of NC_069499.1, from coordinate 1,477,852,754 downwards.
TTACATCTTTATCTAGAATAGAATCTGTACAATGAACATAATATACATTTATTTTAATATTTCTTAGTTAAAGTGACATTCTAATGCTTGAATTCATTAAAGCTTTTTATTATTCTACAAATATGCACATTCCCAAACTTGTCTTGAAAAGGACAATGCTGGTGACTGTCAGCTACACGTGGCCGTGACCTACTCAGGAGTGGCAATGCACTGCAGGTTCTAAAAGGGAATTTAACTAACCCTTAATTACCAGAAAGCAAATGCTCTACAAATTAGCATATTCCCTTAAAGGGACATACAATTTGGGACATCTTTAAAAGTACATAAAAAGTGCAATAAATCCTTTTTATCATTGCACTGCTGTTTACATATAACTATGTGTTTAAACCCTGCAAATTAGTTAAACACATATTTAAAATCCGTTTACGAGAAAAACTAGCCAAACACATCTGTTACGCCAACGACAAGACTAATATGTGTGTAGCCACCAATCACAGTCTAGCTCCCAGTAGTGTATTGCTATTTCTAAGCCTACCTAGATATGCTTTTAAACAAAGGATACCAAGAGAGCAAAGTACATTTGATAACAGAAGTAAACTCAAGTGTGCATGCTGTATCTGCTTAGGGTTCCTCTTAAGATTTTTAAAAAATATTATGCTTTTTTCTCCTATAATAAAAAAATGTTTTCTTGAAATTAAAAAAGTAAACATAGTTTATTTAATTTTTTAAAAAGGAGCACTCGAAGCATATTTTCTGTTTTCTTAATTAGTAAACAGCTGGATAGAATAAGGCATGAAAAAGGTACATTGCTACATAATATGCTGGTAAAAGAATCAATAGCTACAGAAAGACATGTGCAGATGTTAAATGTTATCAGACTATTACTGCTGCAACATGACAGGCAGCTCCATTCCTCATATATTGGTCCCTTTAGAAACAAAGGGGTTAAATTTCATATCCCTTTCCCATTACTAAACACTAGAAGAATTTGCCCCCCTGGTTTGGCACAGGCAGCCCTGGTGATTGGATTTAAAGCCTCATCCCCACAAAGAGACCTTTCTTATACAGCCTAACAGACGGCCAGTGTCACAGTAGTCTCTCACGGCTTGTGGGACGTCCTGGTACTGAGCAGACGAGACATGTGACAGGGACGTCAGATGTGTACAGACACCTAACAGAGCTCCTTCATATATACTAACTGATTGCAGAAACCCAGAGAAAAAGAAGTGTCTGAACCAAAATAGCAGGAACTTGCAGTAGTCATTGTGAAAATCTCCAGCAGGGGTGGTAAAGGAAAGTAGAAAAAGGGAACAGAAAGCTGCATGAAAGGGACATAAAAATACAAAAGGAAAATGTTCTCATGCTTTAAAGGGACATTAGACACTTGGAGATAGCAATGTAAAAAAAAAAATGTATATATAAAAAACCTCTGCAATATACTTTCATTTTTTATTTTGTCCCCTTTTCCTGTAATTCCATTCTGAAAAGGTGAGCTTTTTAGTTCCTGTTAGAAATGGAAGTGCAGAATTCTGTTATATTCCACACGGTTATTGGCTGCACACTCTAGTGACCTATTTATAACTGTCCCTAATTGGCTACAGCAGAGAAGGTAACTTAGGTTACAACACGGCAGCTCCCATTGTTTTATAGACACTAAAACTTTACACTTATTTTGTCAATATTTAGACATCTAATGAAACTTTAAAAAATACATCCATGCTATTCTCAGACTAATCTTTTCTTTGAATGCTTCATGCTATCTAGCATTTATTTAGTTTTAATGTCCCTTTAAATAATTTTCTTATTGCTGCACTACTAGGAACTAGGAACTAGTGGCATACAGTTGTGCTCATACGTTTACATACCCTGGCAAGATTTATGATTTCTTGGCCAGGTTTCAGAGAATATGAATGATAACACAAAAACTTTTCTTTCACTCATGGTTAGAGTTTGGCTGAAGCCATTTATTGTCAATCAACTGTGTTTACTCTTTTTAAATCATAATGACAACATAAACTACCCAAATGACCCTGATCAAAAGTTTATATACCCTGGGGATTTTGGCCTGATAACATGCACACAAGCTGACACAAAAGAGTTTGAATGGTTATTAAAGGTAACCATCCTCACCTGTGATCTGTTTGCTTGTAATTAGTGTGTGTGTATAAAAGGTCAATGAGTTTCTGGACTCCTGACAGACCCTTGCATCTTTCATCCAGTGCTGCACTGACGTTTCTGGATTCTGAGTCATGGGGAAAGCAAAAGAATTGTCAAAGGATCTGCGGGAAAAGGTAGTTGAACTGTATAAAACAGGAAAGGGATATAAAAAGATATCCAAGGAATTGAGAATGCCAATCAGCAGTGTTCAAACTCTAATGAAGAAGTGGAAAATGAGGGGTTCTGTGGAAACCAAACCACGGTCAGGTAGACCAACTAAAATTTCAGCCACAGCTGCTATGAAAATTGTTTGGGATGCAAAGAAAAACCCACAAATAACTTCAGGTGAAATACAGGACTCTATGAAAACATGTGGTGTGGCTGTTTCAAGATGCACAATAAGGAGGCACTTGAAGAAAGATGGGCTCAAGCCTCAAACCTTCTGGCACAAAGTCATTTGGAGTGATGAGACCAAAATTTAGTTTTTTGGCCACAACCATAAACGCTACATTTGGAGAGGAGTCAACAAGGCCTATGATGAAAGGTACACCATTCCTACTGTAAAAACACAGAGGTGGATCGCTGATGTTTTGGGGATGTGTGAGCTACAAAGGCACAGGAAATTTGGTCAGACTTGATGGCAAGATGAATGCAGTATGTTATCAAAAAATACTGGAGGAAAATTTGCATTCATCAGCCTGGAAGCTGCTCATGGGACGTACTTGGACATTCCAACATGACAATGATCCTAAACACAAGGCCAAGTCGACCTGTCATAGGCTACAGCAGAATAAAGTAAAGGTTCTGGAGTGGCCATCTCAGTCTCCTGACCTCAATATCATTGAGCCACTCTGGGGAGATCTCAAACGTGCAGTTCATGCAAGACAGCCCAAGAATTTACAGGAACTGGAGGCTTTTTGCCAGGAAGAATGGGCAGCTTTATCATCTGAGAAGATAAAGAGCCTCATCCACAAATACCACAAAGGACTTCAAGCTGTCATTGATGTTATTAAGAACTGGGGTATGTAAACTTTTGATCAGGGTCATCTGGGTAGTTTCTGTTGTCATTACGATTTAAAAAGAGTAAATGCAGTTGATTGATAATAAATGGCTTCAGCCAAACACTAACCATGAGTGAAAGAAAAGTTTTTGTGTTATCATTCATATTCTCTTTTCATATACCTAGGTAGGCTGGCAGCGTGCATCTACCGAGCACTAGATATAGTGCATGTGTCTGAGTCTACCGCAGTATGTTTTTATGTAAAGGAGCTATGTTTCAACAAATGGCCACTGTCTGCAGCATTAGGCTAATTTCAGTGCCGTATTTAATAGTGTAAAAGTGCAATTATAGATATCTGTTTGTTGCACTTATACTCTACTAAATCCGGCACCAAAATGAGACAATTGCCAAAAACAGCAGCCATTTGTGGCATTAATTTCACTATTGAATAGCAAAATGAGGCAGCGCATGAGCGTATGCGTGAAATGCGTCAGATTCTAGGTTGCGTACTTGTCACTTGTATGGCTCTTATCCAATAAACCGTTGGATTGTTATGGGACTTTAAAAAAATAATGCACATCTGCTAATTACCACTGCTTTATCAACCTGTAAACTCATATCTTATAGAAGCCGCAAACCAGATTTCGTTAGAGCATGTTATTTTAACACTACATAAGCCCCCATTCTATGTATTTAACCACTGAAAATGTGTTAAAATACAGTTAAAGTATTGTTTAGAGCAGCAGAGCACTGCTGGCCCGAGCAGAAATTGTGGCTAACCCAATCAGCAGCGTTAGTTGCATGAACCAGCTGTGTAACTAGTGCTGCTGATTCGGTGACCAGTATTTTCCGCTCAGGACCAGCAATTCTCTGTGGTATCCAAGCTGCTCTTTAACTATACGTTTTACCCCTTTCTGAGGTTAAACACAGAGTTGGGGTGTCACTAGTGATAAAATTATATGTTCTAACCAATTAAAACATTAGTTAGAGCATTATTATTATTGCCTTTTAAATAATATTACAGTGCAGATAATATCTAAGTATATTTATCTAAACTATACAAATGTTACTTCATATGGTTGACTACACACACTCACATACTCCTTGATATTCATGGTGGAATATGATAGCTACCCATAGTTACAAAGGCGCAAATGTCTTTACGAAAATTAGGATCCGCATTCCCTTTTGTTAGGGTATGTACAAACATTTTACTTTCTTTCTTGACTAGCTATATTTAAAGGGACAGTCTACACCAGAATTGTTATTGTTTAAAAGATAGATAATCCCTTTATTATCCATTTCCCAGTTTTGCATAACCAACACAGTTATATTAATACACTTTTTACCACTGTGATTACCTTGTATCTAAGCCTCTGCAGACTGCCCACTTATTTCAGTTCTTTTGACTGACTTGCATTTAAGCCAATCAGTGCTGACTCCTAGGTAACTTCATGTGCGTGAGTACAATGTTATCTATATGGCACACGAACTAATGCCCTATAGTTGTGAAAAAAATGTCAAAATGCATTCAGATAAGAGGCTGCCTTCAAGGTCTAATAAATTAGCATATGAGCCTACCTAGGCTTAGCTTTTAACTAAGAATACTAAAAGAACAAAGCCAAATTGATGATAAAAGTAAATTGAAAAGTTGTTTAAAATTACATTCCCTATCTAAATCATGAAAGTTTATTTTTGACTAGACTGTTCCTTTAACAGTATACATTGAAGCAATTTTATGTTAAAAATTTAAAGTCAGCAGAGTAAAGGGAAGAACTGTAATTTATAGTGAATGAAGTGATAGAATAAGAGGCCATGATATGAAGTGACAAAGTGTAAATAAAGACTTTTTCCAAAGGATAGATGGAGTAAACACCAATCCAAGCCATGTTTAACCATCTTAAATGGACATAAAAGAGCAAGAAAAAAGCCTCTGCAATGTGATCGAGCATTTTATTATTTCACAATTGCTTGCAAATAACTGTGTGTTTAACTCCTATAACAGGTTAAACACATAGATAAAGTCAGCTCCAGAGCAGCAATGCTACTGCAAACTACTGGGAGCTAAATGGACACATCAGCTAAGCCAATGACAAGAAGCATATTAACCTTCTAGCTCCTAGTAGTGTATTGCTGCTTCTGAGCCTACCTATGTATGTTTTTCAACAAAAGATAACAAAAACAAATTCATTTTGATAAGTAAACTGAAAACTCTCTTAAAATTCCATTCTCTATATGGACCATGAAAGTTTAACTTTGACTTTCATATCCCTTTAAGATTTATTTATTTAAGAAAGGCCAGTTGAATGTACAGCTACGTTTACGTGTTTTTTAACAAACCAAACTGCAGCAAAGTCACAGTATATAAAATGTGTAGAAATGCCATGCAGTACTCACTAATGAGCACTTGGTGGCAGCAGTCATACACAAATGTAATCTCTACAGTTCATGTCCTTCGCCTGAAAAAGTCTGTCCTCGCTAACCATGACTGGTCAAGCTCTATTCCCAGGCAAATAACAGCATCTTTAGAAAACAATATTCAGACTGTTTACAACAGGCAGAGTTTTGGGAACATGAAAGCAATAAATAACTACTATGTTTGGTCATTACAATGCTGTTTACTAAGGAAGTAGAAGGGTTAATTAGACACAACTGCACAATCACAGCATGCATTTTTACAAGGTAACCCTGATCTAAACCTCTCAGATATTCACAGACTCATTCTGAATGATTCATTCAATATTCATATGAAATATCTTAAAACTTATTCTGTTTAATAGAAATACCACAATATTCTTGCAAATTACAAAACCTACATTGAAGTTTGTACAGCCGAACAGTTGTGATTTTCCTGAAAGATCTGCCTTATCTTGTTCCACCACCCAGATCAGAGCAGCCATGTGATGTGTCATCCACTATAACCCTCACATGAAATATATGTGCTCAGATCAAACCAACTTTGTCAAGTACCACACAGAATCTTATTGCCACATGCCGCCCTAAATCATGTCCTTATCAAATGCCACTGCACATAATGTCCTTCTATAAAATGGAGCCACATGTGTTTCTTGTCAAATGACATCTCATATCAGTCCCACCTTGTTTAGACCTTTTTTTCCTATGCCCTCCACACAAATACTTCTGTCATACACTCCCCATAGCAGGTCATTTTTTACAAGTGCAAACACAACCCAGACATAGTTATCGTGAGCTAACACAAAATGGACTCACCTAATCATGGACAACTACCACATAACAGACTTAAAGGGGCAGTCAAGTCCAAAAAAACTTTCATGATTTAAATAGGGCATGTCATTTTAAACAACTTCCCAATTTACTTTTATCACCAATTTTGCTTTACTCTCTTGGTATTCATAGTTGAAAGCTAAACCTAGGAGGTTCATATGCTAATTTCTTAGACCTTAAAAGCTGAATGCATTTTAACCACTAGAGGGCATTAGTTCATGTGTTTCATATAGATAACATTGATCTTATGCATGTGAAGTGACCTAGGAGTGAGCCCTGATTGGCTAAAATGCAAGTCTGTCAAAAGAAATAAAATAAGGGGGCGGTCAGCAGAAGCTTAGATACAAGGTGATTAAAGAGGTAAAATGTGTATTATTATATGTGTGTTGATTATGCAAAACTGGGGAATGGGTAATAAAGGGATTATCTTTTTTTTTTAAACAACAAACATTCTGGTGTTGACTGTCCCTTTAAATCCCCTATATGTACCACCACAACTCAAACCCACCATGTATACCACTACAACTCAAACCCATGTATACCACCACAACTCAATTCCACCATGTTAACCACCACAACCCAAACCCACCATGTGTACCACCACAACTCAATCCCACCATGTTAACCACCACAACCCATACCCACCATGTGTACTATCACCACCCAAACCACTGTATGTATCACCACAACCCAAACCCACCATGTGTACCACCACAATTCAATCCCACCATGTGAACCATCACAACCCAAACCCACCATGTATACCACTACAACTCAAACCCACCATGTGTACTACCACAACCCAAACCCACCGTGTGTACTACCACAACTCAAACCCACCATGTGAACCACCACTACCCAAACCCATCATGTGAACCACCACTACCCAAACCCACCATGTGTACCATTATAACCCAGATGCATCATATCATGCACCAACACAACCTAGATCCACTTTACCATTCATCAACACAGCCCAGCTCCACCTTACCAGCCCAGCTCCACCTTACCAATACAACCCAGACCCACTTTATTATGCACCACCACAACCCAGACCCACATTATCATGTGCTTACCACAACCTAGATACACCTTATGTTCTGCTACAATATAATAGACTCAACCTGTCAAGACCACTCCAGATCATACACAGCTTGTTACACTCACTCCCACAGCAGACAAAATCTTGAAATTTACTCCCCCCAGATCAAGTCAGTCTTGACAGTCTAATTCAAACATGCTTGTACAGCCCACATCCAATCCAAGCTATTAGTTTATCCATATTCATCTTTATACTAAAGGTAATCTGCTCTGTTTGTATCCCAGTCATTTCTGTACTGTATTAACATCTACCTTTAGCCTCACTCATTCCTGTGATATTCTATGCTGAAAAGTCACAAGAAAATAAAGAGATCAGCGTGCTTCTGTAAATTAGCTTAAAAACAATCACCTAAATTACAAGTTTTGCGTTAACAGGGGTGCGTTGCTAACGAGCAGTTTTCCCTCATTGATTCCTATGGGGAAAATACATTTATGTCTACACCTAACATCCTAACATGAACCCCGAGTCTAAACACCCCTAATCTTACACTTATTAACCCCTAATCTGCCGCCCCCGACATCGCCGACACCTAAATTATATTATTAACCCCTAATCTGCTGCTCCGGACACCGCCGCCACCTACATTATACTTATGAACCCCTAATCTGCTGCCCCCAATGTCGCCGCAACCTAACTACATTTATTAACCCCTAATCTGCCGCCCACAACGTCGCCACCACTATATTAAAGTTATTAACCCCTAATTCTAAGTCTAACAGTAACCCTAACGCCCCCAAACTTAAATATAATTTAAATAAATCTAAATAAAATTACTACAATTACCTAAATTATTCCTATTTAAAACTAAATACTTACCTATAAAATAAACCATAAGCTAGCTACAATATAACTAATAGTTAGATTGTAGCTAGCTTAGGGTTTATTTTTATTTTACAGGCAACTTTGTATTTATTTTAACTAGGTACAATAGTTATTAAATAGTTATTAACTATTTCATAACTTCCTAGTTAAAATAAATACAAATTTACCTGTAAAATAAAACCTATCCTATGTTACAATTACACCTAACACTTCACTATAATTAAATTAATTCCCTAAATTAACTACAATTAAATAAAATTATCTAAAGTACGAAGAAAAACAATCACTAAATTACAGAAAATAATAAAATAATTACAAGATTTTTAAACTAATTACACCTAATCCCCCTAACAAAATAAAAAAGCCCTACCCTACACTTAATTACAAATAGCCCTTAAAAGGGCCTTTTGCGGGGCATTGCCCCAAAGTAATCAGCTCTTTTACCTGTAAAAAAAAAAGACAATTCCCCCCCCCCCAACATTAAAACCCACCACCCACACAACCAACCCTACTCTAAAACCCACCCAACACTAACCCCTTGAAGATCACCCTACCATGAGACGTCTTCACCCAACCGGGCAGAAGTGGTCCTCCAGACGGGCAGAAGTCTTCATCCAAGCCAGGCATGAAGAGGTCCTCCAGACGGCAGAAGTCTTCATCCAGATGGCATCTTCTATCTTCATCCATCCGTCGCGGCTCCATCTTCAAGACATCCGACGCGGAGCATCCTCTTCATCCGGAGTCTTCTTCAACAATGACGCTTCCTTTAAGTGACGTCATCCAAGATGGCGTCCCGTCAATTCCGATTGGCTGATAGAATTCTATCAGCCAATAGGATTGAAGTTCAATCCTATTGGCTGATCCAATCAGCCAATAGGATTGAGCTTGCATTCTATTGGCTGTTCCAATCAGACAATAGAATGTGAGCTCAATCCTAGGAGAAATCCTTGCATCAGCCAATAGGATTTCTCCTATCTTAATTCCGATATGCTGATAGAATTCTATCAGCCAATCAGAATTGAAGGGACGCCATCTTGGATGACATCACTTAAAGGAACCGTCATTGTCGAAGAAGACTCCGGATGAAGAGGATGCTCTGCGTCGGATGTCTTGGAGATGGAGCCACTCCGCGCCGGATGGATGAAGATAGAAGATGCCGTCTGGATGAAGACTTCTACCTGTCTGGAGGACCTCTTCTGCCCAGCTTGAATGAAGACTTCTGCCTGTCTGGAGGACCACTTCTGCCCGGTTGGGTGAAGACGTCTCACGGTAGGGTGATCTTCAAGGGGTTAGTGTTAAGTTTTTTTAAGGGGGGATTGGGTGAGTTTTAGAGTAGGGTTGGTTGTGTGGGTTTTAATGTTGGGGGGGGGGATTGTGTTTTTTTATTTACAGGTAAAAGAGCTGATTACTTTGGGGCAATGCCCCGCAAAAGGCCCTTTTAAGGGCTATTTGTAATTTAATGTAGGGTAGGGCTTTTTTTTATTTTGTTAGGGGGATTAGAGTAGGTGTGATTAGTTTAAAAATCTTGTAATTATTTTATTATTTTCTGTAATTTAGTGGGGGGGGGGGTTCCGTACTTTAGATAATTTTATTTAATTGTAATTAATTGTAGTTAATTTAGGGAATTAATTTAATTATAGTGTAGTGTCATTTTATTTAGATTTATTTAAATTATATTTAAGTTAGGGGGGTTAGGGTTAGACTTAGGTTTAGGGGTTAATACATTTAATGTAGTGGCGGCAAAGTTGGGGGCGGAAGATTAGGGGTTAATAAATGTAGGTAGGTGTTGGCGATGTTAGGGCCGGCAGATTAGGGGTTAATAATATTTAAATAGTGTTTGCGATGCGGGAGTGTGGCGGTTTAGGGGTTAATATGTTTATTATAGTGGCGGCGATGTCAGGTTTGGCAGATTAGGGGTTAAAAATTTTATTTTAGTGTTTGCGATGCGGGAGGGCCTCGGTTTAGGAGTTAATAGGTAGTTTATGGGTGTTAGTGTACATTTTAGCACTTTAGTTAAAGGGGCAGTTTACTCAAAAATGTCTCCCCTTTAATTTGTTCCCAATTATCCACTTTACCTGCTGGAGTATATTAAATTGTTTACAAGTATTTCCATTACCCTTATATTGGCATTTGAAATAATTTATTTAGCCTGTGGTATCCCCACCCATACTAAAAGTTTTTGGCCTCGAGGCCAAGCTACAGATAAGCTGTGTTAACACAGCCAGCAGAAGAAATTACACTCCCAGTGGGTTATAGAAGAGATAAGGTAATAAAATGTTGATTTTTCATTGTTCTCTCCAAGTATTGGTGATTGGTTTATGGACTGATATAAGATAAAGAAGCAGGTATATGTGCACAATGTGATAAAGCAATGAGATCTGATTATACCTACAAGCTCAACCCATTTTATTAGGTTGTGGCTTCAAAACACAAAACCAGCTAATTCATATACACAAATAAGCCTTAAAAAGCAAATCTCATACATTTTATACTCTGCAGCTGGTAAAAAAAGTAATTGTAAACACATTAAGGGAAAAACTATTTTATAGTATACTGTTCCTTTAAGAGTTTTATGCTACGGTGTTGTAGTGTAAAACTCTTAACTACTGACTTTTAAATGCGGTACCAGGCTTGACAGGAGAGGGTCTACCGCTCACTTTTTGGAAGACTTGTAATACCGGCGCTATGCAAGTCCCATTGAAAAAAAGAGGATACGCAATTGACGTAAGTGGATTTGCGGTATTTCCGAGTCTGGCCAAAAAAGTGAGCATACACCTGTACCTGCAAGACTCGTAATACCAGCGGGCGTTAAAAAGCGGCGTTGGGACCGGCCAAAGCTGCTTTTTAACCCTAACGCAAGACTCGTAATCTAGGCGATAGTGTGTAACGTGTGACATAATATGCAGGAGATCTGAAAAGGTTTTGAAAAAGGAACATAATCTGCTCAATATGGAAAATATTTGCACTTTCTATTTAATGTAATCTAATTCTACATCTACACTGAGTAAACAGATAAAAAAAACATATTGTAATTTTATTCTCATTTTAGGTATCACAGTTATGAGGTTGTCAGCAATAGGATCGTAATGAAAAATATCAGAAACTCACTGCTGCAGAATGGGAACAGAGAAGTAGCTATTGCATTCCTTATATAACTTCCACAATAAGAAACATGAAAACACACTGCAAAATTCACTAACTATGGTACACTTAATTTACTGCACAGCTGCATAAAAAAACCCGTAAACGTATACATCATTAGGGAAACGCATCTTCATTTGACTTTTCTATATAATAAACCATATCAAACAGGATCAAATCTTTTATAGTTATCAGATAATCCCATGAGTATAGAAGTGCCTGTGCTATACATTACCCAGACAGCCAATCAGCAACTCCCATTCCCGTCTGTGTTCATTATAATCGTAGCATATAGCAAAGCATAGGGTAATTAATTGGTTGCTAAGCATGAGACATATTTAATTAGAATCTTTTAAGCATTGTGTGTATTTTATATATATATATATATATATATATATATATATATACACACACACACACACATATATATATATATATATATATATATATATATATATATATATACACACACACACACACACATAACAGAATTTATGTTTACCTGATAAATTACTTTCTCCAACGGTGTGTCCGGTCCACGGCGTCATCCTTACTTGTGGGATATTCTCTTCCCCAACAGGAAATGGCAAAGAGCCCAGCAAAGCTGGTCACATGATCCCTCCTAGGCTCGCCTTCCCCAGTCATTCGACCGACGTAAAGGAGGAATATTTGCATAGGAGAAATCATATGATACCGTGGTGACTGAAGTTAAAGAAAATAAATTATCAGACCTGATTAAAAAACCAGGGCGGGCCGTGGACCGGACACACCGTTGGAGAAAGTAATTTATCAGGTAAACATAAATTCTGTTTTCTCCAACATAGGTGTGTCCGGTCCACGGCGTCATCCTTACTTGTGGGAACCAATACCAAAGCTTTAGGACACGGATGAAGGGAGGGAGCAAATCAGGTCACCTAGATGGAAGGCACCACGGCTTGCAAAACCTTTCTCCCAAAAATAGCCTCAGAAGAAGCAAAAGTATCAAATTTGTAAAATTTAGTAAAAGTGTGCAGTGAAGACCAAGTCGCTGCCTTACATATCTGATCAACAGAAGCCTCGTTCTTGAAGGCCCATGTGGAAGCCACAGCCCTAGTGGAATGAGCTGTGATTCTTTCAGGAGGCTGCCGTCCGGCAGTCTCGTAAGCCAATCTGATGATGCTTTTAAGCCAAAAAGAGAGAGAGGTAGAAGTTGCTTTTTGACCTCTCCTTTTACCAGAATAAACAACAAACAAGGAAGATGTTTGTCTAAAATCCTTTGTAGCATCTAAATAGAATTTTAGAGCACGCACTACATCCAAATTGTGCAACAAACGTTCCTTCTTTGAAACTGGATTCGGACACAAAGAAGGCACGACTATCTCCTGGTTAATGTTTTTGTTAGAAACAACTTTCGGAAGAAAACCAGGTTTAGTACGCAAAACCACCTTATCTGCATGGAACACCAGATAAGGAGGAGAACACTGCAGAGCAGATAATTCTGAAACTCTTCTAGCAGAAGAAATTGCAACCAAAAACAAAACTTTCCAAGATAATAACTTAATATCAACGGAATGTAAGGGTTCAAACGGAACCCCCTGAAGAACTGAAAGAACTAAATTGAGACTCCAAGGAGGAGTCAAAGGTTTGTAAACAGGCTTGATTCTAACCAGAGCCTGAACAAAGGCTTGAACATCTGGCACAGCTGCCAGCTTTTTGTGAAGTAACACAGACAAGGCAGAAATCTGTCCCTTCAAAGAACTTGCAGATAATCCTTTCTCCAAACCTTCTTGAAGAAAGGATAGAATCTTAGAAATTTTTATCTTGTCCCAAGGGAATCCTTTAGATTCACACCAACAGATATATTTTTTCCATATTTTGTGGTAGATTTTTCTAGTTACAGGCTTTCTGGCCTGAACAAGAGTATCAATGACAGAATCTGAGAACCCTCGCTTTGATAAGATCAAGCGTTCAATCTCCAAGCAGTCAGTTGGAGTGAGACCAGATTCGGATGTTCGAACGGACCTTGAACAAGAAGGTCTCGTCTCAAAGGTAGCTTCCATGGTGGAGCCGATGACATACTCACCAGGTCTGCATACCAAGTCCTGCGTGGCCACGCAGGAGCTATCAAGATCACCGATGCCCTCTCCTGATTGATCCTGGCTACCAGCCTGGGGATGAGAGGAAACGGCGGGAATACATAAGCTAGTTTGAAGGTCCAAGGTGCTACTAGTGCATCTACTAGAGTCGCCTTGGGATCCCTGGATCTGGACCCGTAGCAAGGAACCTTGAAGTTCTGACGAGAGGCCATCAGATCCATGTCTGGAATGCCCCACAATTGAGTAATTTGGGCAAAGATTTCCGGATGGAGTTCCCACTCCCCCGGATGAAATGTCTGACGACTCAGAAAATCCGCTTCCCAATTTTCCACTCCTGGGATGTGGATTGCAGACAAGTGGCAGGAGTGAGTCTCCGCCCATTGAATGATTTTGGTCACTTCTTCCATCGCCAGGGAACTCCTTGTTCCCCCCTGATGGTTGATGTACGCAACAGTCGTCATGTTGTCTGATTGAAACCGTATGAACTTGGCCTTTGCTAGCTGAGGCCAAGCCTTGAGAGCATTGAATATCGCTCTCAGTTCCAGAATATTTATCGGGAGAAGAGATTCTTCCCGAGACCAAAGACCCTGAGCTTTCAGGGGTCCCCAGACCGCGCCCCAGCCCACCAGACTGGCGTCGGTCGTGACAATGACCCACTCTGGTCTGCGGAAGCTCATCCCCTGTGACAGGTTGTCCAGGGACAGCCACCAACGGAGTGAATCTCTGGTCCTCTGATCTACTTGTATCGTCGGAGACAAGTCTGTATAGTCCCCATTCCACTGACTGAGCATGCACAGTTGTAATGGTCTTAGATGAATTCGCGCAAAAGGAACTATGTCCATTGCCGCTACCATCAAACCTATTACTTCCATGCACTGCGCTATGGAAGGAAGAGGAACAGAATGAAGTATTTGACAAGAGTTTAGAAGTTTTGATTTTCTGGCCTCTGTCAGAAAAATCCTCATTTCTAAGGAGTCTATTATTGTTCCCAAGAAGGGAACCCTTGTTGACGGAGATAGAGAACTTTTTTCTACGTTCACTTTCCACCCGTGAGATCTGAGAAAGGCCAGGACAATGTCCGTGTGAGCCTTTGCTTGTGGAAGGGACGACGCTTGAATCAGTATGTCGTCCAAGTAAGGTACTACTGCAATGCCCCTTGGTCTTAGCACCGCTAGAAGGGACCCTAGTACCTTTGTGAAAATTCTTGGAGCAGTGGCTAATCCGAACGGAAGTGCCACAAACTGGTAATGCTTGTCCAGAAATGCGAACCTTAGGAACCGATGATGTTCCTTGTGGATAGGAATATGTAGATACGCATCCTTTAAATCCACCGTGGTCATGAATTGACCTTCCTGGATGGAAGGAAGAATTGTTCGAATGGTTTCCATTTTGAACGATGGAACCTTGAGAAAGTTGTTTAGGATCTTGAGATCTAAGATTGGTCTGAATGTTCCCTCTTTTTTGGGAACTACGAACAGATTGGAGTAGAACCCCATCCCTTGTTCTCCTAATGGAACAGGATGAATCACTCCCATTTTTAACAGGTCTTCTACACAATGTAAGAATGCCTGTTTTTTTATGTGGTCTGAAGACAATTGAGACCTGTGGAACCTCCCCCTTGGGGGAAGCCCCTTGAATTCCAGAAGATAACCTTGGGAGACTATTTCTAGCGCCCAAGGATCCAGAACATCTCTTGCCCAAGCCTGAGCGAAGAGAGAGAGTCTGCCCCCCACCAGATCCGGTCCCGGATCGGGGGCCAACATCTCATGCTGTCTTGGTAGCAGTGGCAGGTTTCTTGGCCTGCTTACCTTTGTTCCAG